>NC_137607.1:49012182-49014682 GCF_963280865.1 Gymnoscopelus braueri | reverse complement strand
CATTTTGATACCAATACCTTTGTACTTTTACTCAAGTAAATGTTTAATTCCGGACTTTTACTTGTAACTTTACTTTTTTTACTTTTTTTTTTGTGTGTGTGTGTGTGTGTGTGTGTGTGTTCTTGCGTGCGTGCGGACGTGTGTGTGTGTGTGTGTGTGCGTGCGTGCGTGCGTGCGTGCGTGCGTGCGTGCGTGCGTGCGTGCGTGCGTGCGTGCGTGCGTGTCTGCGTGCAGCCGTGTGTGTGTGTGTGTGTGTGTGTGTGTGTGTGTGTGTGCGCATGTGGAGAGAGAGACAGAGAGAGAGAGAGACTGCTTTTCCTTCCTGCCTCAAAGACCAACCTGTCTGCGACAAATTCCTCATTATATGCAATCATACCTGGTGTGAATGTCCAAGCCAGTCCTCCTCCTAAGCTATACCAGATGGACTGCTACTGTGCTCCACATCTCCACCTTCTTTCTTTCTTTCTTTATCTTTCTTTCTTCCTTCCTTCCCTCTTTTGTTCGTTTGTTCGTTTGTTCGTTCCCCCCTTTTCTTCTTTATGTCTTCCTTTGTTTCTTCCGCAAATTTACGCAAAAGTCTACGTGTGTGTGTGTGTGTGGGTGTGCGTGCGTGCGTGTGTCTGTGTGTGTGCGTGTATATGTTACAGGGAAATTGGCATTCCAGGGAAATTGAAAAAGGAGCGCTTGTTTTTACCACCCACCCAGGCAATTCTGTAAAACAAACACTAGACGGCAAAGAATGCAAGCCACACGCATAGACATGCGTGTGTGCGTGTGCATGTGTGCGCATGCACACATGCACACGCATGGATAGTAAGACGCATGGATAGTAACCATAGACTGTAACCCATGAAAAGATCTATTCTCCCCCTATCGGTTCACAACTCGGACGGCGCTGATTCGACTAGCAGACCTTCGGCCGGTCGGCGCGGGCACTCGCGCCTGGATGTGCGCCTCCTCGGCCTCAAGCTCTGCTGAGTCGGCGCGCCTCCGTCATGGACAATAACTATTATCACGTGTGCGTGTGAACGCGTGTTCAGCGTTCCCCTAGCGTAGCTTCCTGGTTGCTATGTGGGGGGGGAACAACAAAAGCCAGGTCGACGTACATTACCCACTTCAGCCCTATATACATTTCGGCCATTTGAAAGTAGCTGATCTACAAGCTCACAATGCATCGCATTGTGAGCTTGTAGATTTGCTATTTATTTATTTTTAATACCAATACTTTTGTACTTTTACTCAAGTACATTTTGAATACCGGACTTTAACAGATGATTTCTACATTGCAGTATTGACACTTTTACTTAAGTAAAACACGTGAGTACTTTTTCCACCACTGTTCATCCCTGTATATGTTGTCCCCATACAGAGAGGTGAGAGGTGCCATCTTTGATTACGTGTCTCTGTATCTGTCACACATACCCCCGCCACCCCGTCCCCTTCCTCTTCCTCCATCTCTTTCTCCCTTACTCTTTTCCTTCTCTCTCCAACCCCCTCCTTCCCTCTCTTGTATTCTCCCCGAACAGTACCTGTCTCTCTGCCACTGTCTTATTGTATACTGTCTGTCTCTCTCTCTCTCTTTCTCATACACCTCCCCTCCAATCAGCCCCGCCCCCTGTGTGATGTGCAATGATCTGCAGACTTGGCTCCTCAGTGGGTCAACTGCTCATTAGCTGAACCAGCCACAGCCCCGAGGGATACCCCTCTCTGTGTGTGTGTGTGTGTGTGTGTGTGTGTGTGTGTGTGGGTGTGTGTGTGTGTGTGTGTGTGTGTGTGTGTGTGTGTGTGTGTGTGTGTGTGTGTGTGTGTGTGTGTGTGTGTGTGTGTGTGTGTGTGTGTGTGTGTGTGTGTGTGTGTGTGTGTGTGTGTGTGTGTGTGTGTGTGTGTGTGCGTGTGCTAACGGGGGTTCGGCTTATCACATTTCATTGTGTCTGGCTCACTCTGTTCTCATTATAGCACCCAGTCAGGGGTAGCCTTGATGGCCACGAGCATGCGCGCGCGCACACACACACACACACACACACACACACACACACACACCGCGCACGCGCACACAGCAAGCATTGTACATGTTGTTTAAAGTGCGCAGGCATGGAAACATACAAACAAACACCCATGAGGAAACACACTCACAAACATACTGTACAACATAACAAACACATACATTAAAGCAGGGGTCTTCAACAGGGGGTCCGGGACCCCTAAGGGGTCCTCAGAGTTACTACAGGGGGGCCGCCAAATCTTTGTGTGATATGATTTTACATTAACCACTTGAACCCTATACTGTAGCATCCCTTTTCTGAGGAGAATTTTAGTCAAAAATAGCAGATCTACAAGCTCACAACGCCTCGCAGCGTTGTGAGCTTGTAGATCGGCTATTTTTTGTCAAAGAGATAGTTGTAGAGGGAAACAAAGAGCAGACAGAAAAATCATGTCTCTCTCATCTAGGGGGTCCTTGACCTGAAAAACGTTGGAAGACCCCTGCATTAGAGAGATCAGA
>NC_137607.1:48992182-49007182 GCF_963280865.1 Gymnoscopelus braueri | reverse complement strand
ACATTCCTGGGTTGCTAGGTAATGGAAGTAGGGCATCCTGCTATAAAAACTTTTAATTTGCTTGGAGAGACAGAAGTGAGCACAGTGGCACTGGCAACATGTATACACGCACGCACGTGCACACACGCACGCACGCACGTGCACACACGCACGCACGCACGCGCACGCACGCACGCACGCACGCACGCACGCACGCACACGCACGCACGCACGCACGCACGCACGCACACGCACACGCGCGCACACAAACACACACACACACACACACACACACACACACACACACACACACACACACACACACACACACACACACACACGAAAAGGAGAAGAAGATGAAAGTGTGTGAGGCCTGGGTCTCAAGTCCAAAGAGTCCTAACGATGGAACTCCTAACCTGCTGTGGATAATAAGCGTCTGTAGCGGAGGAGAGAGAGAGAGAGAGAGAGAGAGAGAGAGAGAGAGAGAGAGAGAGAGAGAGAGAGAGAGAGAGAGAGAGAGAGAGAGAGAGAGAGAGAGAGACGAGTTGAAACTGTGGAAAGTCCCGTTAGCCAGACCTTTAAACCAAGTCAAAGCCTTTAAGTGCCCTGTGGGCTCAGAGGTTTCACAAACAAAGAGGAGAGGAGGGTGGGAATGAGGGCTCACCATGGAGAAGAGTGGAGGACAGAGGGCAGGAGAAGCTATGGAGTCAAAGAGGAACAGAGAGGAGAAAAGGTGGGGGATGAATAAAAACCAAAGAGTGAAGGGCAGTTAGAGAAGTAGATCCCCTAGGTGGTGCACTACGTACTGTCTGTCACCAGACCTGCCAATCAGTGGTGAAAAAAGTACTCAAATGTTTCACTTAAGTAAAAGTACCAATACTGCAAAATAGAATAGAAAGTCCAGAATTAAAAATGTACTTGAGTAAAAGCACAAAAGTATTGGCATCAAAATGTACACACCAAAAGTAAAAGTACTACAATATTTGAAAATAGCAGATCTACAAGCTCACAACGCGTTATGTAGATCTGCTATTTTCAAATAGCCGAGGTATAAAATAGGGCTGAAGTGGTTAATGTATGTTTTATAATATCATAATTTATATCTGAAAAGTAACTAGTAACTAAACTTTTCAAATAATTGTAGTGGAGTAAAAGTACAATATTTGCCACCACTGCTGCCAATCATATTGGCACAGTAAGTCCACTTGAGGCCCAGAGTTATAAACTGTATTCGGCCAGTCAATCATTGAGTCATTCAGTGTTCTTTGTAATGCTTTTTGTAGGGCAAATATGGATATGTAAAAAATATCCATATTTGCCCCGTAAAATATATGTTAATTTATACATTTAGATGGATTTTACTGTGACTGTGCATATTTTCACGCTACTTAATCACTGACTAGAGCTCCGTCCTCAAACGCATTGCCTCGTGGACAGCCTTGAGAGCACACACTCCAACGAGTATACACCGTAATGTAGGTGACAGTACGGTATTCATTCTTGACGTTTTTTTTGGCCTCAGGCCTCAGCATACATTTAGCTCAATCCACGTCCCAAGGGCACATGCATGCAGACGCACACACCATGAATATTAACGTTAGCCCAGTGGTGATGATAAGGTAAGCTCCATCTAGCCCTATTGTGAAGCCAAGGAAAAGATACATATTTGCATGTTATGGTACGATGTGTGCAGTGTTCCTTCTTTCTACTTTATCTGATAATTGTACAGCAGCATGGGAACGGTGGTGAGGAGAGATGAGATGATGATGTTCAGAGCTGGATTTCAAATTGACAACATTGTGAATACCATGGCCTGCCATAACCTGTGTGGAGGATGTCTCAGGATGCTAGCTGTAAGGTTCCATGCCTTTTGAACTTTACAGCTTATATACAAAGGTTCAACGTCTGCCGATTAAAACCTTTTCTTCAAAGAAGTGCACGGTACAGCAAATACAAATAAAAGCAGATGGAAAAGAGTACGTAATAAAACCTTTTTTGCCCCTCTGAAACCATGCTGCTAATTAGCATAATAGCCTAACCGATCTAATTAGGATTTGTTTTAGTATGGCTGGAGAGCCTCTTAGAGCCAATAATATTAGATTGTGTAGAATAAGAAATATCACAGTTCTACTGCAGGGTCCTCATAATGTAATCTGAATGTTTCATGTGCCAATAGCGAAGCATTGCACTGCCATTTCAGTCCTGTTTCTGTCCGAGGGTCCTGTCTGTCTCCTCCTATATCTTCTCTCTGTAACCCTAACCCAGCTGTCTGTCTCCTCCTATGTTCTCTCTGTAACCAACCCAGCTGTTTGTCTGTCTCCTTCGCTCTCTTCTTCCAAACAGCCCTGAGGTCAAAGCCCTGTTATGCTGTACTTACAGTATAACATACTTACAGTTATACTGTACTTACATCATAACAGTAGCTGATCGCCGGTGTCGTGTGCCAAAAATAGCAGATCTACAACCTCACAACACGTTTCGCGGCAACACATTGTGAGCTTGTAGATTGGGTGTTTCGCGACTGTTCAGTGTTCAGTGTTCAGTGTTCACTTCTATTGTATTTCATGTGCCGTCGGCACTGAAGGGCATTTGTTGGCTTCTGCCCTTCAGTCGCGCATGTGTGACCGAAATTTGTCCCCTAAATCAGGCTTCAGCCAACCTCCACAGTGGGCCAGTTAAGAAACCTGGCAGACAATTAGATTAGAGGAACCAGTTTGTGGTTAGAGGAGCGAGTTTGTAGGTTCTCGGTTCGATTCCCCGGATCGGCAGGAAAAAAAAGGACATGTGAGTGTGGAAGTGGATGGCCACCACTTACCCCTCCCCCAACACCGCTGAAGTGCCTTTGAGCAAGACACCGAACCCCCAACTGCTCCAGTGGAGCTGCTCAGTGGCCAACAGTATAAGACTGTGGTTGTACTGGTCAGCTCCCAGGTTTTAATGTGTGTGTGATTGTGAACGTGAAGCAGGACGTTCCTGAAAAAGAGAATTCGTTCTCAGTGAACCTCACCCAGGTAAATAAAGGTAAAAAAGAGTCAGCACGACCATTCATAGTCCAGGAGTACTATGGAGTGAGGGGACGTCTTCAAACACCTCCAATCAATGTCACTCTAACCCTCTACATCAGGGGTGGGCAACTTTGATGATGGAGAGGGCCACTATATTTCCACACCCACTCCAGAGGGCCACATTGCATATACTGTCTTTCTGTATTTTAACTTTTTTTTGCCATTCTATGTCACACAAAAGTAGCAAAAATAGCCGATCTACAAGCTCAAAACGCGTCGCAGTGCGACGCGTTTTGAACTTGTAGATCTGCTATTTTTGCTATTTTTTAATTGGAATCCTGAAAAGTAACATTTTTATTTAATTTCAAATGCATTTAGTTATTCTTATGTTAACTTTATGACTTAAATATAAATACATTGGACATAAAAAAGACAATAGAATTTTAATACCGAATGCTGATGTTTGCATGTTTGGAATTGTAACAGCTGAAATCAATAATATATCAGCATTCCGATATTAACCTGCATTAAATGAAGGTGAGGGTCGCATGTGGCCCCCGGGCCGCCAGTTGCCGAAAGTGACATTGATGAACGGCGCCCCTCTCCAAAAGCTGAACAATGTTCTACTCAGCGACGCCCTGCCCAGGGTGCTCCACCAAAAAAACACTGGACGAGAGCGAGAGCACTGAAACACAAGGTGCAGTGCTGGGAAGAGCGTCTTTAACAGAAAAGTGCTGGAAGCTCAATAAATGGTTTCTGTGGACACGGACCCTAATGGTTCACAGTGTAGCAGAGTAGCTATGCCTGAAGGCTAGAAGCATAATAGCTCTCTTTAGCAAGGGGATTCCCCTTTGAGTGAGCGGCAGATGTTACAGTTTGGTTTCCTAAACAGGAGACCTGGATTTGAATCCAAGTGGTAACAATAGCTTGTTGGATACTCTCTCGCCATCCCTCTCCTTCACCATATAACTCGTATTGATCTATCTATCGGTCAGGGCTGCACAATATACCGATAATGTATCATCGCGATATCAACATGTGCAATATACATATTGCAGAATACTTTTACATATCGCAAAAGAGATTATTTAACTAGTTTTCAGGTGTTTATTCATTTCAACAATCCAGGTGTAACAGATGTTTTGGTTCAGATCAGAAGAAAATGTTTGAAGCAGAGCAGTGAGAAACTGTGTTGCTAAGGTGGTGTTATATATTCATTGTCAACAGCAGCTGTAGACAGGTGCAATGTTTTCAGTAAAGCATGTTGTTGGTTAATGAAATATATTCCATTTCCTCTTTTGTTTCCTTTGGTGTGTGCATACAGTAGGCTATTCATTGTCTGGGTTCTATGTCGGCAGAGAGAGATTAAAACGGTTTATTTAATTATTCTTTTTACTTGAGTGAGTCATATCGTCATCGCAATATTCAACAATGTTATCGCAATGCATAATATTGTTTTCCTAATATCGTGCAGCCCTACTATCGGTAACTACATTTGTGGCAAACTGTTACTTTATTCAGGACAACTCCCGTATTCATATGCATTGGTACTGATGGTTTTGACCATGGCAGATGCTTTGGTTTTTGGTGGACTAATTCTGCTTTTATGGCGCATCGCTGCTGCATGTGTGTGTGCATAGAATTTAACACAAGATTTCCCCCAAAGGTACATGAAAGCAGATCTAAGCGGGTGGAGCTGGGGAGAGGTTGTAAGTGAGAAAAAACGCTGATGATATACGGAGCAGCAGCAGAGAGCAGCCTGACAGCGGGATAACTGGAGCTGACATACGCCTAAATCAGCGGTTCTAAAACTTTTTCAGAGTTACAGACCCCATAACTCCTCAAGGACCCCTGGGGGTCCCCGAACCCCAGTTTGAGAACCACTGGCCACCTAAATGCTTGACACTAGGGCCTGTGGATGATGATTGGTTCGCTTGTGCTGTAAATGCATGCTATTGCGTGGTCCAGTCAGCTTACACCAGGTTGTTTGCAGGCTGAACTTGCATTTAACTGGGCTGAAGAAGGACTACTTTCTACCATCAAACGCCCATTAACGTTGTGGGAGTATATTTGTTCAACTACCCAATAGCCAATTTATACTTTGTGTTGCACGCAGATGAGAAAATAGCAGATTTACAAGCTCACAACAACGCACTGTGCTGCGACGTGTTGTGAGCTTGGTGGTCGGCTTTTTTTCGTTGCGACACCTGCATGCTAGTAAGTACTACAGTACTACAGTAAGTACTACAGTACTACAGTAAGTACTACAGTACTACAGTAAGTATAACTCAGGCTTTAGAGTCAGATCATCACAGGAGGCAGGTTTTTCTTTCATATACAGGCCAACTATGTTGTAAGATCCGTGTCGATTCTACGAAAAATAATTACAATTTTTATTTTGGTTACTAGAGCATACGTACATCTTACATCAAAGTTTCTTTAAGCTGTTGCTGGATTGTTCTGTTAGATGACACAGGCCTTCGAGCACCATACAGTACATATACTGTAGTTCCACGACTGCATACATTTCTAGTATACGTGTTACCTAGTATGAATGCAACCCACATCCCTGTCAATGTTCAGGTGGGCGTTCTGCCCAATGAACTGTGCTGTACATGAAATCAAATATCCTATATCATGGTACAGTTAACACCATTGTTAAACCCAATGAACTACGCAAAGAGAGGAACAGCACACCATGGCCCATTGACTTACTGCATACTGGGAAACAATAAAGAGATTCATATTATTATATCGAGGGTGATTCTGCAGTGAAATATATGGACTGCTTATTTTTGGTACGACACTGTGGTACTTAACTCCTCCATTTTATGACTTTGATTGGGGGGGGGGTCAGGGTCACCACACAAAACAATTAAAGAGGATCAGATCACTTTATGTCTTGAAAGCGCACGTGTGTGCACGACTGCACACACACACACACACACACACACACACATAGGGGCATGTTTAATGTTTCTCACACAGACATAATACCCTGAGGCTGTAAGTAAGGCCGCGTGGAATGTATACACAAAGGATAATCTCTCATCTCTCTCTCTAACTCTTCCCTGCCTCATACCACACACGGCACAGCTTTGATGATACGTGCACCTATATAGCTGTTAACACGCAGTTTTGATGTGTGTCGCAGCATTTCTTTTATATTCAGCTAAAATGAATCGGCATTATGATTTAGCCCTTTATTGGCCCAAAAGACAAACAGGAATAAAATAGTAATTTAAACGACAGCATAACATGAATTAATATAGACATTAAATGAAGGCAACACATGGAACGATGTCGAACCCAGTTCTGAATCTTCCTCGACCAACTTTGCCCCCGCCCACCACTTTCTGCTGTAAATTATTAACCCCTTCAATCCTGGAATGCATCTGTGTCATTTTAGATTTGAGCTATAACCATTATTTTATACTTTGGCTATTCAAAAATAGCAGATCTACAAGCTCCGAGCTTGTACATCTGCTCGGAGCTTGTAGATCTTTGCAACTCTTTGAATATATATATTTTTAAAGAGAACATTTGTAACTCAAATCATTGCTTCTGGAGGTCCCTGGAACAAAATATTTAGCAAATGTTCGCTTTAAAAAGTACACATTCAAAGATTTGCAAAAATGTTCACGATCTTTCAAAAAATAGTACGTCCAGCTTGTGACAGGGCGTGCATGACGATATTTAGATGCTCAGACTCGGACAAAGTGTAGTGTGTGGGCATGGGGAAATCATGGAATGGTTTTAACTAAGATTATGTGAAAAAGTATTTTCCCCTAATTCCACTCTTAGAATCAGACTTTTTATTTCACAACATATTCCCCCCCACTTCCATTGGGATTTATGGGGCGAATGAACGAGTGTGGCAACAGAGTATTTGGTTTGGAACAGACCCACCGTCTCTTTCTGTCATAATGACATTGTCCTGCATCAGATCATGTGTCCCTATCCAAATCAGGTTCTCCAATAGCCTCTTCTATTTTTTTTGTTTTTTGTTTTCCATTTTTTTTGCTCATAGTGCGGCAGCGCTATGAGCTTGAATATCCGCTTTTTTTGAATAGCCAAAGAAATCTAAAATGACACAGATGGTTTCCCGGCTTGTACGGGTTAAAGAGGAGCCGTGGTACATTCTGAACCTTGTGTGTGTGGGTTTTCTCTTCATTGCTGTCAGGGCCGCCCCGGACAGAAAATTATTAGGTGAACGTGTTGTTAAAAAAAGCCATGAGGAGCACAAATGATATCTCCAATTCCCCCAGACCGCTTTATTTATTGTAACTATTATATTTCCAGCACATTAAATGAGACACATAAATCCCCGGCAGAGTGTCAGCCACATTGCCACTCTCGGCGCGGTTGCTGTGGGCAGCTTGCTCTCTCTCAAAAACGCTCGGAGCTGAATTGGTTGTACTGCACGCTGACTGTAGCACACAACTCATGCCTCCCACATCACTGACTGCCATTCCGTTCCATATGCATCTTCTGACTGCCGAAGAGAGAATATATATGTGAGTTTTATAACGTTGCTGTCGGGCAGAAACCTAACCGAACCTAAACTCCACTTTCTAACTTTCTAAGATATTTTTGGGGCTTTTTCTGCCTTTATTGATAGGATAGTAGGCTGACAGGAAATGGGGTGAGAGAGATGGGGGGATGACATACAGCAAAGGTCGTCGGGATCAGGAGTCGAACCCGCGACACGCTGTCAAGCTGGATTACCAGCACATATGGTATGCGCCTGGACCGCTAGGCCAGCGGATGCCCCCGTAAATTAATGCCCTACTTTATCATACTACAGCGTCACACAGAATCATCAAAAGTAGCCGATCTGCAGCTCGAAACGCTTCGCCACGCGTTTCGAGCTTGCAGATCGGCTACTTTTGCTATTTTTTTATTTGAATCCTGAAAGGTAACCGTTTCCACCCAACCCAGACGATAAGCAACTCCTCATTGAGGTGCGTGTGTGTGTGTGTGTGTGTGTGTGTGTGTGTGTGTGTGTGTGTGTGTGTGTGTGTGTGTGGGGGGGGGGGGGGGGGGGGGTCTTTGTGTGTGCGTACGTGCATGAGTACGTAAAAGTGTACTGTACATTATTACGTCTGTAAACTGAATAGAAGTAGAAACTTTGCTATCCATTAATGGAGCTCCTACACGGTCAAAAATGCTCTCAAGAGTGGATTCAACCACATGAACCCCAAAGCGTCCCTATTTTGGGTCCGGCTGAACATTCAGCTAAAATAGGCCAACATCTGCTACTTGATTACATGATTCATGTTGGATTACTTCCTGCCCGATGAGCTGGCAGCAGTGTGCATCATTGTGATACTGTAGCTAACTAAAACAAGAGATGCTGCATATAATAATAATAATAATAATAATAAGCTATTAAGCTATTAAGCTATTAAAAATGTGTCACGTGTGATGTCAAAACAACATGTTTCTAATGGTTTTATAGCAGAAAGTTTCATTTATCTTCTATCTATCTATCTTCCCATTTCCCACACTTTTCTCTCTCTCTCTGATCTTTCTCTCCTATTATTACCTCTCTCTACCTCCCACCAGGATGCCTCTGCTCTGTTCTTTCATTCATCCATCAGCCCTTCAAAACATCTCACTCTGTTTTGCCCTTCTAGTTGGCCTCGGGGCAATTAACCGGAAAATATATAGAAAAAACTGTATTTAGAACCGATAACCGACTTAAAGGGATACTTCACTTTCGGGTCGGGGAAACATTTAAAAAATATATTAAAAATAAATGAAAAAAGTAATGGAAAATTCATGGCCCCCTCACGCATTAGAGTGTCCTACTAATGTGTGAGGGGGCCTTAATTTTGCCATAACTTCTTTCATTTTTTTTTATATATATATTTTTAATGTTTATTTTATGTGAAAGTGAAGTATCCCTTTAATCTTGCTCATGTAGGTTAATAGAATAATCCAGAAGCAGGTTTATCGCGACGCGTTGTGAGTTTGTGGATCAGCTATTTTCATAATCTTTCATTTTCTTTTAAAATAATCATTGATTTGAAGTCATATCGCCCAGCCCCGTGATATATAAACGTATACACCTCATTGGCCGCAGCGGTTCATTGGAGCGACGCGTCATCGTGGCCCCCATATTTTGAGTGGAAGCCGTGCCTCCTAATGTAGCCTGGAAACCAGACGAATCCGCCATTGCAAAAAAAAAATTGACCTCGGCAGATTTGGTCTGGCACCGCTCAGTTGTGATTGGATTTCACTCCCTCCGTAGTAGCGAGGGACCAATCAGGGCCCAGTATGGTAATATGGGATGGGTTTATCATTTAGGCATTTTTTTAATTCGCCCCTTGGAAATGCAGGTTCCACACAGAGATTCCAGACTAATATCTATGCAGTGATATTGGCCATGCCAGGCTACTCCTAATGCAGTGGTTCTCAAACTTTTTCATGTCAAAGACCCCTAAATTAATATGTATTTGGCCGCGGACCCCCATCTGGACAAGAATTGTGGTGTTAAAAATGTCAAAAATATTTGAACATTTTCAAAGGATGTCAAGATTTTCTGAAAAATTGCTAATGTATGTATATAGGGCCCTGGGGGTCCCCGGACCCCACTTTGAGAACCCCTGCATTAGACCACAGACCACCATAACTCCAAGAGTTAACCAAATGGAACCAAATGAACCAGTAAGGGTCCATTAAGGTTCCATTTGTTTTGTACACTCTCAGAGTTACATCAACATAAGGGTCCAATTGGTTCCTAACTATCCATCATTTATCTGGGGACCCCCTGGAATCCCCTCAAGGACCCCTAGGGGTCCCCGGACCCTACTTTGAGACCTACCGTCCTAATGCATGTCTGCCCCATGTATGTCGATGGAAGGAGGAGCAGGAGCATGTTATGATATAAGACATTTTGTCAAAATATATAATACAACAACAAGACATATTTCTTGCAGTGGAGTTATGACAAGCTGCCCTGATTAATATGGGGGCGGGGTTGGCGTGCGGCCGCACTGGTCAATGAGCCATCTACCTATTTATGTCTGTGGCCCCGCCCACCCTTCTAGTGTTCCATCTGTCCCCTACCTCTGGAAAGGCCTCTCTCTCTCTCTCTCTCTCTCTCTCTCTCTCTCTCTCTCTCTCTCTCTCTCTCTCTATCATCCCTCCATCTTTTCTTCAAGGCCGCCTCATTCCCTCCATCCATCATCTCCTCAAGGTCAGTTCCTCTATTTAGCCTCTCCTTTCGTCCCTCCTCTCTCTCTCTTTCCTTTCTTCTTCCTCCTCCTCCTCCTCCTCCTCCTCCTCCTCCTCCTCCTCCTCTCCCGCTGAGATGAAAGTTTTGTCACAGGAAGTGACCTCGCCCCGTGTTACCGCGGTAACAGTCTGCCTCGTTCTAACTAATGGAACCTTTGACCCCGGCAGCCGTAAAGAGCAGACTGATACTCAACGGTACCGCCATACACACACACACACACACACACACACACACACACACACACACACACACACACACACATGCACACACACACACACACACACACACACACACACACACACACACACACACACACACACACACACACACACACACACACACACACACACACACACACATGCACACACTCAGTAACACACACACACACACACATGCACACCCTCAGTAACACACGCATATACATGCAGGATGGATCACACATCAAACAGACGCACATACACAGTACACACACACACACACACACACACACACACACACACACACACACACACACACACACACACACACACACACACACACACACACACACACACACACACACACACACACACACACATACGTGCGCACTGCATGCAGCAAAGCTTACAATACACACCAAATACATTTACACAAATGCACACAGCAAACACCCTTGCACACATGTTCATGCACGAATGCACACACACACACACACACACACACACACACACACACACACACACACACACACACACACACACACACACACACACACACACACACACACACACACACACACACACACAGACACACACACAGACACACACACGTGCTGTGTAGTGTGCCCAGACCATGCCATCCCACACCACATCAAAGGGACCCGGGGCTGAGCAGTAAAAGTGGGGGAGCGGTTGAATTTATTTCCTTCAGTCAGACGTTTATTCGCTGCTTCCCTTTCTTAATGAGGGCCTTACAATAACCCTGTCACTTACTGTGGCAAATTACTGCTACCTAAATGAGGGCCAAGTGGTGAGTCTGCCTGCGCTCGCTCGTGCACTATAGTGCTTGTGTGCGCGCACACACGCACGTGTGTGTGTGTGTGTGTGCTTGCATTACTATATCTAGCAAGAATGCTGCCTTACCCCTTATGCCTAAACTTACTAGGCATATTTTACTATTTTGAAAAACATTTTGAAATCGACACGTTGTGAGCTTGTAGATCGGCTATTCGAACTATTTTAAAATGTTTTTTAAAATAGTAAAACATAAAAGTGTAGGGATAAGGGGTAAAGATAGGGCCCCAAATGTCCCCACAAGTATAGTAGAATTTGGTCCTCACAATGTCTATGTGACATTGTTTTATGATTAAAAATGATTTGGGGAGAAGAATGAATTAGGAGAAGACTCAGGCTGGGGTTAGGATTAGGAGATCAGGAGTATAGGGTTAGAGTTATGCCTGATTTTTACCTAGTTGCCCGCCGTTGTCACGCACCAGAACGTAGCAGATCTACAAGCTTATAGATCTACAAGCTTGTAGATCTACAAACTTGTAGATCTACATACTTTTCAGCTAGTTTTCAGCTGTTTTCGGCAGTTTTCAATACTGACCTTTAATTTGGATGTCCTTGCAAGTATAGTAATACAAACGTGTATGTGTGCTTGTGCGTGTGCGTGTGCGTGTGCGCGGCGTGTGTGTGTGTGTGTGTGTGTGTGTGTGTGTGTGTGTGTGTGTGTGTGTGCGTGCGTGCGTGTCTCCATCTCGTGGTCTCCTGGCCGTTAAAGGGCACCTGTATGTGATTTAGCATTCCACATGGCCTTCCTCCCAATAAGAGTTTTTTACATGTTTACTATCCGCTAAGAAACCAGAGAGAGAGAGAGAGAGAGAGAGAGAGAGAGAGAGAGAGAGAGAGAGAGAGAGAGAGAGAGAGAGAGAGAGAGAGAGAGAGAGAGAGGAAGAGGAAGAGGGGGATAGAGAGAAGAAGGGATGTGAGGGGCTGGGAGAGGGGAGGAGACTGGGAGGAGAGAGCGATAGAGCTGTAATGAAAGAGGAGGGAGAGAAGGAGGGATGAGAAAGTAATAAAACGGTAATGAAAGGAGGGAGGAGAGGTGGTGGGGGGTGGAGAGAGACGGAGAGGAGCGCACCACTGCGGAAGACGACGGTTAGGAAGGGAAGAAAAGGAAAGGATGAAGAAACGAGCGTGGATGGAGAGAAAAGAGACGGAGCCATGTCCCATGAATCACTTTGATTAACCCATTAAGAAGCTGATTCTACAAATGTCTTCTAAATCCCAACAGTATTCTGAAAAACGTATGTTTCTATAACAGTGGTGCTCAAACTTTGTCATGTCAAGGACCCCCAAAATGTTATGTATTTGGCCGCCGACCCCCATCTCAAAATATGTTGTTCCAGGGACCCCCAGAAGCAAAGATTTTAGTTAAAATGTTCACTTTAAAATAATATATATTCAAAGATTTGCACACATTTTAACGATTTTTCAAAAATGTAAGATCTACAAGCTTGTCTATCTGCTATTTTTGAATAGCCAAAGTGTAAAATAATGCTTTTAGCTCAAATCCAAAAATGACACAGATGTGCCAGACCGTCTTTCCAGAACTCATTATTATAAAATCAAGAAGTATGTCTCGGAAATGATTACAGAAACGCAATATGCTGAAAGGAGTAATAAGTATGTATCATCAATCAACTTGAACGAACTTCGACATTAGTGCTTATTAGAAAGGAGCTCCTGTGAAGATGATGAGATGCGGTGGTGTAAAGTAACTAAGTACATTTACTCAAGTGCTGTACTTAAGTAGGCCTACAGTTTTGAGGTATTTTTTTTACTTTACTGGAGTATTTCCAATTGTCTATACTTTTACTTCTACTCCACTGCATCTCAGAGGCAAATCTTGTACTTTTACTCCACTACAATTATTTGGAAACTTTAGTTACTAGTTACTTTGTAGATTTTGATTATCATTACAAAACATACATTAACCACTTCAGCCCTATATACATTTTGGCCATTTGAAAATAGCCGATCTACAAGCTCACAATGCCTTGCGATGCGACACATCGTGAGCTTGTAGATCTGCTATTTTCAAATGAGATTTTTAAGATTTTTATAAATTTGAAAACTTTCAATTCTTTCAAGTACTTTCTACTTTTGGTATTTTAAGTACATTTTGTTACCAATACTTTTGTACTTTTACTCAAGTACATTTTTAATTCCTGACTTTTACTTGTAACAGAGTATTTCTACATTGCAGTATTGATACTTTTACTTAAGTGAGATGCAGAGATAAGGAGAGAGAGAGAAACAGAGAGAGAGAGGGAGAGGGGGGGGTGAGAGAGAGAGAAACAGGGAGAGACTGAAGATAGAGAGAGAGAGAGAAACAGAGAGAGACAGAGAGAGACAGAGAGAGAGAGAGAGAGACTGAAGATAGAGAGAGAGAAGAAACAGAGGTTGGAAGGAGAGGCGTGTGAAGTGGTAAAACAATATTTAGGGTGGAACATTCTTCATTTTATACCATTACCAGGCTAAAAATACACAGTACCACACCATGATCTAGCCCCTTCTACTGCTACTGCTACTGTGTGTGTGTGTGTGTGTGTGTGTGTGTGTGTGTGTGTGTGTGTGTGTGTGTGTGTGTGTGTGTGTGTGTGTGTGTGTGTGTGTGTGTGTGTGCGTGTGCGTGTGCGTGTGCGTGTGTTTCGTGTGCCAATGCATACGTGTGTGTGTGTGTGTGTGTGTGTGTGTGTGTGTGTGTGTGTGTGTGTGTGTGTGTGTGCGTGTGCGTGTGTTTCGTGTGCCAATGCATACGTGTGTGTGTGCTCACAAGGCATGAACTTGAGTGTATAATACTATAATTCTATGTCATTTTGGGAGTAGTTAAAGGCTCTAAAACTAACTACTAGTTTACTCCCCGACCCTCCGTCTGTTTCAGCACTGTACACATGCCAGCTGGTCTGTGCCATGCTGTGGGGGCAGCGTGTGTGTGTGTGTGCGTGTGTGTGTGTGTGTGTGTGTGTGTGTGTGTGTGTGTGTGTGTGTGTGTGTGTGTGTGTGTGTGTGTGTGTGTGTGTGTGTGTGTGTGTGTGTGTGTGTGTGTGCGTGTGTGTGCGTGTGTGCGTGCGTGTGTGTGTGGGCATGTGTGTGTGTGTGGGCGTGTGCGTGGGTGTGGGTGTGGGTGTGGGTGGGTGTGTGTGTGTGTGTGTGTGTGTGGGCGTGTGCGTGGGTGTGTGTGTGTGTGTGTGTAATGGTGGGTGGGGTGAGGGCGGTAGAATATCTACCAAAATCTCATGAACCTTGATTTATCTTGTCCTATATTAAGGACCAGTAAGGTGTGCTCAGTGGAGCACAAATCTCCACCAGGAGGCATTCCCTAATAATAATAACGTTGTATGCAGCAAAGTTTCTACCTAGAGACAAAAAACGAGTAGTGCAGTGTGTGATTACTGTCTGCCTTCCTCTCTCTCACATACACTTCATTGTCTACCTTTCTTCGTCATTGCCATTACTGCTACACAAGTTGATGGTCAATTGTACATGAAACTGAAAATGAAAAGAGAGGGATTGGTCTCACATCACCATACATACACAAGACACAATTTAACGTTAAATTCAGTAGGGGTGTCTCAATCAATTCACCAAAACATGTTACAGTAAAAGGGCTAAAGACTGACATGAGACAGCTCGGACTGAGTTGAATGAACACGGACATTAACACTCCAATACTTTGGGGGTTTTGGGTTATGCTGTTACATTCATAAATGTATGTATTTGGTGTTAT
>NC_137607.1:48972182-48987182 GCF_963280865.1 Gymnoscopelus braueri | reverse complement strand
GTTTTTTGTTCTGACTTTTGGTAAGGGGTTTGGTGTAGACGGAAAAAGTGGTCAAAGTCAAGTGCAGTTGTAATTCAAGGCCAGTTCTCTAAGACTACAGTACAGGGGTTAAGTGGTTAAGAGGAAGGCCATCTCACTGGCATTTTGCTTACAGAGATCCAGGGATGATCTCCCTGCTCCGCTGCAGTTGGAAACATGCTGCTAAATATGTTCAGCCTATGTTCACTCAGCAGCATGACAGGACTGTGGCGTTATGGGTGCAAGACTTCATTCAACTAATCGATCATTTAAAAAGAAGACAATCAACGATCGATGATTTAATACAATAATTGATCAAATAATTAATCAATCCTTATATTGGGCATGTCAGGAAAATAGTTTAAACTAATTAGCTTGTATGAGGATCTTCTATTTTTGTACGACATCATTGTGCAACGAAGTAGACAATAACACTTAAGTGGTTAATCAGTTAGTTGATACACGCTTCTCGATTATTCCATTAATTGAAAAAGTAATTGATAGAAAAATCCTGAAAATACTTGTAGCATCAACTGCTCTCTCTCTCTCTCTCTCTCTCTCTCTCTCTCTCTCTCTCTCTCTCTCTCTCTCTCTCTCTCTCTCTCTCTCTCTGCCCTTGGCCGCTGAGCAGATCCACTGGAGCTGTTGGGGTTCAGTGCCTTGCTCAAAGGCACTTGAAGGGTGTGCATGCTTGCGTGTGTGTGTGTGTGTGTGTGTGTGTGTGTGTGTGTGTGTGTGTGTGCGTGTGCGTGTGCGTGTGCGTGTGCGTGTGCGTGTGCGTGTGCGTGTGCGTGTGTGTGTGTGTGTGTGCGTGTGCGTGCGTGCAAACCGCTTTGACGCACGCACGCACACGCACACACGCACACACACACACACACACACTGTATTCCATCTACAACACTGAGTCCATATAGAGCATAGAAGACGGGCCTTGGCTCTCTCTTATAATGGCTGCCTGGCAAGCAAGCATCCAGTCAACCACATCACACAAACAGCTCATCTCTTCATTTGGAAAGCAGATGGTTTCTGAGAGCAGGGGAAGAAGAAAGGACAGAACCGGAGGAGGAGAGAAAGTAAAAATAGCATTTGATAAGACAGCGAGGAAGGGAAGGAAGGACCATCAAGTGGTATATGCAACAAAGGAGACAGGAGATGAAGGGGAAGTGATACAAGGCAAGCATGAGATGTGAAAAGGACAGGAAGTTGTGATAGGGCTCAGGTAAACATAGAATGTGAAGCCGAGAGATGTAGTCGGATGTTAAAAGTGATGTGTACTTGCACGGAATTGGGTTTGTTAGGCATCAAAGGGAATCATAAAAATATCAATACTTGGCGTAGCGTGGAGAGCAGAAGGCTGGAGGAGGATCAGTCAGATCTGCCTGGAAGGTGTTCTTTGTCTGAGTACTGGAAGCCTTCAATTTTAAAGAAAGATCCAACAGCGCTTAAGAAAAAGCCTTTATTCACTTTGGCATTCGTACACAGCAGAATCTGGAGGATTAATTCAACCTAGAGTGTACTATTAGGGATTTGAATGTTATAAGATAAGGTACACTTTTATTGATCCCAGAGGGGGATCGGCCAAACGTTAAGCGGCCCGGTATAGTTGCCATCATGAGGCAGATTTTAATCCTTTTGGGTGGAGTGTCTCCCTTGGCCTACTAGGAGTGTGCATGCAAAGTTTGACGCTGATCGGTCCAGGGGTGTCCGAGATTAGCTGTCCACAGGCACACGGAAGGACGGACACACAGACACATGGACAGGGGCGAAAACAGTCTTCACCTCCCGGCCTGTTGGCCAGGCCAAGACAAAAATAGACTTAAGTTTATCCTCATAGGATAGGAACGCCATTGTAATTAAATGCTTCTTGTGTTAGAAGAGTGTTTTGGTTTGATTGATTGATTGAAATTTTTATTAGGCAAAAGAATGTAAAACAACACAGTTACATTTATAATGCTTTTGTCTAAAAGGTCCGGCCAAAAAAGTCCTTGCGGACTTGTTTCCGTTGGGGTCCTTGAGTTAATTTCATAGACATATATAGTAGCAACCAAACAGTTCAAAAATCAACATGAAAATACAGATAATACAGAAGAAATACCACTATGTACAAAAAAAGCATTTAAAAAATATATGTACAAAAAAAAGGGGGGGGGAAGCATGGAAAAATAAAAATTATATACAAAAAAAGCATGAGGAAATACAAAATATGTACAAAAAGAGGAGGGGGGGGGTCGTCTGTCTACAGGGAAACTGGTACTAGCTCCTCTTTCGGCCTCCAGAAAGATGGGTTTTTAGGGCTGTTTTGAATGAGCCCAGGGAACTGCATTTTTTGAGGGATGGGGTTAGACTATTCCATTCCTTGGTGGCTGTGCTATAGAAGGAGAATTTGCCCATGTTTGTTTTATGGGTGGGTGGTACCAGATTGTTGTTTACGCTCCCTCTAGTTTCGTGGCTGTGGGTGTCACTAACTTTTTCGAGGTATTTATACAGATATGCGGGTATAGGGGGCATATCGGGCAAATCTGCATTTACAATTTTGAAGACCAGACCCATTTTTAGTTATTTAACCCTGTCTTCCACCCTGAGCCAGCCTAGGCTGGCAAAGTGAGTGGGAGAGAGGTGGGTCATGGGCCCCAGTCCGAGAAGTAGTCGGATCAGTTTGTTTTGGGAGGTTTGAAGCTGGTGACTTTGTCAACTGACTTTCGGAACTTTCGGAACTTTTATGGAATGGATGCAAACAGTAAATCTGACACCGAAAATATTTGCCTTAATAACAGTGCTTTGAGGCACAGTATGAAAACAAAGCATCATAACAGAGCCATGGTTCGCAACTTTGCAGTGAATACAACAGATTCCTAACCCCTGATTTAAGTGGGTATGGTGAAGGTGAATGTGTCGTGAAGATGAAGGTCAAGGTGATGGAGTGATGTGAGGAGAACAAGAGGGGAGTGGAAGAGAATCTCCTCCCTGCCTCTCATCTCACACATCCCTCCATCAGGCATCATGAAACATTCACGGCTTTTTTTGCTTTTACCAGAGCCCACACACGCACACGCACACGCACACACACACACACACACACACACACACACACACACACACACACACACACACACACACACACACACACACTTTGTTGTTGTTCTAAAAAAACAATGTTGAGATGGAGAGCAAGAAAGAGGAGGAGAGAGTGGGGGATGGGGAGAGAGATACAAAAGTGATAGGTAGGAGAGAGTAGGCTATGTGAGTGTGTGGGTGCGTGCACGTCGTGCCCGCATGCCTGTGTTTGCTTGTGTGTGTCATTCTCTGACACACACTGTGCTACATACACTTGAGTGAGCATGTGATGTGTGACAGATGACGGACAGTATCGATTTCCCCCCTGACGAGCACACACGCACACGCGCACACACACACACACACACACACACACACACACACACACAGACGCACATCCTCTGGATGGCTACGTGACCAGAGTGTATGATCTGAGACCACATGAGACACCTGACTGTCTCTCAATTCTATAGCGTCGATGTCGGGTGTTGCTTTTCATGATTTATGCTTGGTTGCGCTCGGGTGTTGCCCTCTGAAAATAGCAGATCTACAAGCTCACAACGCGTCGCAGCGCGACGCGTTGTGGGCTTGTAGATCGGCTATTTTCAGCATGCAAAAAAATACTAAAGAAATACTACCCACTTAAAACTTGAAAAAAGTAACAAAAAGTAGCAGATCTGCGATGCGATGCGGTTTGAGCTTGTAGATCTGCTATTTTTGCTCCTTTTGTGTGACACTGTAATATGACAAAGTAGGGCATTGATTTACAAAAGAAAACATCAAAAGTATCAAATCTGGAGATTTTTTTAACAATTGCCCGACAGCAGCAATAGTCTACATGCCCATGCCTGACAGACCTGTGCCAGTACGGCTGCAACTATCCTGCCTAACGATTATTCTATCTTTTACTTTTCAATTAATCAAAGTTTTTTTTTATTATGTATAATTCTTTTATTTTATACATCAACAAATCAAGACGATTTTTTTTTTATTAATTTCTTATAATCAACTAAAACAATTAGTCTGATAAACCACTCACTCCCCACCCAATTTTTAACTTTGTCGGTCACACGCGCAAATAACCGTGCTATCAGCTTTTTTCATATTTTGGAAAATATTCTTTTGTAATCAATTAAATCAGTTAGTTCGGCCCGGACCGCTGGCGTGGCCCCAAGATGAATCTAAAAGAATCCCCCCCAAAAAAACAATTAGTTCAATTAACTGTTGTACCCATAACGTCCACAGCTGCCAAAGTCTAGTGGATTTTCACAGGACAGCGGAAGCCCACAAGTCAAATGAGTTATTGACTGACAATCACATCTGTAATCTGTGCTAATCTGCAGGGTAAATCTAGCCTGTAATCCGAGGATTGTACAAAAGGAAGAACTGGTGTGTCAGGTGACATGTTGTGCTTCCGAAAGACGCACACACCGACATTTTACTTCTATAGTCTTGCAAACAAGACAACAAGACAACAGGAAATATAACTCCGTGCAAACACAAGTATGTAGGCTATATATATGACACACACGCACACGCACACACGCACACATGCACATGACACACGTAAACACACACACATGTTCCAACACAGGTGTGCCATAGAGCGAGGAGGTCATGAAGTCTCTCTCTCTCTTTCTCTTTGACTGGGTGCGTGTGCATGTGTGCGCGTGCGTGCGTGTGTTATATGAGCACATGGGTGGGTGCTGCTCCGCGCAGACAATGCATGTGTGATTGAAACTAAGTGTCCTCCCTGGAGAAGGTGTTGGCTTTCACTGACTTCTAAACACACAGACACACACACTATAGGACTAGCTGGGGCCGCGGCTATTAGCCCGGCCACCGATACAATGTGTGTGTCAGTTAAGACCCTCGCAGGCACAAAGGCAGACGGGGCAGACGGCAGGAAAAAGACGACTCTCATTCACACCCATGTTAAACCCGCAGCACAATGGGGGAGTCAGGGGTGTGCAGGAACACAGGGGGGGAGGTTTTTTCATGCCTGTGGATTTTGAGCATTCGCTCGTCATTTCACACCAGTTTTGATTTTGACAGCACATTTTGAACTAGTTTTAGTCCTTGTCTTTTGAATACTATTCCATTTAGTTTTAGTCATATTTTAGTCACCTGAAATGTCATCTGACAAGATTTTAGTCCACTAAATCTACAGTTGATTTAGTCGACTAAATTCTTTTTTGGCGGGCCTTGATGGCGTCGTAATGCCTGATTTTACACTCGGTTGCATGCTGAAAATAGCCGATCTACAAGCCCACAACGCCTCGCAGCGCGACACGTCGTGGGCTTGTAGATCTGCTATTTTCAGAGCGCAACAGCCAAGCAACCGAGCACAAAATGACTGGTCTTTTAGTTCTACTGGATCTCTTCTCCACTAGTCCCTCACTAACATTTTAATCTAGTTTTTATTTGTCGACAAAATAGTCAATATATTTAGTCTTAGTTTCAGTCATCATAGCTTAGTTTTAATTTAGCTTAGTTTTCGTTTAATAATTTCGTTTATGTCATAGTTTTAGTCGACGAAATCAACACTGTTTCACACAACCGGACCCGGGTGACTTTTGATACGTTTCATACCTCATCAAGTAGGGCGTTCATTTATGAAAAAAACTCAAACAGTTTGAAAATGGAGATACAAGGTTTCTGTTCTGACAGCAACGATATCCTCTTGAGACACACATTCTAGGTTGAGGTCAACGGGGGTGGGGGTGGGGGTGGGGGTGGTTTGGGGTTGGGTGGCAGGCAGCTGGAAGTGGCATGTGTGGAGGAAGTGTCTCACTTCAAGTACACTTGAACAGAGAGGGCACAGACGGTCGCAGCATCCCCACCTGGCCTCCGTGAACCCTGAGTGTGCCGTATCTACGGAACGAGATCCCCGAATGGGCCGTCAGGCTCAGTCCATACTGTTTATACATGGACTTGAGGAGTAGTAAAGTCCATGTACTTTCCGTCAAGAATCAAGAATCAATAAGGTTTATTTGTCACTACTCCATGAAATGCAAGTATCCCAGATAGCCTCCCCAAGATGCAAAAGACTGAACACCTAGGGGTGGGGGGGGGGGGGGGGTCAGGTTCTATAGAAAATTGCTGTAGCCATCGTTCCACCCTCGGCTGTATCTGTTTTCATGATTTCCAGGGAGAGAGAGAGAGAGTGTTTGTGCTCAAACTACCAGACCAGATCGAGGTTTGAGGGACTGGACTTGTGTTTTTTCATCTCTCAATAAAAGATGAGTTCTTAATGGAAAAAAGACAGAGAGAGTGCACAGCAAAATCCTCAGCTACAATAACCTGGGATTGTACAAAAAAAAAAAACTTTCTACACTCACAGAGTAAAATGAACACAGTTTCATAAAACAGTGCCTGCCTCTCAGTCTGTCTCTTCCTGTCTGTCGGCAGACAGACAGACAGACAGACAGACAGACAGACAGACAGACAGACAGACAGACACACAGACACACAGACAGACACACAGACAGACAGACACACAGACACAGACACACAGACAGACACAGCGTCTGTCTGTCTCTTTCTGTGGTGTGCCCCCCCCCCTATCTCTATGTCTCTCTGTCTTTCACAAACACACTAACAATGATTATTAACTCATTCCCCCTTATGGGAGCAAAGTCATTGAGGCAACATGACCTTCAGATCATATTATCTGTCCCTCTCTCTCTCTCTCTCTCTCTCTCTCTCTCTCTCTCTCTCTTTTTTTAATCTCTCTTTCTTTCTTCACACACGCGCGCGCGCGCGCACACACACACACACACACACACACACACACACACACACACACACACACACACACACACACACACAGTCATCTCTCTGAGGAGCTGCTGTTTTCTTTCCATATTTGAGTGGCAGGCAGGTAGAAGCAGAGAGGAGGAAGGAGTGTGTCTTAAAGGGGTATACATACATACATACATACAGTACAACTCATTTGAACAATTCACATTATTATGACCTGCTGGGACGGTCCAATTAGTATTCATGAACATGGACAACTCTGTCCCAACGCCAAAAACCACAGAACCATTTTGATGTGCAATGTCTGGCTGGCTGACAGGATGATGACTGCTGACTGGCTCACTAACTGACCTTTTTGACTGCTAACAAACAGAATTAACAAGTTCACAGGCTGGCTGGCTGAGTGTCAATCTGACTGACTGTCGGGATAATTACCTGACTGACTAAATGAATTAGTACTGACTGACTGAATAGCTGATTGAATGCAGCCTACAGTAGGTCTGTTATGTTTGTCTGTCTAACTGATAGTATATAATATCTAGAATAGAATAGAATATCTAGAATAGAATAGAATATCTAGAATATCTAGAATATCTAGAATATCTAGAATATCTAGAATAGAATAGAATAGAATAGAATAGAATAGAATAGAATAGAATAGAATAGAATAGTTAATTCCATGGAGGGGATGTTTCTCTTATGTTTCTATAAAGTCTGATTTATACTTAGTTGAAAACCAGTGTCACGTGAGCTTGTAGATCCACTATTTTCAGTGTATGCACCAGTGACTTGCGAATAAGTAAGCTTACTAAGCTATAAATCAGGGATTGGTTAGAAGACTGGGCACTTTTTGGGGAGAAGACTGGGCACTTGTTTTGATGCTCACTCTCCATGTATATCCCTTTAGACTACTAGCTTGTGAAAAACAAAAGAAATCAGGCCATTTCAGCAGTTTTCTGTCTTGGTCACTCACACATGCACCAGAGTCACAATGGCACGCACACACACACACACACACACACACGCACACGCACACACACACACACACACACACACACACACACACACACACATACACACACACACACACACACACACACACACACACACACACACACACCACATACAGTTGGCCTAGCCCAGTAGCCCACACACGTGCGTGCAGTAACAGATGCACACGAAAGTACACGCACGCAAGCCAAGCACACACCCACCCACACGCGCACTTCTTGCGGTCCTGAGCCCGGGCAGACAATGAGAAATGAAAAAGCCCCATAAATAACATGTGCGGTGCGGGAGGGGAACATAACACAGAGCGCGGTATGGAATAGCCTACATAAAAGCTCTAATAACTACACCTCAGCAGACATGGATAAATGTCCTAGTAAAGGACCTAGTAGAATATCTAGGCTACTGTAATAGCACTAGTGGGGAGACAGAGAACACACCCCTTATGAATAGCGTGGGCTCAAGACGCATGGGGGGGGGGTATTCCCACTCCCACCTGCAATTCAGACACAATGAAAATACCCAAAGGATAGTGGAGATATAAATAGGCTACAAAATAGGAAACGCGCTCCACTTTGTGCGGTTCAGTGAGTTAAGGCTTTAGGGAGAGGAGAGGCGCACCGAATGAAGATAGGCTACTTCAGATTTTTTTTAAAGGAAAAAGAAAAAGTAGCCTATTCAGACCCCCGAACCTCAAACAAGTCAATTAAGCCTACACTGAATACCAAAACGCTCGCCCCAAAACACAGTCGCCCCGGGGCAAATCCGGCGGTATTCACCTGGTATTCCTGAACGTAACCTCAGTAAACTATGCCTAAAAAACCTAACCTTATTCCTAAACGTAACCTCAGTAGAACTATGCCTAAAACCTAACCTTATTCCTAAACGTATAACCTCAGTAAAACCATGCCTAACCCTAAACGTATTTCTAAGCCTTATCCTCAGTTAAACTAATTATATAAGAATACAAGAACCGCTGGTCCGCGGGGGGAAATGGGGGGCGAGCGTGTTTTGGGGCGAGTCTTCCTATTACCGTTTCATTCATATAAATGTAAAGAAAACTATAGGCCTATTTATTTATAATTATTTGTTGATTTGGGCTGTTTGCTACAGTTTAAATAGGTTGTAGCCTATATTTCGTGTTTAAAATGCATTATCTGGTCCTTTTTATCCCTATAACTCACCGGATATCTCTGCCTGAGGGACCCCGGCCAGAGTGAAGCCCTTCCCCGTGTAGAACTGGCGCAGCTCCGTGCAGCTCCGGGCTTTATTACTGTCTCCTCCGGTTACTGATGTTGTAGAGAGACTCACTAACACAGAGACCGCCACGAGATACAGCATCTTGAGCCGTGATGTCTCACACTATTATATAGCTATAAAATATATCTATATGTTAAAAAAAAAGGTGGGAAAAAAACTTCAGCACAAGGATTCAGGATCCGGTCCGGACTTATCTTCTCTATTTCTGAATCCCCAAAGTGCTTCTTCTGGAGTGTCTTTGTGGTTAAGTTTATTTTTCTCCTTCACAAATAATAGACCCCGATTATAGATTCATTTGACCGTGAGACTTTTTTTTGTTGCTAAGGTGACACAGTTATTATTAATAATAATAGAACCAATTGTGGGCAAGCGCCCCAGGTAGGCTACAATATGTATGGGCTGATGGGGGGGCGTTGAAGAGGCAGCCAATGCAGTCCTATCTATCTATCTCTACAGGGGACAGTCAGTCCTATCTATCTCTACAGGGGACAGTTGTCACCGGTCCTTTGGGGTCCTTGGTGCTGCGGGTCCTTTAGGGTCCTTGGTGGTCCTTGGTGGTCCTTTGGGTCCTTGGTGGTGCGGTTGGTTGTGAGTGCGGCTGTAGAGCTGGAGAGATGATCTCTACAGGGGACAGTTGTCAGAGTGACCACCGGTCCTTGGTGGTCCTTTGGGTCCTTGGTGGTCCTTTGGGTCCTTGGTGGTCCTTTGGGTCCTTAGTGGTCCGTTTGGGTCCTTGGTGGTCCGTTTGGGTCCTTGGTGGTCCTTGGTGGTCCTTTGGGTCCTTGGTGGTCCTTGGTGGTCCTTTGGGTCCTTGGTGTGGCCGTAGAGCTGGAGAGATGCCAGACAAAAGACAGAGCAGGTGTCGCTCAATCCGCTCTCAGACTGTTATAGTCCGCTGTTCCATGATTGATTTAGAAATGGACAAGAAAAAGAAAAAACAAACCCACACGTTTTACAAGACGGATCTATAAAGGGAGATTAAATGATCTTCTGTGAATCTCCTCCATAAAGCGTGCAGAGTAGACCCATAGATCCTCTTGTTGAAGCGGGTGCATGCGGGACCTTGAATGGTGCGCGTGTGGAATCTGATGCAGAGGTCTGAGTGAGATCTGATGCAGAGGTGAACGGTGAAATGGAGCGAGTCAATCATTTGCTGTCGCTGCTGCTGTACCTCTCTCCTCTCCTCTCTCTCTCTCTCTCTCTCTCTCTCTCTCTCTCTCTCTCTCTCTCTCTCTCTCTCTCTCTCTCTCTCTCTTGCTCTCTCTCCTCTCTCTCTCTCTCTCTCTCTCTCTCTCTCTCATCTCTCTCTCTCTCTCTCTCGCTTCTCTCTCTCTTCTCTCTCTCTCTCTCTCTCTCTCTCTCTCTCTCTCTCTCTCTCTCTCTCTCTCTCTCTCTCTCTCTCTCTCTCTCTCTCTCTCTCTCGCGCAGTGTTGCGTTGCCATGTTTTGTGACAGAAATAAGCAATCAGGTCTAGGAAAACAAGACCAAAAGAAGCAACTTAGACTACATGCGCACCTACCATGAGTATAACCAATCTACAAGCTCAGAGCTTGTAGATCTGCTGTTTTCAAAAATTCTTGCAATAAAATGTGGAATATTTGGAATATTTCTAACAACACAAATGCTCCCTGGGCACAAAACATTTTCATGAAAAGATTTGAGAACCACTGGTTTAAAAAACAATTACATGTTTTGGAAGCAAGCACTAAATAAACACGTACACTTTAGAAACAAGCCCCCCCCCCAAAAAAAAACGCAACACGCAACAAGCAATTTTCACAAGCAACTTTACAAAAATAAGAAGCCCAAAGTCGCTTATAATAAGCCGACATGGCAATGCTGCTCTTTCTGCTCTCTCTCTGACTCTCTCAAACAGCGCCCCCTGCAGTCTGTTTCGTCTAACACTGGCCCGAGGGACTTTTCTGATGGGCTGCACACAGCTCACGTATTGAATAGTCTCTCATGTCTTTCGTTGTGTTTTCACTTGTCAGTATGTATGTTAGGCCTAGAGCAGCTTCCCCCGTGCCAAGCTTATTATGTCTAGTCATCATGTCCCAATCAGGAGCTCAGCTCAGCCCATTCTTCTCTGTTTTTTATGTTCCATTGAAGGAATATTGATCATTCTTGCTCAGTATAAAACGGCATAAATCACTGATACAGTAAGGCCAGTGGTTCTCAAAGTGGGGTCCGGGGACCCCCAGGGGTCCTTGAAGGGGTACCAGGGGTCCCCCAGCAAAGTGTTACCGTGGCTATTTGAAAATAGCAGATATACAAGCTCACAGCGTATTTCTTTTGTATTTTAGAAGCATATTGAAAATGTTGAATAATTTGTTGATTTTTTTTAAACATACATCTTCTCTTCTGGGGGTCCCTGGCACAAAACAAATACATATCAATTTGGGGTTCCTTGACATGAAAAGGTTTGAGAACCACTTCAGTATGGCTAACCGTAGGCCTACAACGTCTCACATATCTCAAAGCCAACCTCTGTATAATTACTGACCACTTTATTGATGGCTTACACAAAGAAAAATCCAATTTAACTCAGAGAGATCCTTGAACTGTCCATTTGTACACTCAGGATTTTACAGTGTAGGCTTATACTGTTTATTATAAAGAAGAGAAGTGTCTCGCAAATAAATTACAGCATATTTTGTATTTTATGAAGACACACATTCAACACATTCCACTAAGACACCATGATTTAGTGAGGGAAATATGTAACAAAAAAAGGCTCAGTTGTTCACTTCCGGCAGAAAGTGTGAAAATTTGCATATGGCATGTTTGAAGTATGCCGATTTCAAATTTTGCCGGATCCAAGCACTTTTCCCATGGGATCTGGTCGTAAAATGAGAATTAAAGATGGCCGCCAACGTTTTTGGTTCAATTAGGTTTTGTATTCCAATCTTTGACACCTCATCACTTTTGAATGTGAAACAAGTTTGTTTTGATGAAATCCAAATTGTAATGCAGCAATACTTTGACATTTTCAGTTTCTGTAGATTAATTTAGCAGATTACGGTCTGTTTTTATGGCAAATTTGATTGAAACCAGTGTTACTCCAAAGTGCTTCATCTGAGCCTCATGATGTTGGTGTCTCTACCTATGTTTTCAGGGGTATTCTTTCACATGAGATCATATTACTGGGTTCACACTTATTTAATATTTTTGTAGCAAAACTCATTCTTCAAAAATAGCATATTAGATGGTTGACAGTGCATGTAACGGACCTTCAGGAACTTCCAAATGATTCCCCAGATACCCATCGTGAATTTGTCAAGGGGAACTTTGTCATTGCACAAGTTCTCTGCTTTGGCACACGATCAGATGCATGAACAGCAGAACGCTATTGTGAAAGGTGATGGCGGAATTGTTGTAATTACTGAGAACTAGACCATACCCGGTGAAGGTTATTGCACGTCCTGTAGCGCGGTCCCCCCGCGGGTCCCCCCGCGGCACCCCCCGCGATCACCCCTCCCCACGGGCAACCCACCCCCCCCCCCCACGGGCAACCCCCCACACACCCCCCCGTCGCGGAACCCCCCGGGTCCCGTCGCAAACACACACACACGCAACGTTTAGCGCGAGTCGTCTCGTGCGCGCACACACAGAGCCAGCGTGTGCGCACACACACGGGCACATGCGACGCATGCGCAGTTCGTACTGTACTGTACTGTACGTACTGTACTGTACTGTACTGTACTGTACTGTACTGTACTGTACTGTACTGTACGGTACTGTACTGTACGGTACTCTACTGTACGGTACTGTACGGTACTGTACGGTACGGTACTGTACTGTACTCTACTGTACTCTACTGTACTGTACTCTACCGTACTGTACGTACTGTACTGTACTGTACGGTACTCTACTGTACGGTACTGTACGGTACTGTACGGTACTGTACTGTACTGTACTGTACTCTACTGTACTCTACTGTACTGTACTCTACCGTACTGTACGTACTGTACTGTACTGTACTGTACTGTACTGTACTGTACTGTACTGTACTGTACTGTACTGTACTGTACTGTACTGTACTGTACGTACTGTACTGTACTGTACTGTACCGTACCGTACCGTACGTACCGTAGACGTTCCTTGCAACACACAAACAGTTCCTTCCGTACATTGCACGAAAGTTGAATGAGGAGTCTGTGATGCGTGTTGATGTGGTGTGGGACACGTACAGAACGGATAGTCTCAAGGAAGGAACCAGGCTTGGTCGTGGCATCGGCATACCACTCCATGTGACTGAACAGACATCCGTGCCACGAAACTGGAGTAGCTTCCTTCGAGTAGATTCCAACAAAAAGACATTATTCTGCTGCTCTAGAAACAATGGTTGTTCCAGATGGGAAAACACTTCTCACAACCTATGAAGAAGCCCCCCTTCTGATGTTTCTCAACTTCAACCATGTACATACACATGAAGAGGCTGATTCGCGAATGTTGCTACATGCCTGGCACGCCTACCAGCGGGGGTACTCTGAAGAAAGTGAACGAGGCACGCAAGCAGCTATTTGCTCATGGAAATCGCAAAGTGGAAAATATTCCACCCACAAAGGAGGCACTTCGTCAACATGTGAAGAGAGCAGTATTTCAAGCTGGTCACATCTGGGGACAGTCCCAAATTGCCAACCCAGAGATTCCTTCACCTGCAGATTGGGGATGGGTGAAAAGTTAGGACGATGGCTGGTGTGGTGTCCATTTTGGACGGTGATGGCAGAGGTGGCGTCTAAAGGGTGTCGAGAGCTGATCAAATGCATGTGTAAAAAACGGTGTGCTGGAAAATGCAAATGTTTTGCGGCTAATCTACCATGCACAGAACTATGTGTTTCTGTTCAGGACAATGCTTCCAAGAAGAACAGAGTAGGACAGATCAAATAAACAAGTTAATGAGAAATAAATGTAACGTCCTCCCGGTGGGGGCTCCTCACTGGCAGGTGAGTCAGTAGAATACAACAGCAGTGACAACACACTGTGTGTGGGGAGGAATCAATTGGCATAATGATATATATAACAATTCGATAAAAGGGTGTACCAAACTTTTCTCAGTTGATTCTTATGTGTTTTTTCCCGTAGAATCCATTTCTGCCATGTACATTTTTGTATTGTGCATAATTAATTAGATAATTAGCATATTTGCAGCAAATATGCTAATTATCTAATTAATAAGTCAGACGCTTTGGTCTGACTTCTTGGATCCGGCAATTTTTGAATTCAGCGCCCAAAAATACCCCTAGGTGCAAAATTTCACACTTTCTGCCGGAAGTGAACAACTTTTTCACATATTTCTCCCACTAATTGGGTTGTTGGTTGTCTGCATGCCTCCACACTGTCTAGGGCAGGGCAGGGGTCAGGGTGATAAAAAAAAAAGAGAGCCAGGCATCCATTGCCATCACGATGAAATCCCCAGTGTTAATGTGATTCTTAGAGTGTAAAAATATACACAAATGGCCTTGTCCTGTCCTTTTTTAACACTGTATTAAATTAACGCTGAGGACTTTATTGTGTAATACACAATGTGTTTATACCTTATCACCTAATTACATGCACATGCACGGAAATACTAAGAACACACACACACACACACACACACACACACACACACACACACACACACACACACACACACACACACACACAGTGTAAATTCATGTACAGTGCTAATCCCAACAATGATTTATTTTCTTGGCAGGCCCGGTAATGCAAAGATTACGGTGTCAAAGAAAGATTGGCACATACCAGCCAATTAGGGGAGCGAGACAAAGAGAAGCAGCATGGAGAGAGAGCGCGAGGGGGGCTAACCACTTCACATGCCATATTTATTATCCCGTCAACATACTTTGCCTTTCTCCAGAAACAACAAGAGACGCACAAGGACAATGACAGCCT
>NC_137607.1:48956747-48971982 GCF_963280865.1 Gymnoscopelus braueri | reverse complement strand
ACAATGACAGCCTGTTGTGGAAATCCATCAGCAGCACATAATAAATCAATCATGATCATTTCATTCAAACACCTTCACATCAGAACTGGAACAAAAAGAAAGAACACAACATTTGATACAATGTGATTGCTTGTAGATCTTGCAATTTTTGTTAGGAAGGGTCTCTGTGTTTCCTGCACCTGTTTCCCAAACAGTGCACCCATTCTTTATGGGTCGCGAGTAAATATCCTTTTTTGTTTACTACGATTTCATTTTTATTATTTCAAAAGATTACAAAAAATATATAATAATCAAAAGAAATTCATAAAAGAAAAGTAGTGAAAATGGTAGATCTTGTGAGCTTGTAGATATAGGCTATTTTCACAAGTTTGGGGTCCCGGGGAGACATCAAATTTCTCTATTGGGTCTCGAGCTAAAAGGTTTGGGATCCACTGGTCAGTGAACAGCTCAAAGAGCATAGTGGTGGTTGAGTGATAGTGTGTGCATTTGGAGTAACCACAGACCTCTTCTTCAATTCATCCTTTTGTTCAACACCTCTATTTTACTATTCACAGTCTCTCATATCTCTCTGCACTCTACCTGTACCCATCTGCATTCCTCATATTGCAGTGTAAAATATGTCATGCTATAGATTTGCATTTTCCATTAATCAACTTTTCAACCCTCGTTCTCTTTGTGCCGTTTGGCCCCGTACCTCACGGACACAGGAACTTGCATGCGCAAACACACACACACACACACACACACACACACACACACACACACACACACACACACACACACACACACTCACACACACACACACACACACACACACACACACACACACACACACACACACACACACACACACACACACACACACACACACACACACACACACACGCACGCACACACACAGAGAGGGAAAGCTTTGGCGTGATGTAGTAGATGCCAGGTCTGTATTTCCCAGTGCATGCCTGTCATGCATCAGTGCATGAAGATATCAGGCTGAAAAATAATGAGACAAAGCTGCTTCCCTGCTAGCTGCCTGCTAAGACCTGCATACAGCCATGTGTGTGTGTGTGTGTGTGTGTGTGTGTGTGTGTGTGTGTGTGTGTGTGTGTGTGTGTGTGTGTGTGTGTGTGTGTGTGTGTGTGTGTGTGTGTGTGTATGTGTGTGTGAGAGAGTGAGATATAGAGCGAGAGAGCGAGAGAGAGCCGCATAAATGTAAAATATTTTCTGATTAATTCAGAATCATGAGCATTTGGTTGTCAGCACATTTCAAATGTCACATGCTCAATAGCTGTCAATAATTTATTGCAGCAACAATAACAAGGCTCCAACTTCAATGTTTCCCTGAGGTTTGCGGGCTGCCACTGTTGTTGATATACGCACAAAATCTCTGATTATCAGTGTCTAACACATCTGACACATTTACACACCCATCAGGCTCATCACACCTATGCTCTTGTTTTTGTTTCAGTGTGGGCAAACCGAATGACAGATTAATCAAGTCACCAAATCGCACAGGTAATGGTGAGTCCATGTCTCTTTATAACTCCTCACCTGACACCTCTCATCCAAATCATCAGTCACCGGAGATAAGATCACTAAACCATGGCCAATGAACACTGACATGAAGGCCTGGCTCTGAAGGATTGGCTGGCCTCCAGATCAATGACAACCTGTCTCAACCTGAGCACAAGTGTTAGGCCAACACTGTACGACAAGGCGGTTATACTGCACATGTGGACACACACACACACACACACACACACACACACACACACACACACACACACACACACACACACACACACACACACACACACACACAGGCAATGTGAAGACCTTCAATGCACACAAATAATGATGACATATAAGAGACAAACAGTTATACACTACATCATTTTCATACTCACTGAATATGCGTGTTTGACCACAACGTTCAACCATATTTACTCATGTATTTCCCTTACATTGCAATGCCCTTACATCACTTTAGTCAGTGTTCCTATAGAAACGCTAGGCACTTGAGCAGCCTTTGTGAATGAAGCTACTGCCGTCTGTGCCCGGGGCCCCAATAATAAACCCTCTCTCTCATAGTCCCTTAGATATTGTCCTCTTGTCATCTTGATCCAAAATCCAGGTCAACTGGTCCTACTCAGCATTTCTATACATGCCTGCAGTGCATAATGTCCAGCACAGAGGATAGGGGAGATAATATGAGGTCAGCTCAGGTGCTCCCAGATCTGGCTGTTGTGACTGAACGGATGAGGACTGCTGACCCTAGCTGACTCCCTCAACAACAACAACAACAACTACAGACGGTCCAAAGTGTCCTACAACTCCTTAACCACTTAACCACTTAACCGAGCTTGTACATTGGAATTTTTTGAAGGTTTTTCAAACGTTTGTTAATAGCTTTTTTATTTTTACATTTTCGCTATAATGTCATTCACAAAATTGGGACGCCAGGTTTAAAGTGGTCGTGTTAACTGCTCCAGTGAAACTCAATCTTAGTGGTTGCACTGTGCAACTCAATGTCACTTTCTCTCCCAGTGCAGCAATTCCCCCAGGCTGATGTAAAGAAGAACCGGAACGTGTGTCCAAAAAAAGGAAAAAAAGGAAGAAAAAAAAAAGACGAAGACAGATTGCATTTATAACCTATTGAAACCGGGAAAAGCATCTGTTTTTGCGTTGGCTATTGGATGGCTATTGGATCTACAAGCTCACAGCCACGCTGCGAGCTTGTACACCTGCTATTTTTGAACATTTTTGAAAAAATCTTGAAAGTGTGAGAACTGCTGATTTAGAAGGCATTTGTAGAATCGGCCTCAGGTCTTAATGGGTTAAGAACAAATGTCACCTGTAATGGCATACTGAGTGATTCTGAATCAGCGCTGCCTGTTGCTAATATACATTAGTTCTCTATATGTAGCTGGTATAGGCATCTACATATGGAGAATCATCATGCATTTCCTCATTTGACCTTTACTGCTATGAGGCCGTTGAGTCGCTTTTATCGATGCAATAATTAATCCAGCTGTGTTGTATCAATGACACAATAGCAGGTATGTTGGTGTGGAGTTTCCCCAATAACACTCCATCACCAGGCTGTCAGGAATGCTGTGCCAAGAGGCATAAAACAATGTACTGCTGAACCAGCATTAAATCACATGGAGTTGTATCACATACAGAATGAGCGATCACTCATAATCTATATATATCTGTACGGCATCAAACACCTGCAGCTACTTTGGCAGGGCTGACAAAATGTGGCCTGGAATAAACAAAACCAATTATATGGATATTATTGCAGGATAATACTGTATGTGTATACACGCAGAGAATCAGCGCTCCGATTTCATCAAGTTTGGCACAGGGTCACGATACAATTAAACAGAGCCAGATAACAGGCCTGTCGAAACAGCTTTCTCTAAACCCCTCCCCTCTTTGCTCCCTCCATCCCTCAACTTTAACAGTGTCGCATCCTCCTCCTCTCATCCGCCCCACCCTCCCTTTCTCCATGTTCATTTTTCGTGTCTCTCCATCACACTTTGGCCTGATTTCTACGTCGTCATATGAGGGGGGGTCGCATGCCTAAAATTGCCGATCTACAAGCTCACATTTCACGATGCAACACGCGACTATAAATTAAGCATCTCTCTCTCTCCCGTGTCATCTGTATCTCTTCCCCCTTTCAACTTCCCCCTTCCTCTTCTCCCTCGCCCCAGACTCCCCTCTCTTTATCTCCGTCCGCTCTCTTGGCTCTTTGTGTCTCTTCCCCTGTGATGATTTGCATTCAATGATGTCTTTATTTCCCGTCCACCCTCCTGGTAGCTCTAGGTGCCAAGCAGGGCCAATCCCTGCCAACGTCCTGACCGTGCCAATCCAATCACAGTAATCCGTTCAAGGGCCAGAGGCCAAAGAGCCGTGGCAGCTGTCCCAGCCTTCTTTCTGCATAGGGGCACTGGTCTCTCCCCAACCCGTCTTTCTTTCTACCATCTCAGCAATTAAAGAAAGAGGTGGGGAGGTGCCGCATAACTCATCCGCTAAAGGTGTACTAAGCTGTATTTCCTCACACAGCAAAAACCTGAGTGTTAATTCAAAGCTGCGACCCGGAACGTATTTTTACAGTCAGTCAGTATGGCACAATGCAGTATAACTATCTGCAGTCGTTGGAGGTGGTGTCCCTACACCTTGCATTGATACATTTATACCATGGTGTTCTCTGGTCATCTCTCCCAGCCAAGCGGAGCTTCTCTCTTGGAAGCAATTTGGTCTCCCATGTGGGACCAATGTTCAAATCCCAGATAGGACATAAAACGTACACATTTCAGCTTTAACTCCAAGTGTTAAAATGGGCCTAAGCATTATGCTGTGTAATGTTTAAAAAAAACAACAACAACTATATAATAATTTTAGTAGGCCTACTGATCTTCCAAATTGAACTGCAATCATAAGGGTTGAAAATGTGAATCTGTTTGAATTTGGGCTAATTATGTGTTGTATTATGTCCATTATAAAGCAAGCACACAGCCACACAACCAATTAGTTAGTGTAATAATCTGAATGTTAAATTCATTATGTGGGCGCAGTTATATTATTGCCAATCGTGTCATGATGGAACAGCCACTGTGACAGTTTGACATATTCTATATATATATGAATACAGCAAAATGAACTAATCATGAAATATCCTACTGCACCATTATAAGCATACAGTAGTATGGCATAGCACTCTGGCAGGGAACTGTTAGGCAAGTTTATTGAAAGCTGTGCATGGCAGTCTCTGGTTTAGTGCAGATTAGCACTGGGGTTCCCGTCGGTATTTGGTGCCGAAGCACATTTTGGAGGGGAAAAAAACCTGTAACCTGGTGGCTCGGTGGTTTGGGGTGCATACTGTACCATGTAGTTACATTGTCCTGTTATCCTGTCTGTCCCCTTTCCAATGTTGGAGTGAAATAATGAGCATCAGAAAATCTACCAATTTCATAGGCCTTATAGGAAATCATTATCCTCGTAGGAAATCCTTTCCCTGCTCTGAATCGCACTGATATGAATTTAATTTCTTGACTAATATACACCTATTCACTCATTGCATGAAATGTAGCAGTGGTTCACAGACATTTTAGCTTAGACATTCTAGAAAAAGAAAAGAATGACACCCCAGACAGATTTTATTTGCCATGAATATGAGTTTTTGGAGGAAATCAGCAGTAATTCAGCAAGTCAGACAGACAGACAGACAGAACACATGGGCAGTGGCCCACTTGAAAATACTCATTTGTTTTTTTTTAAACTCTGTTACAAGTAAAAGTCCAGTATTCAAAATGTACTTCAGTAAAAGTACAATGTTGGCATCAAAATGAACTTAAAGTACCAAAAGTAAAAGTAAATGTATACAAATCTTTTGGCAATAGCAAAGCTACATTTGATTAGATTAAAACGACTAACTGGCCCCGGAAGGATTGCCGCTTTTTTTCAAAGTTTACATGACCCGTTTTGTGGTCAAGTTTGTCAATGTTATTCTGCCTGCTGCGACGCGTTGTGAGCTTGTAGATCGTCTATTTTCAAATAGCCAAAGTTTAAATAGGGCTGAAATGGTAAATGGGTATGTTTTGTAATGATAATCAAAATGTACAAATTAACTAGTAACTCAAGTTTTCAAATAACTGTAGTGGAGTAAACGTACAATATTTGCCTCCGAGATGTAGTGGAGTAGAAGTAAAAGTATCAAAAATTGGAAATGCTCCGGTAAAGTAAAAGCACTTTAAAATTGTCCTTAAGTACAGTACTTGAAGTACATGTATACTTAGTTACTTTACACCACTGCATATGGGTCTGAGAGTGAGTAGACTCACTCTCGAGTTATTACTTACTTACTCGGTTACTCCCCTTACTGTACACACTATGGCTTCCTGTCTTCTCGTCACTGTATACTGTTACAGGAACTAATGAAATGCTTTGCAACTCAGCATAGAGTTGAGTAATTTCACTTGCTACATTTAATTAGATTTAAATGACTAACTGGCCCCGGAAGGTTGCCGCTTTTTTCAAAGTTTACATGACCCGTTTTGTGGTCAAGTTTAACAATGTTATTCTGCCTGCCGCTGCATACGGAACAATGACAAAATATTACACCCAAACTCCCCAGGGCTGTGTCCTCTCTCCTCCTCTATACATCCTGTACAGTAATGACTGCCGCACTGACATTGAAAACCATCACATTGTAAAGTTTGCAGATGATACGGTTATAGTGAGTCTTCTGAAGTAGGATGAAATATCCCCATGGTCTTGTCATATAGATTATGTTTCTAAATGGTGTCGAGAAAGCCTTTTTGGAATTAAATGTGACCAAGACCAAGCATGTGCGTATTGACTTTAGATGTCATCAATCCTGTCAACACTAAAGTGTATGGTGAGGATGTGGAAATTGTCGAGTCGTACAAGCACTTGGGCAATATAATTGATAATAAGCTGAGAGCGTTGTTTGGAATATCAATATGTGGTGTAAAAGAAAATGCCAGCAGCACCTTTTTTGTCTGAGGAAGCTGTCTACGTGCACTGTTGACAGGTTTCACATGTCTATTTTTACTTTCTCTTTTATCTGCTTCATAGAGGAATGCTTAAATAGAGAAATGCAGTGGTGTATGAAGTACTTGAGTAAAACTAAAGACTTACTTGAAAGTGACTTCGGTAAAAGTTAAAAGTAACCCAGCGTTTGTCTATACCAAAGGTCCGCTCATAAATGAATGCTGCAGGGTCCTTGTGCCCCAGGATATTTTGGAACGCAGCAAGTTGTCAAAATGTATCCTTCTTTAAATTCACAAAATCTGTGTGTGTGTGTCAGTGTGCGTGTAGCCTCGGTCTCCAGGCTTTTATTGTTTAGTTTTGCTAAAAAATAAAAGCCTGGAGGAGCGCGTCGGTGTACCCGGTATAGGAAGTGTTTCATTTCCCCAACCAACCAGAGTGCAGTGGGCGTCGCTCGTAATGTTGTGTTAACGGGGCGGGGGTTGACGGACAGATCGGTGAACCAATGGGATCAGGCGCAATCTCTCCGCGCCTCTATACACCCGCCCCTCTATACACGAAAACAGGAGCACTAGTGCAGCCTAGTGTGCGTGTGTATCTGTCCTTCGCCCAGACTGATCCACTTCAAATTCGGCGTGCGTATCGCTGAAGACCAGAAGTAGTGCGGTAAAAGTCGTGAAGTCGGTCGGAAAAATATCAATAGATCCACGAAAATCGAAATGTCTGTTAACAGTAAATGTATCAATGATCTCACTAGTTTTGACACAATAAAGTATACATAAAAAGATACACAGTATAACTTCAAGTATGAAAGGTAAAAGTACAAGGTGCTTTTCAAAGCACAAAGCATAAAAACAGACAAAATCTTATTTTTTCTCTCCAAGCTTTATTAACTGTGATTTGAACTTTTTGAAAAATACTTGAAATAAAGCCATAAAAGGCTGTATAATTTGTCCCAGTAACATTCTTTCAGGTGAACGATCTCACATTAAGCAATTAGAAATGTTGGGAACTGGACATTCTAATGGTGACGTCACAATGGCTGCTATACACTGAATGCTATACAGTGGTTCTCAACCTTTTCTGGATCAGGGCCCACTTGAAAATCTTAAAAGCCCATCGCGGCCCACCCATCTGACCACTTGTTCACTTAACCCAAGACCTGAGGCCGATTCTACAAAATGTCTTCTAAAATCCTAACTGTTTTTTTAAACTGTTTTTTGCCCTCGGTGCCGCGCTATGAGCTTGTAGATCTGCTATTTTTCAATAGCCAAATAAATCTTAAAGTGACACAGATGTGTTATTTTTTTATATATAATGTTGGGGACCCACTTGCAAAATCCTCTGTGGGCCCCGGCCCACAGGTTGAGAACCACTGCTATGCACTGGTAGAAGTTCAAAATACTCACAGTCCGAATAAATCCATGGTCATGATGATGAGAGACTGACAATAATTATGTTCAGATTGTATTTCATAGCAAGTAACGAGGTGTCCAATGTTAATGAAGTAAAATAAAAGTTAAAGCCGTGATAATTACAAAAAAATCGAGTAAAGTACACATAGATCCTCCCCAAAACTACTCAAGCTGTACTTCGTTACTTCACACCAATGGGGAAATAAAAAAAATGCAAAGTCTGTAGTCGAATCACAGGCACTGAACAGAAACGTTTGTCTGATTTATATAACAAACACTTGTTAATAGTGCCCCTATTCTGGGGCGTCGTAGTTGTTGGGGTGTCGCCGAAGATATTTAGTGTAGTTTGAAAACAGGAGGGGGGCCTAGTGCAGAGCCCTGGGGCACTCCGGTCAACAAAGTATAAGGTTTAGTGGTTAAAGAAGAATCTATCAGCTCCCCTCCTGCACATAGAGACCTTCATGTACCCGTTAACCAAAAACCAACACATAGAAACATTCCTTCATAACCGTAGCCATTTCACCACTAAACTCTAATATCTATTATCAGCTATCAATATCATACCCTTAGCTTCTCAAACCTTTTAATTTCAAGGACCCCCTGTTTGATATGCATGAGGTACCCCCCATTTAATACAATTTTCTATCTTTGGGACCCCAATCTACACTATAAAAGTCTAACTCTGGGAGTGTACGAATGGAACCAAATGGTTCCATTCGTACACTCTTTGAGTTACAGACCCATAACTCCTCAAGGACCCCTGGGGGTCCCCCGACCCCAGTTTGAGAACCACTACTGGCCTTAGCAATTTCCCTGCTAAACTCCAATAGTAAAAGGTAATATCAGCTTGTTTGATAAATATGGATTTAATTTTAGTAGGTACTACTTAAACATAGAGTACTTGTGTTACTTGTGAGTGCTATGTTTTTTCATTCTTTTATACGTTGTATTTAATTGCCTTGTGTGTTAAATTTCTGTGTTTGTTTTACTGTGTGATGTTATACTTGTGTATATGTACAGTATGCGTACAGTAGGCCTATATCGTTGCTGTCGGGCAGAAACCTTGTATCTCCATATTTCAACTTATGTTTTTTCGCGAATTAATGCCCTACTTCGTCATAGTGTCCCACAACAAAAGTATCAAAAGTAGCTGATCTACAAGCTCACAACACGTCACGATGCAAGCTGAACTAAATAATAACTACATTGGAACACAGATTCTTTTTTTCCATTTCCTGAAAAGCAACAGTTTTGGACACCCGACATCGACGGAGTGTGTGTGTGTGTGTGTGTGTGTGTGTGTGTGTGTGTGTGTGTGTGTGTGCGTGTGTGTTATTAGTGTTTTTACTGCTGGACAACCAATTGCCCATCTGGGAACAAATTAAGTTCTACTTGACTCGAATCGACCCAGTTTGGTTTACAGCCAGTATCTATAGTTGAGCGAAACATAATCTGTGTTCATAATCTCATTGTGAAACTCATGTTTCCTTTCCTCCGACCCCAGGTCAGTCTGCGCTGTTCTACATAATTAATCTATATATTTACACGTCAAGCCCTTCTTATCCTATACAAACTCTGTTTATATAAATATATATTTCCGTATTTACATTTCTCTTTCAGAGAGTCAGTAGTGCTGTACAAACTATCCCAGTTAAAGGAGTAGTTCGCCCAGAAAATGACTTATTTTCTATCAATTACACACCCCATGAAGCATTGAATTCAGGGCGATTTATGTATTTTTTTGTCGCATTCCTAAGCCAATAATTTGATGACTGCGACAAAAACAAAAAGATCTCCATGAATTCAATGCTTCATGGGGTGTGTAATTGATAGAAAATAAGTAATTTGTTGGGTGAACTACTCCTTTAAATACAATATGGAATAACAAAATACATGCAAAAGGTAAGTATAGTAGATCATAAAAAATGAAAAAGAAATACACAGATAAACAAACGTGGTAAAAATGAACAGCAGTCCTCATGGTTCCATGACCAGACTGTCTAACAACACATGGTTACAGAGATATAACTGGAAATAAAAGTCTCCATTATGGATACAGAGACCTTTACAACTTCAAATGCCATCACATGACACACACGTGACACATGGGTCTTCTGTCTGCTTGACGGACTGTCTACTCTGTCTCTCTGCGTCTGTGGTTTGCCTTTCCTTCCGACTACCTGTCTGTCTGACTGTCTGTCTGTCTGTCTCGCCGCCTCTCTGCTGCGTGCCTGGCTGTCTGTCTGCGCTTGCTGTCCTTCCTATCTGTCGGTCTGTCGCTCTCTGGAGTATCTCTGGTCGTGCGCCGGTCAGAGCGGCTCCCACGGTGACAGCAGCAGGAACAGCAGGAGCAGCGCCGACGTCAGGCTCAAGGGCGACAGGTGGGAGGAGACCAACGTGTGGGCGGAGCCTCGAACGGCCACCTGAGGGGCGGACGAGAGGATAGATGCATTATGTCATTGGTTCTACAACGGACCACCCGTAACTCTGAGACAGGGTTGCCATATCTGCTTATTACAATTTCCCCGCAAGATTTTATTTGAAAATAGCCGATCTACAAGCTCACAACGCGTCGCATCGCGACGCGTTGTGAGCTTGTAGATCTGCTATTTTCAAATAGCTGATGTATATGTTAAAGTGCTCATGTGGCCCATAGTCTGGTTTTCCTAGACCTGATTGCTTGTTTCTCTCACAGAATCTGGCAACACTGCTCTGAGAGCGTACACATGGAACCCATTTGTGAAAAGAGATGATCAAATCTAACTGAATCTACATTGATAAGAGACAAAGAGACGGGTGACGGATGGAGGAAGGAGGAAGTTAACACACAGATATACAGATGGCGTACAGCTTGATAGGATACAAATGAAGGGAAGTCAAATCAGTGGGCTATAACCTACCTGAGGAGGCGGGGGAAGCCGAGTAGTGACGGGGCGATGATGAAGAGGCGGTACGCCCTTTACGGCCGGACTACGCCCGCTGGATACACCACCTGACTCGCCCTCACCTGAGAGAGAGAGAGAGAGAGAGAGAGAGAGAGAGAGAGAGAGAGAGAGAGAGAGAGAGAGAGAGAGAGAGAGACATGGCTCTAAATAATTCTTAGTAATCAGTTTTGTCACTCCTTTGCCTCTGCTTTGGCAGCGTAAGGTTCTTCCCTGCCATGCCAATGAGGCATCATTTGAATAGAGAGGGAATTGAACTGAACTGAAATCAATTGAGACGGGGAGGACGGGGGGACGGAGGGGGACGGGGGGGTTAGGAAAGACCGCAATAGAAGCAGGAAGAGTCAGACGCCGCAGAAAAAGAACTGAATAAAAAGTTACGAGTGGAGAGAGATCACATTAAGCTGTCCTCAGCACAGAGTCTATAGCCCTGACTGCTACTTATTGCATCTCACACGCGCACATTGGTTTCACTGTGTGTGTGTGTGTGTGTGTGTGTGTGTGTGTGTGTGTGTGTGTGTGTGTGTGCGCGCCACGCACACTGCACGTGCACGTGCGTGTGTTTGTTTCTGTGTGTCATCTCATTGAGATACAGTAGCTTTGCAACTGTTCCTGACAGCGAGACAGGAGGAAATAAATAGTAGACAGCACAGTGATGCAGTGTTGGAACAAAATGAATGGTAACCTCCACATGGATTTTGTCCCTTTGGAGACAACCGTGTATGTTGTAGTTCTCTGACTACGTACAGCATTCTGCTGCATTCTAGTGAAAACAGACGTGTGTAGATCAGTGGTTCTCAAACTAATTGTAATGACCCCCAGTGGTGTGAAGTTAACTAAGTACATTTACTCAAGTGATGTACTTAAGTAAAATTTGAAGTTTTTTTTTTTACTTTACTGGAGTATTTCCAATTTTCTGTACTTTTACATCTACTCCACTACATCTCGGAGGCAAATATTGTACTTTTACTCCACTACAATTATTTTGAAAACTTATAGTTACTAGTTACTTTGTAGATTTTGATTATTATTACAAAACATACATTAACTTCTTCAGCCCTATATACATTTTGGCCATTTGAAAATAGCTGATCTACAAGCTCACAATGCGTCACGATGCGACACATTGAGAGCATTATAGATCTGCTATATTCAAAAGATGTTTTCTTCTTCTTTTTTTTTTACTAAATTTATCCCACAATTTTGAAACCCATTTTTTCACCCAGTGCCAATGCCTAAGCTGTAATCCTGGGCGCTACTCTCCCTCTGCCAGCCTGGGGAGAGCCCCGAACTGAGTTCATGCTTCCTTTAATGCATGAGGAGTGAGCAGGCCGCTTCTTATCACCTGACAGGGGGAGTTTCCCCGGTAGGACGTAGCTCATGGAAGGAACACGTTATTCCAACCAGCTCCTTTCCCCTCCATCAGGCGCCCCAGCTGACCAGGGGGAGGCATTATAGATGCCACTATATATGTATATGAATTGAATACCAAGGCCCTCATTGGAAACAAGTCCGCAAGGACTTTTATGAACGGACCTGTTAGACAAAGTATTTTAAATGTAACTGTGCTGTTTTAAAAAATGTTGCCTAATAAAATATTCAATCAATAGAGACCAGGAGTACTGCATGTTTTTTGTGAGGGTACCTGCCCTAGGGGACACGGGGAGAACATGCAAACTCCACACAGAAAGGCCCTTTCGCTAAACCCCACCTATACACGAATCCACGGAGCGCTGCCCTGCGTGCAGCCATTGCTGCGGTGTCAACGCTCCGCGGACGCGACACCGCAGCAATGGCCGCCTACAGGCAGCTACAGGCAGCGCGTCTGTGGATTCGTCTATAGGGTATGGGCGCTGATGACGCGGAGGAGAGGACACGCCCCCAGCGCCCACAGCATCCCCGGCGGGAATCGAACCCAGGACCTTCTGCCTGTGAGGCGACGGCGCTACCGACTGCGCCACTGTGTCCAAAAAAAGATTTTTATACATTTGAAAACGTTCAATTCTGCATGAGTACTTTCGACTTTTGGTATTTTAAGTACATTTTGTTACTGTACCTTCACGGACAAGGTACGTTTCAATGTCAATACATCTGCATCAGGTATCACCTTGGACTTCACCTTATGAAGATGTATTGACATTGACATTCAAACTCTGCTGATCAACCGGAGGTTCAGAGTTCACCTCGGACAGAACAGGAGCGCATGGAGAACGCAGACAAATGGTCTCCCGCAAGGCTCAGTTCTAGCTCCAACCCTGTTCAACCTCTACACAAACAACCTACCCACCACCAAATCCTGCAAATTCATCTATGCAGATGACATCTGTTTGGCATTCCAAGCAACAGACTTTGACCCACTGGAACAGGTGCTCAATGAAGACCTGGCTAAACTGGACCAGTTCTGCAAAACCTGGCGCCTAAAACCAAGCCCAGCAAAAACTGTCTCCAGTGTATTCCATCTCCACAATGCAAAAGCTGCCAGAGAACTAAGCATCCACCTGAGCGGACTCAAGCTGAAGCATGCCTCTAATCCAACCTACCTTGGAGTGACCCTTGACAGGACCCTATCCTTCAAGGAACATCTAAAAGGGACGGCAGCTAAGGTGAAGTCAAGAAACAACCTGCTCTGCGAGCTCGCTGGTGCAAAATGGGGGGCGGCAGCCTCCACACTGCGCACCTCAGCACTGGCACTTGCATATTCTGCAGCAGAATATTGTGCCCCTGTCTGGTCCAGGTCTTCTCATACACACCACGTGGACACCCAGCTCAACACAACCATGAGAACCATAACCGGGACTATTCGCTCCACCACTCCCCTGGCTCCCTGTCTTATCAAACATAGCTCCTCCACATATCCGGCGAGCAGCATTTACTCAAAGGATGCTTCAAAAGTCCAAAGACTCTCCCCATCTACTAATCCATGCAGACATCTACAACCCACCCACTGCTCGACTTCCATCCAGACGGCCAATTTGGAAGAACACCCCACCAGCTGACTTCACCATCCAATCAGCTTGGAAAAAATGAATGGGAGTCCAAGGAGGTCCCAAACAAACATCTGGTGTCAGACCCCAACCAACAGGTCCCTGGCACCAACCTCCCAAGGAGACAATGGTCGACACTCAATCGATTCAGGACTGGACATGGCCCCTGCTTGGCCAGCCTTCACAAGTGGGGCAGTAGCCCAAGCCCACTGTGTGCTTGTGGAGAGGAGCAAACTATGGAGCACATCATAGAAGTTTGTCCTCTCCAAAGACTGAAAGGAGGATTAGTCACCCTCCATACAGCAGACCAGGAGGAAACTGCTTGGCTTAAGGACTTTGCATTCGCTAAATAACATTGAAACGTTTTCACGTTATTTGCCTGCACCCTGTAATTAACTGTGGATAAGATGGTGCTTCCTCAGTTCACCTAACTGACTGAAACTTTACAGAGGAAAGGTTTTTCTCCAGTGTGTATACGCTGGTGTCTTTTGAGAGCATTTCTATGACTGAAACTCTTGTCACAATGTTTACAGAGGAAAGGCTTTTCTCCAGTGTGGACACGCTGGTGAGTCTTCAGGTCAGATAACCGACTGCAACTCTTGTCGCACTGTTTACAATGGAAAGGCTTTTCTCCAGTATGGATACGCAGGTGTGTCTTCAAAGCACCTGAGTGCCTGAAACTCTTGTCACACTGTTTACAGTGGAACGTTTTTTCTCCAGTGTGGACACGATGGTGGATCCTCAGATCAACTAACGCGCTGAAACTCCTGTCGCACTGTTTACAATGGAAAGGTTTTTCTCCAGTGTGGATACGATGGTGTATTTTGAGAGCACCTGTATGACTGAAACTCTTGTCACACTGTTTACAGAGGAAAGGTTTTTCTCCAGTGTGGATACAATGGTGTATTCTGAGAGAACCTAACTGACTGAAACTCTTGTCACACTGTTTACAGAGGAAAGGTTTTTCTCCAGTGTGGATACGATGGTGTATTCTGAGAGCACTTAACTGACCACAACTCTTGTCGCACTGTTTACATTTGAATGGCTTTTCTCCAGTGTGGATATCAAGGTGTCTCTTCAGATTACCTAACCCACTGAAACTCTTGTTACACTGTTTACAGCAGAATGGCTTTTCTCCAGTGTGAACACGCTGGTGTATTTTGAGAGCACCTTTATTACTGAAACTCTTGTCACACTGTTTACAGCAGAATGGCTTTTCTCCAGTGTGAACACGCTGGTGACTCTTCAGATTACCTAACACACTGAAACCCCTACCACACTGTGCGCATGTGTGGTTTTCTTTCTTGTTGAAGTCATCGGAGCCATATTTACTTCTACTGTTTGAGTTGAAGTCCTGGTAAGATCTTGATTCATC
>NC_137607.1:48946747-48949247 GCF_963280865.1 Gymnoscopelus braueri | reverse complement strand
GTAGGCCTACAGAGGTGGTTGTGTTTTTAATGGAGACCCAAATTTTTTTTTGGGTGTGTGCGTGCGTGCGTGCGTGCGTGTGTGCGGGTGTGTGCACATTTATGTATGTCCAAATCAGGCTTTAAAAGTGACCCAAAAAAATAAAAGAAAGCCTTACACTTGTCTTAAAAAGACCGGACACATGAATGTGGTCACAACATTTTCAGAGGACTAGAGGAAAAAAAAAATCGTTCCTTAGGTGGGATTCGATCAAAGCAAATTGGATTCTCAGCAAAGCACCGCTAACAGGTAAGTCACAACGCCAGCTAGCCTCTAATAAATCCACAAATAGATTTTTTTAACGCAAACCCATCATCATTGAGCAATCCAATAATATTCATGTTTATAGCCATTAGCCTATACTCTACCATAATATCAGGGGTAGCATGTGCTTAGTCTAGCCAATATACATTTGCATTTCTTATTCGGATAAGATATACAAATGTACGTTGAGATAAGAAATTTGTTTGCAATTGACATTGAAATCAAAGCATTAATCATTAACGCGAGGCACAACTTTGTTTAGTTTTTCATTGATTGAGTATTCTTTTAGACAGAAATGTAATAACAGCACGAGTACAGTCAAACACATAGTCTAAAAAGGACTTGCGGTCTTCTTTCCATTGTAGTCCTATAGGTGTCCAATTCATCAACATATCAAATAGCACCAAAAAAAATGTATATCATCACTACATAATAAAAAACACTTTATGTACAACATAGGAAAAAAAGGGGAAGGGGGGGTGCCTGTCTAATGGAGAAGTGCTGACGTGTTGCTGTTGATGCACAATGTTGCTTCAGCCTACTCTCGGGCAGGGGTCTTCAACTTTTTTCAGGCTGAGGAGTCCGGACCCCTTAGCTGAGAGAGAGAGATGAAGCAGGGACCCCCCCAACTACATTGTATATGTGTTGCAGATTCCAACTTTTTCATAGCTTCATAGACTTGTTTGACCGCTCTATCATCAGTGTTCTTCAAATCAATGTTTTTCTTTGTTTATTTGGTTTATTTACACGCTTTTTCATATTTTGGATTCATGTTGATGTTGTGTATTTTCCAGACATTTAACCACATATGACTTAGTAAACTTGTCATTTGGCTCTGTACTTAGTGTTTTTTTTGCCTCTATGCCAAACTTCTTCACCAAAAATTGCCGATCTACAAGCATGCATTGTGAGCTTGTATATCTGATATTTTCAAATATTTTTTTATTAAATCTATTATGATGATGATGACTTAATATGCCTATTTTTTACAACACAGATCCTCTATGGGGGTCCCTGGCACTAAATAGAGTGAACAGCATGAGGGAGTGATTAGAGGAGTGGCTAGGCTGAATAAATTACCCATTGTTCACGCCCATTACCTGGAGCTGAGAGGCGAACAGCCTTTTTGCATGTAGTTTAAGCGCAAGGGGGCGGGTGGCGGGTGGGGAGAGAGCCTGGCGACGTGAGCTATGTTAGTGCACTGAGTGGCAGTTGGGGCAAACGCAGTCCCCACAACATCATTTACGATTCTGTGCCTATTGGTACATAACTCGGACGGCGCTTAGTCGACTAGCAGACCATCGGCCGGTCGTCGCGGGCACTCGTGCCTGGAGGCGCTCGGGCGCGATTCCTCGGCCTCAAGGTCTGCTGAGTCGGCGCGCCTCCGTCATGGTCCAAAACTATACTTTATCGGCGAAAAAAAAGAGTCTGCGGTTGTTTGAAAAAATATTGTCCTAAGCGGGGGTCGAACCCAGACTCCCAGTGGCAATGGTTTTGGAGGCAAGTGATTAGCGAGGTGCGCCACTGAGGCCCATGCTGAGTATAGGTATTTGGGCCGTACTAGGATGTGACGTCCTAACTCTTCTAATGTAGAGGACAGAAGTCCCCTGCACTATTATAGATAACCAGATTCAAATGAGCACATCTTCTTCAAAATGAAAAATGAAAAATGCTCACTTGCGGCATAAACCATTGTACTCAGTCACATATATGCAGCAGGATGCGTGGTCAGCTTGTGGATCGGCTATTTTCGGTGAATGTTCACCCCCAGAATAGGGATGCTGCATGGGGTTAGTGTAAAAAATACAAAAAGAGATTTTGTGGACCCCCTGTAGTAACTCTGAGGACCCCCTTCGGGCCCCGGACCCCGTGTTGAAGACCCCTGCTGCTGAAGCAACATTGAACATCAACAGCAACAAGTCATCACTTCTCCATTAGACAGGCACCCCCCCCCCCCTTCCCCTTTCTTTTCTACGTTGTAGGCCTACATAAAGTGTTTTTTATTATGTAGTGATGATATATATATTTTTTGGTGATATTTTATATGTTGATGAATTGGACACCTAGGACCACAATGGAAAGAAGACCGCAAGTCCTTTTTAGACTAAGTGTTTGACTGTACTAAAACTACAAAGACAAAACACATTTACAAAAAAAAAAAAAAAACACAACAAACAAACGACAACAAAAAAAAGAC
>NC_137607.1:48914247-48941747 GCF_963280865.1 Gymnoscopelus braueri | reverse complement strand
AGATTTGTAAAACACACACACACACACACACGCACGCACACACATGTGCGAGCACACACACACACACACACACACACACACACACACACACACACACACACACACACACACACACACACACACACACACACACACACACACACACACACACACACGTGTGTGACAGAGTTGACTGATGAAGAGTGTCACTGGTCATGCTCATGGGGGAGTTTAACCTTTCCCTAGATGAGTAATGAGCGTGTGTGTGTGTGTGTGTGTGTGTGTGTGTGTGTGTGTGTGTGTGTGTGTGTGTGTGTGTGTGTGTGTGTGTGTGTGTGTGTGTGTGTGTGTGTGTGTGTGTGTGTGTTAATAGCGATGTAGGAGTGACATTTGAAGGATTCAAGCACAATCCTGGACTGCAGTGGATTGCATCATCCACATCGGCCCATTTTCAGCTCCATTGAAAATACCATTAAAGCCTCTTAAGGTTTAATGGTATGTTCACAACAAGCACTATAACTACAGTTAACATATAACGATATATATGTTATAACAACTAAAATTATAAAAATATGGTTTTAAAGATGACCACACCACAACTATAACAAATACAACTGTAAACGATATAGTTATAGTGCTCAGTGTGAACGGCCCTTTACAAGACTTAATAAACTGGACTTGAGTTGGCTCTGTACTTTAGTGATGTGTCGTTCATGATCGATTCGTTCAAAAGAACTAGTTCTTTGCCGTGAACGTGAACGAGCTCGTTCACTTTCTGAAACTGTTACGTTCACGCTATCATGCATGCCCCCATCCCCTCCCCCCGTATACAGGACGGGAGGGCGGGCTGTACGTGTGACGTAAAAAAACCTGCTCCTGTGATGGTGTTTTACACTATAAAATAGCGCTACTGAACGAGAACGTGAACGAATCATTTGAACGAATCATTGTCGTGAACGTGAACGAAATCGTTCGTTCACTGAAATGAATGTTTTTTTCCCACCACTACTGGACAGTACCCCCCCACCCCCACCCAAGTGGTCAAGTGGTTAAAACAAAAGAAGAAGAAACAAATAACTCTATCACTCAGTGACCACAGACTGATGGATAATGTGGCCACTGAAAATGATGCAACCCTTTAATCTGTCGTGGGAATTTGTGTGAATTGTTTGCAAAATGTAACGTCTCATCCGCTCAACAAATCGTTGAGTAAAAACGTGGTCACGGGAAAACTAAAACAAAGGAATACCTGTCGATTAAAAACTCTTCAACCTCAACACTCAGCTTCCGCAAAAAGGAAGCAGACAAATGCTCCTGACAAAAATTGGTGGCCACTAAACGGCACTGCGGGGAGAACAGGGACATCAAGTGAAAACAAAGGACGCTCAGTCAGAAATCACAGGCACCGGGGGAAAATAATGAATGAATTCTTGTAAACCATGTATTTATAAATGTAATGCTTTCAAGTGGGTTTGGCCCCAATCCAAGGGGTTTCCCAAGGGCGACAGCAATGGTCTCCACCAGGTGGGGTGGGGCCATTAATCAGCGGTGCGGTAACACACACAGGAAACAGACATGACCATGACAACATGGAGAGGTATTGCCAAGTAGACGCACTCGCATGCGCACACGCACACGCACACGCACACACACACACACACACACACACACACACACACACACACACACACACACACGCACACAGTTGTACAGTTACAGGTATAGCTGTCTAAAAGGCTCAATTGACAAATTTATCAGATGCGTTTTCTACACACAAAAACATAAGTTTGTGGAAACTCGTGGAAAAACTATACTGTATGTGCTCTGATGGCACTGATGTACTAACAACACACTACAATTTATGTTGCCTTCAAGATAACTGTAAACAAGGTATGAAAATGACTCTACAGACAGAGGTCATGGACGTCATGGAAACTAATCTGTCAGCATTCTGGATTTCATAATTTGTAGATTTGTTGGCCATATAAAACCTCTCTCTCTCTATGTCTCACTCTCTCTCTAATAGATCAAACTCTCAAGGCACACCTTGTATTCACATGCATGCAAAATAGCCTCTATAGCAAGTATTATCACTTTGTGAGTTTATTTTGATTTACTAATACCAAATAAAAAGTTTATAATTTCACTAATTACTTTCACAAATTCTCATTTTAATAATGACATCCCCAAAACAAGGGACACCAGGTTGAAAGTGGTTCAAATATATATTTATTTTAAGGGTTTTGAATTTGCCCAAGGCACACCGTTTAGGAACTAATGTTAGACGACAATAACTAATGTCATTGTGAACAAGCTGGGTTTCTATTTCCTTCACTCTCTAGTTGAGCAGGTAGGACCTGTTGGTGAGGAGACTCAAAGCTGACTCACAGTAGAATCCTAACCGTTTAGTGAAAGAATACAAACGTAAACCAAATGGACCCAGTTGGTAACATTTGTACACTGACTCCCCGAGTTACACATTGAGAAATTAAAACTTAGGATACTGTGTATCATGACACTTCATTGATGGATCCTTGTAAGGAGTAAATAACGAGTGAATTGATGACAAACATCGTGAAAATGTTTACAGTACAAAAATGATACACATGTAAGCTACATTAAAAAACCTGCGAATCTCAGCTTTGATGCGGCACACAAAAGTGAAGCCAAGTCACACACAGTATGACATAGCTTTAAGATAACAAATTTGCCAAAATAGTTAACCCATTAAAACCGGGAAATGTTATACTTTGGCTATTCTTTTGCTATTTTTGAAAAATCAAGAAAATGTGATGTGCAAATCTTTGAATATATATATATTTTTAAGCAAACATTTTTAACTAAAATCTTTGCTTCTGGGGGTCCCTGGAACAAAATATTTTGAGATGGGGGTCCACGGCCAAATACATAACATTTTGGGGTCCTTGACATAAAAAGGTTTGAGAACCACTGATATAGCAGCATACGTTATTTCAGAAAACGGAAACATTTAGAAGACATTTTTAGAATCGGTCGCTTAATGGGTTAAGACATCAAATTTCTTCTAACCTTTATGTGCCGTCCTAGTTTTAACTACTTAAACTTAAACTCAATTTTTCCCTCTACACCAAATAGCTGATCTACGATGTGTTGTGAGCTTGTAGATCAGCTATTTTCACAGAATGTTGGCCCCAAGAATAGGGACGTTATAGGGTTCGTGTGGTTGAATAAAAAAACATAACTCAGCATATTAATATTTAATTGACATTCATACATTCCTACGGATCTGTCACCTGACACAAAATATACCAGATAACATAACATCTTGTGAAACAATAGCTCCTGTGTGTGTGTGTGTGTGTGTGTGTGTGTGTGTGTGTGTGTGTGTGTGTGTGTGTGTGTGTGTGTGTGTGTGTGTGTGTGTGTGTGTGTGTGTGTGTGTGTGTGTGTGTGTGTGTGGTCCATAAACACAGTGTGTGTCAGAGAAGGATGTTGTCGCTTTGATCAACCTGGCTGAAGCAGAAGCAGAAACTGTCTTGCCTCAGAAAGTAATATATGCACATGTCAAGTGGCTCAAATATTTGTGTGAACGTGTGCGTGTGCGTGTGCGTGTGCGTGTGCGTGTGCGTGTGCGTGTGCGTGTGCGTGTGCGTGTGCGTGTGCGTGTGTGTGTGTGTTTTGATAAAATCTATGTAGAAGGGAGTTATGTCAGCTATGCTTTGATTTCAGAGGTAAAAGCAGTGTGTGTGTGTGTGTGTGTGTGTGTGTGTGTGTGTGTGTGTGTGTGTGTGTGTGTGTGTGTGTGTGTGTGTGTGTGTGTGTGTGTGTGTGTGTGTGTGTGTGTGTGTGTGTGTGTGTGAGTGAGCGTTAATGACGGTATTTCATGTCAGATGCCTGTGGCGTACAGAACTGTCATTACACCCACTCTTGTTGCTACTCAATTTGTATGTATACAATGGACACACACACACACACACACACACACACACACACACACACACACACACACACACACACACACACACACACACACACACACACACACACACACACACACACACACACACACACACACACACACACACACGCACATACACAAATGATGTGTAGATGTGAGGTGACCTTGACGAGCGTCTGTACAAGGTGCTGGGTGTGAGTAGGCGTGTAAACGTATCCCAGCATTTCCAGCTGAATCAGTAATGAGAATTTCATTACCTTGGCCCACGTTCCCCGGGGAGGCAACACATACACGCACACACGCACACATGCGCACGCACACGCACACGCATGTGCACACACACAGTGCATAGAGTAAAGTTACAAGGAGCAGTAGATTATGCCCTCAGCGAACATTTATCAGACTCTGTTACTAAACAGACAGAGAGACAGATATGAGACAAAAGATGGTTTACAAAAGAAAGGAAGTGGAAAGAAATAAGAAACTAGACAAAAACAACCGACAAAAAAGAAAACAAATAATTTGTGAAAGAAGGTAAGACAGAGGCATAACGAAAGGCATGTGACCATATAGTGCACTTGTGAGTTGCTTTGTCCTTGGAATGTACTGTATGACCTTGTATTTTGAGGAGATTAAAGCCTGATTTATACTTAGTTGCATGCTGATGTTGCATGCCGTAATTTGGAAGCTGCAATGCAGCGGACTGGAAGTCTGTTCAGAGAGTGGTGAGGACAGCAGAGAAGATCATAGGGACTTCACTGCCTTCCATCAAGGACATTGCTCACAACCGTTGTCTGACTATAGGGCCCAGAACATCATGACAGACCCTTCCCACCCACCCACTTCATGGATTGTTCACTCTGTTGCCCCTCTGGAAAAAGGTTCCGCAGCAGTGTTGATTTTGATTTAGTTTTAGTCATAGTCTTTTGAATCAAATTCCATTTAGTTTTAGTCATATTTTAGTCATCTGAAAGTTTTAGTTTTAGTCTAGTTTTAGTCGACTAAATATCATAATATTTTAGTCGACTAAAACTACAGTTGATTTAGTCGACTAAAATGTATTTTGGCGGTGCCTTGATGGCGTCGTAATGGCTGATTTTACACTTATTTGCATGCTGAAAATAGCAGATCTACAAGCTCACAACGTGTCGCGCTGCGACGCGTTGTGAGCTTGTAGATCTGCTATTTTCAGAGCACAACACCCGAGCGCAACCAAACATAAAATGACTTGTCTTTTAGTTCTACTGGATCTCTTCTCCACTCGTCCCGGTCTAACTTTTTGGTCTAGTTTTTATTTGTTGACGAAATTGTCAATATGTTTAGTCTCAGTTTTAGTCATCGTAGATTAGTGTTTATTTAGTTTTTATTTATTTTCGTCAGTGAAAAAAGGTAGTTGACGAAAATAAATCGTCATAGTTTTAGTCGACGAAATCAACACTGTTCCGCAGCATGCGGTGCAAGAGTTTCTTCCCCCAAGCCATCAGACTTGTGAACCCTAAATAAGTGCAATATCCCCTATAAGTGCAATATATCCTCTATCCTTTCTCCTATATGCTGCTGAGGACTCCTTGCTGTGCAATATTTTTGTCTCTTTATGAACTGCCTGTGATTTTATTAGTGGTGTTTTTAGTAATTTAGTATGTTATGTATAATTATTTTAAGGAATTTCCTTCAAGTATGCATTTTATGTATTGTTAAATGACAATAAAGCTATCTATCTATCCATCTATCCATCTATCTATTATCCTAGTCTCAGACACAGCAGAAAGCTGGTAGGGCACTGCGTCAGGCACCCGGAACTGGCAGCGAGCAAACTGACTGTGGGAGCCAAGGCGCAGCTAGAGGGGAAAGAGGCACACCACCTACGTAGATGTCTGTTATCATTCTTATCGCTCTGTAAACGTTTGTTTTGATTTAATAATGCCAAATAAAGTTAACCACCTAAGCCCTATATCATACTTTGACACATTTTCAAAAATAGCTCAAATAGTCGCTGTATAGTCGCTTGTAGAGCTACTATTTTTGTATGATTTATGCCTAACATACGGACGCCAGGTTGAAAGGGATTTTAAAAAAAGTAGGGTATAGAATTTGCCTCTGTTTCGGGAAATTAGTATATCAGAACAAAGTTCTGACAAACAGTAGCAAAAAAAAAAAGAAAAAAGAAGAATTCATAAGGTTTTGAATAGTTGTTTATAATGCAATAATAATGTGTGTTGGTCACAAAATCCACACCGTTTGGGAACCAATGGTCTACTCTAGACCATAGAAATAAAATGTTTTATATTGGCCTTGTTTTTCTTAGGAGTAGAAGGCAAAGAATTGTGGGCAGCGTCGTGGTATATAGGACTATTTACGTAGCTCTAGCAATCCAGGCAAGTGTAAAATCTTCATCCAGGCTCCTCCAGCTATTATTAGTAGGCAAGCTAATGAGGCAAGACGTGAACTGTGGTGTGACATACCAGTCTGAGATATGAATAATAATGGGTAGTAATGTGGACTGTAGGCTCTACTGTTGGCTTGCTTGCAGTGGGGCAGCATCAACCCAAGGTCATGGAGATAAGGTCAAGCAGAGCCTCCAGTGTGGAATTATAAAATCTATGGAGGAGGGATGCAGTACAGTGAAGAGAGCTCAGAGGCTAGATACTGTACAGTTAATTTGATACTTAAGAGTATAAACATTGACCCTTATGGGTCAATGTTTATACAAATTAGCCGAATTAAATCAGAGTCGAATTAACACGTCAGATTTTACTGTGTGAACAGTTGAATGCAGCAGAGGGTTAAAGACCCTATGCAAAATGTGAGCCAATAGGTGTCTTCTCCCATCCGGCGTGTGGCATGAGAATGCTAAATTAGAATACTGGAATAACCCCCACACACGCGCACGCGCACACGCACACGCACACACACACACACACACACGCACACACACACACACACACACACACACACACACACACACACACACACACACACACACACACACACACACACACACGCAGCACCCAAAGTTCAGTTTTCCACTAATGACTAAATACTTTAGATTGAGGTTACTGTGGTCGAGATTAATTTTGGTCCCATAATTATTCACTACGCTTTTGGTTTTTGGTTGCATAATGTCTCTGTTATGACACAAGTTGCAAAATTACCTTGGTGGGTAGAGGCACAGAAACACAATCACGTTCATTCATACCTAAGAATGCAGGCAGGCAGGCAGACAGACAGGCAGACAGACAGGCAGACAGACAGCTGCAGAGACAGACGGCCAGACAGACATCGTCTTATGTGACTTAATAACGTGGGAGAGCAGGGGAGTAGGCCGTGTACTTAGTTATTCACAAGCTATCCTGTGACATTCTGTGTAGAGATCAATTCTTCTATCTCCCTGTGGGCGTGTCTAACAGAGAGCCTGCGCGCGGAGGATCCCCGCCAACACGCGGCCTGCATAGCTACAGCGGCACACAGCAAAGTGAATCTGTAATTCTTTAATGAGGACCATCTCCCCCCCAAGGGATCTATCATAGACGCTCTATACTGTTTATTAACCACTGCCACATGCTGCGCATGCACATGCACACACGTACACTCTTGCATAAAGATAATAAACATGTGCGCACACACACACACACACACACGCTCGCTCACAGTATGTGAGCCCTGTCATTTCCTTTTCTTTTACATATTATCTCTACACCCCCTACCGTTGTCTCTCTCCCCGCTCATCCCTCCCTACCCCGCCTCTTCTTCTCCTCCTCTCACTCTTTTCCTCTTTGGGAGTGTGAACGTTCCTTGGGCAACGCTCATGTATGTAAAAAAATAAATAAAGCAAAAACATGATTTCAGCGAGTAAACGTTTCAGTTGAGTGAGGGATGAACACGCTTAATTCACAATTTATTTCTTCTAAAGCACACACACACACACAGTATAGACTATTTAATGCCTGTAAGATGGAAATACGCCACAAAGAAATAGAAAGGAACAACACAGCTTTTTAATTAATTGAATAAGTTACAGGCTGACGTTTCAAATTAACAGCCTAAAGGGGGGACTGGATGGATCCATAGAACGTTTGTGCATTTACATCCAAATGAGGCTGGTTGTATACCAGCAGTACACTACACTGGAACATTCGCACATTCCTAAAGAATGGATATGGTACTTTTACAAATTCATTCTATAAGGACCCATTCATCGATGGGGCATCACAGAGTGTACTGTAGGTGTGGAATACACTCTTATCTTTTCCTACCAATTTAGATAAATAACAATAGTGAATGTTAACAATATGGAAATATTTTTTATAAGGCAAACCATTAATGCGGAACTGAAACTGGAGTGGAATCCTCTTATATGATGAAATATGGACACAGTCAAATCTTTAGTGTTAATGTGACTGAGAGTGCACAAACCGAACCATTGATACAGTCTCAGAGTTAAATAACCATTGAGGATTTCACAGCGTGGGCTTTGTAAATCTGACCCCAGGGAAGCAGAGATGTGTCCAGGAGAGCAGAACAGAGATGAAAGAGAGGGCAGAACAGACTTTGGTGAAAGGATAACTAACACATTGAACATGGGGCGAGCTGAACATTTTAACCTATTCAATCCGGGAACGCATCTGTGTGTCACTTTAGATTTCTTTGGCTATTTTTTTGAAAAATCTTGAAAATGTGTGCAAATATTTGAATATATATATATATTTTAAAGGGAACATTGTTTACTCCAATCTTTGCTTCTGGGGGGTTCCTATAACAAAATATTTAGCTTTTGGTGGTCCGTGGCCAAATACATTTGTAGAATCCCCCAGAAGCAAAACTTTGAGTTACAAATGTTTGCTTTAAAAACATATATATATATTGAAAGATTTGCACAAATGTTCACGATTTTTCGAAAATAGCAGATCTACAAGCTCGTAGTGCGGCACTCGGTGCCGCGCTATGAGCTTGTAGATCTGCTATTTTTGAATAGCCAAAGACATCTAAAAACACAGATTCTTTCCCGGTCTAAATGGGTTAATGCAGGGGTGTCAAACTCGCGGCCCGCGGGCATTTTGCGGCCCGCGGAAAGGTCCAGTGCGGCCCGCGAAATACTTTTACAAATAGTGAATTGATACTACCCTGCCTTGCTGAGCGTCCAAGCAGCTCTCCCCCCTCCCCCACTGGCTGGCAAGTACCTCTGATGGCCCGGTAGTCAGCCAACATTCCACAGCCAGCTGTGGACTGTTCTGGCTGATTGGCTCGTTAACCGTCTATTCAACTAGTCCGTAGTAATGGCTAGTATACTCTCTGATCTATCTCTCTCTCTCTGTCTCTCTGTCTCTCTGTCTCTCTGTCTCTGTCTCTGTCTCTGTCTCTCTGTCTGTCTGTCTCTCTGTCTGTCTGACAGACAGACAGACACACACGAAGAAAGGAAAGGAGGAGCTCGCACTATGAGCTTGTAGATCTGCTATTTTTGAAAAATCATGGAAATCTTTACAAATGTCTCCTAAATCCTAACAGTTTTCTGAAACACTTATGTTGCTATAATATGTGGTTCTCTAACTTTGTTATGTCTATATTATATGTCTATATATATTATAATATAGTTTCCTTGTTGAAGGTATGCCTGCATAAAAAGAATGTTGTGTACAGTGATCTATAGCTGAAACCTGAGAACAATGGGCACACATTAGCTAACAGAAACAAAAAATGTAAATGTTATTGGCCGTTCTGATGAGAACATTATCATAACCACACACATTACCTCACACATTACCAGGTAATGAATTTAATTGTTCTATTTCAAATGGATGGGCTCATTACAAATTGCATTGTTTGATTTTAATGTAAATAATTAAAGTAGCTAATCTTCATAAAACATTTTTTAAAGTGATATACTGTAGTTATAGCAGTGACTGAGATGTAGTGGAGTAGAAGTAAAAGTTCTGGAAATTGGAAATACTCTAGTAAAGTAAAACTCAAATCTTTAGGTACAGTACTTGAGTAAATGTAATTAGTTACTTTACACCACTGTTCTATAAATGTAATTATTTAACCACCCACACACATTACCAGGTATTGTTTAACTTCAAATTGAATTATTCTACTTAAAATGGTTTATAATAATAATAATAATAATAATAATAATAACAAGACAAGACAACAGATTGAAAAACAATGCTGTATAACTGAATGCGTGTGAGCGCGCATGTGCGTCCGCAACTGGTTCCTGCCCACCTCAAGTCACCATTTGACCAATCTTGCCCGGACACCAAAATGAGTTCGACACCCCTGGGTTAATGTATTGTGTTCTTGATATATTGAGTTTTTTGTATGGATCTCGAATGCATTAATAGCACTCTGTCTGCATGTCTCACTTTGCCCATCAGCTCCCATCGTCAGTGGGTTGGAATGAATCATGTTGCACTGTATTGGAATGGAGATATATAAAACTGTACGTGGGAGTATGCAACACATGTAAAAATCCACCATTTGCCAAATAGGGAAGTTGCCCCCCCCCCCCTCCCCTTCAAGCCCACCCCTGTTCTTCTTTCCTCGTCATTAAATCCCATCCCCTGGGATGTGAGACCACCTGGTAACCATGGTTACTGGGACTGAGAGGCCCTTGCAAGTACACATTCACACTCACACAAACACAAAAATGCACCTTGCACTCTCACAGGAGATACAAATCACTCCTCAATGGGCCACGGTGCATTGTGGGTAAGACAACATGCCTTTTAGTATGGAGAAGAGAAGAGAAGAGAAGAGAAGAGACGAGAAGACGCGCTGTGATTACATTTACATTATTGACATTATAGGACGTGGACATGTCTTGGGACACAGACAGATTGAAGGGGGCGAGCAGAGATTGTGTCAGTTAGAGGAGGGAAAATCGATCAGTTTAATCTGGTCGAATTCCTGAAAAGAGGAAGAGGAGCAATGAGGAAAAGAAGAGAGACCAGTGCTACAACAAACAAAACAAAACGGCAAACACTGACTCTCTAGTCCACTTCCTTAAATCCATTCATGAACACCCGGACTGTATTTATGCAGTATTGATAACACATAAAACAATCACAAAAAAGTCTCGCAATAAAGACTGACTGGTTGAGACACAAACAAATAAAGAATCATTTCACCCAGCGATCTTTACACCTGTAAACCTGTGATGTGACAATAAAGCCGATTGGTTCTGATTCTGATTCTATGTGACTCAGAGTAAATGAGTCATGTTAAAAGCTTGTTATGTTTGTGAGAATAATCTGGAAGATTAATTTGTGCCTCGACTGCCTTCACTGTTATGTAGCAAAGCTCCGCTAGGCTTAATGCTATTACACCTGAAGCAAACAAACAAAGTAGCTTTCTGCATTACCTCCTTATTATACACAGTAAAATCCTCAGCGTTAACGTGTCCATTTCAAACTCCCGAGTGTACGAATGCAACCAAAACGGACCCTTACGGTTTCAAATTGGTTACAATTTGTAACATTCTCAGAGTTAAATGAACACTGAGGTTTTTGACTGTGTGGAGATGATGCACACTGCATGATAATCATTAGCATAACGAGCGCTGATAGCGAGCCTGGTAGTGATCAGCGATGATGGTTGACCTCTATTACATAACTGCCTCCACTGATGGACACGACCACAGCAACATCATGTGATGATGTTTTTGCGACCAAAAACCCTCTAGTCACGGGTCAGGCTGAGGTTGTAGTACATTGTGTAGAGTTTTGCAGCGGTAAACAAATCAATCAAAATGTGACCCCGGTGCCGTTCTGCTGATTTTTAACTCATTGAAACCGGGAAAGCATCTGTGTCATTTTAGATTGTTGCGTTGGCTATTCAAAAATAGCAGATATACAAGCTCACAGCGCGTCACTTCGTGCCGCGCTGCGAGCTTGCACATCTGCTATTTTTGAACATTTTTGAAAAATCTTGAAAGCGTTTGAAAATGTTTGAATAATTTTGAATTATGAAAAAGTGGAAGAACTACTGGTTTAGAAGGCATTTGTAGAATCAGTCTCAGGTCTTAATGGGTTAATTCAATGGATACTTTCGACATAATTTGAATTAAAAAATGCTTGACTTTGTGGTCTCAGGTCTGCTCTCCTGTTTACAAAAATCAACTTGAGCTGGAAAGTGATTGACCAACACGGTATACAGCAGGTCACCGAACACTGACTATACACTATGGAAACTACAGTCACAAGCAAACAGGATCATGGAAAGTTATGACATCATGTTGCCAAGGCACTGTACGGCGCAGACAATCAACATATATGTTTTTCCAGCTAAATATAGATACTGATTGCTGGATATGCTGCTGTGCATGGGCTTTAACACATGAACCCTAGCATCCCTATTCTGGGCATCAAGTATATAGGGTAAGTGGTTCAGATAAATACAAGAGAGTAGAACTACGGAAGTACCCCTTTAGGACGCTCTGACCTCCCTAGGCTAGGTTATACTTAAAGGTAGGGTAAGTGATTATTATTATTTTATTTTATTTTTGTTAAAAGGTTAAAGTACTATATTCTGATAGTAATCATTGCTACAGAGCGTTTGTTCGGTCACAGGGGTCTCTCCCGCTTTTTAGTAAACAGATTATAAATACATTTTCAGGTAGGTGACAACATTTAAGCCAATCAGGAGAGAGCACTGAAAATGCATTTTCTGTTTAATAAAGAACTGGAGAGACATGGAGACTCCTTTTACTGAACAAACACTCTATAGCAATGAGTACTATCAGAATATAGAGCCACTTAACACTTATTTTAACCAGTAAATCACTTACCCTACCTTTAATTGCATGACCCTTTTGCTCAACAAAAGTAATGTTTTATTTGTTTAATTTTTTGTAAAGGGCTGTGTGATGAAGTTTGTTTGACCACATTAAACCTGGTGTTTGCCCTGTTTCGGGCATGTCTTTACAGGCATCTTAAAAAAAGACTAGGCCCATATTCTTAATTTATACTTCATTGTACGCCGGTGTCACGTGATGAAAATAGCAGATCTACAAGCATAGAGCACCGAAGTCTGACGTACTTTACGCGTCCTACCTGGGTCACTTTTTTTCTCCCCCATTCTGAATTCCCATATAGACGAGTTTAATATCGCGGCATATAAGAACTGTGTCCCAAAAATAAACAAATGAGCCCGGCGGCTTGACTCATATGGATATGAAGCATCAACTGACGGGAAGAAAACGCTAATGTTACCGCCGCAGAATTAATTACATTTTCGCCAGAAACAGACTGTATCAAATATGAGTGACTGACTATCGTAAACGATACAGAACCACCTCCCTGACAATATCGCCAGGACAATTTGTTTATTTTTGGACCACAATTGTTATATGAGACGATTCTAAGATGACCCAATGTTATTATAGAGAAAAACTGACCCAGGGGATGAGCGAGTGATGTCAGGACTTTGGTCCTCTATTGAGATTGTAGAGCAGCTATTTTTGTTGTACAATGGCGTTTAAATTAGCTTTGACAGTCACAAGCTAATGTCTTCCATTCATGCTTGTGTGAAGGACATGGGCAGACCAGGATACTTCAGGAAGACCTACGTATTTCCTATCCCACTTTTTAATTGGGAAGAAAGCGTGGAGCTATATCCATGCTACTGAGAATGATGAAAGTTGAAAGTATTCATTATTTAAATAAAATATTCACCGTGGGAGATCTCCACATTTTCAGGCCTTCAGGCTTTAAATCAGACATTTGGTCGAATGGATTTCCTAATTAGTAAACTAAATGGCAGAGGACATATTATCTATTCGTATCTTTTTTTTGTCACTGTGGGATCATTTTAAGGCCCCTAGGGGTCCCCAGACCTCCCCGTGAGACCCACGTATAATGCATTAGTACAAGAAGGAAGAACAAGTCCAGAGATAAATGAATAAGTACATAAATGACTCCATTTGTGTTTGCAGTGTGACCTACAGTACTGTAGTTGTTACTGCATCATTCATTCCAACCGAGTGAGGAACCAACTGCTGCTCTCAGCAAAAACACTGAGATGAAGGAGGGTGGGGAGAGATAGAGAGAAGAGAAGAGAAGAGAAGAGAAGAGAAGAGAAGAGAAGAGAAGAGAAGAGAAGAGAAGAGAAGAGAAGAGAAGAGAAGAGAAGAGAAGAGAAGAGAAGAGAAGAGTTTGCGAGCGAAAGAAAACAGGATGAAAGGAGAGAACGAGGGAAAGAGAGATAAAGAGAGAGAGAGTCATCTGTCAGAAGTGTTCGTCCCCGTGGGTATTTCCATGAGATAGAAGGAGGCTGCCGCAATTTAAAACCAGCATCATGCCAAGGAGTTGAGGCTGTGTGTTTGTGTTGATGTCAACCAAGATACTGTATGTGGGTGTGTGTGTGTGTGTGTGTGTGTGTGTGTGTGTGTGTGTGTGTGTGTGTGTGTGTGTGTGTGTGTGTGTGTGTGTGTGTGTGTGTGTGTGTGTGGTCACTGTGGTGCATGCGTACATGCATGCATGAGTGAGTGAGTGTGAATCTGAATCTCATTTGCAGAACAGTTTATTCTGTCAATCCACATACATGCGCAGTAGGTGTTTGTTTGTGTGTGTGTGTGTGTGTGTGTGTGTGTGTGTGTGTGTGTGTGTGTGTGTGTGTGTGCGTGCGCGTGTGCGTGTGCGTGTGCGTGTGCGTGTGTGTGTGTGTGACTTACCATCCATTCCTCCAGATCCTTCACAGCCATCTTCATCATCACAGTCTTCTCCGCTGCCAATCTCTCTCTGTCCACTCCCTCCCTCCTCTTCCTCCTTGTTCTGTCTGGCCATGTCTTCCCAGCCCAGCTCTGCATGCAATTCCTACACACACACACACACACACACACGCACGCACACACGCACACACAAAGCAAAAACTTAAAGGGATACTTCACTCTCGGGCCGGGGACACATTTAAAAAAAATATTAAAAATAAATGAAAAAAGTTATGGAAAATTCATGGCCCCCTCACACATTAGTAGGACACTCTAATGCGTGAGGGGGCCATGAATTTTCCATAACTTTTTTCATTTATTTTTAATATTTTTTTTAAATGTGTCCCCGGCCCTAAAGTGAAGTATCCCTTTAAGGCAACACAACCTTTGAGTCAAGGCAAGGCACATTTCAACAACAACAAGGCAATTCAATGTGCTTTACACAGAACATCAAGCAAAGGAAACACAATACAATGACATTAGGATGCATCAAACAGAAGAAGTAAAAAATTACAGATACAGTTACAGTGCAGAAGAGGGAAAAAAGAAGAAAAAATGAAAAGTAACCCAATCAAAGGCGGTGTAAAACAGAAAGGTCTTTAGTTTTAAAAGAAATAAGAGCAGTTTTCTGGGATATATGTGGTGCATAAAAACTAAATGCTGCTTCCCCACGTTTATTAGTGGTTTTAGGAACAGAAAGCAGACCTTTGCCCAGATGACCTGAGAGGTCTGGATGGTTCATGATATCATGATATCGTATTTAAGGCAAACGCAGGCACATGCACCCCCTCCACCCACCCCCCCCACCCACACAGGACACATGTATTATAGATAACATGTAGTGTGGAATGTGTATAATCAATCACTAAGCACATACGCGCTCGCCCGCGCAAACACACACACATGGGCATACGCCCCCCTACACACACACACACACACACACACACACACACACACACACACACACACACACACACACACACACACACACACACACACACACACACACACACACACACAGACACACACAGGTCGATGCTAATTGAGGTCTTTGTATGAATCTACACTCTGCTGTTGTAGTCATGGATGCAGGGTCACGTGATTTAGAGGACCGCAATGGAGATAATGAGCTCTTGGGCTTCTTGTGTTGTCCATTTGACCACTATGTTTATCTCAACCATTTTGCACATGCGTTTCATTGAGTCAGTCAGTCAATCAATCAACCAATCAATCAATCAATCAATCAATCAATCAATCAATCAATCAATCAATCAATCAATCAATCAGTCAGTCAGTCAGTCAGTCAGTCCGTTTAGTACAGTGGTTTTCAACCAGTGGTCCTTGAGGGAGTACCAGGGGGTCCCCAGCCAAATTTAGTTAATAGCGTCACAATCATTTTTAACCACTTAGCTTTGGCTATTCAAAAATAGCAGATATACAAGCTCATAGCGCGGCACAGAGTGCCGCGCTATGAGCTTGTAGATCTGCTATTTTTGAAAAACCTTGAAAAAGTGTGCATATCTTTGAATATTTATATTTTTTAAAGCGAAAATTTACTGATATCTTTGCTTCTGGGGGTCCCTGGCACAAAACATTTTCAAATGGGGGTCCGCGGCCAAATGTATATCAATTTAGGGGTCCTTGGCATGAAAAAGGTTGAAAACCACTGGTTTAGTACACAGCTTTTCCAATTTTGCTGACATATACTGTATATCGGGGTCATCCCTATGTTCCCCTGGTTCTATGTTCCCCACTAGGGTTAGGGTCAGGGTTATCGTCTCTGTCGGGTGGAAACCTCATATGTCCAAAACTGTTACTTTTCAGGATTCAAATTCAAAAGTATCAAAAGTATCAGATCTACAAGCTCAAATTTTCGAGCTTGTGGATCTGCTACTTTTGATGCTTTTGTGTGACGCTGTGGTATGATGATCAAGTAGGGCATTAATTTACGGGGAAAAACACACACACAGTTAAAATATGGAGATGAGAGGTTTCTGCCCGACAGCAACGATATCAATTGTTCAACCTAATTCTGGTTTGCACACAGTATAAGGATTCTGGCCCTGTCACCACTCAATCACAGTTTAGCCACACCCCCAGCGAGTGAGCCGCTCGCTCATTCTATCCACTGTTTCAAATGAGAGTTTCTCCAGACCTCCATTCAGTGGAGTGGAGCGAGATTGGAGGGCTGGCTGCGCCACTTTAGTGTTGAATGGATAATGTGATGTAGTGTCCTCAAACATCTTATACACATGTACTGTGCAATGTCACGAGGTCATTCGTCTGACGGTAATAGCCACAGCGCTCTCCTAATATAGCACACACTGGTTTGTACTTGAATATTGTTCCATTCAGGAACGAGGGAAACTCGTCAAACAACACAAGTTAGAATCTGTAAATGGTATTTAGAAAATGTGTTTTTATTTGCCCCTCGGGGTAAATAAAGATCTATCTACCATACATAATTATTGTATATTTTATGCACTAGTTGTAATCATATTTCTAATAATAAGGCTACTAGTAGATATGGCACTAAACAGGATGAATACATGATGATTGATGCATGAGGGACATGCAATTTGTGCCAATGCACTGTAGGTGAGAGAAACATAAAGAAACTGGGCCGTTATGTGACTCAATTGTCCCAAGGGACATGGAGGCTGATATCACCGGCATGTCATTACACAGCGGACTGACAATGACGGTTTGTTCCCGTGCCGTGGGAAAGCCAAAACATGTTACAGCTGTTGGTTCCACCCTATCGGTGTTGTTTTTGGTAGAGCACAAAGCATTTGTTTCACCATTAAAAACAAAGTGAAAAGAGAAACCACTGCATGTAAGTAAGTAAGTAAGTAAGTAAATTTTATTTATAAAGCACATTTCAAAACAAGGTTACAAACATGTGACCTGATTTGAACTGCAGTGGCAGGTTGGTAGTACAGTATGGCTTATAGCAGTGGTTCTCAAAGGTTTTCATGTCAAGGACCCCCAAATTGATAAATATTTGGCCGCGGACCCCCATCTGAAAATATGTTGTGCCAGGGACCCTAATTTGTGTTCAAAATGTTTTAGTTTTTTTTAAATAGCAAATATACAAGCTGTCATTTTCTTGTGACGTTACCTATTGAACTCTGGTGCCTGAATTTCCCCCATGGGATCAATAAAGGTATCTATCTATGGTTCTACAGATGACTCAGCATCAGCAACAACCTCCCATAATCTATAAATACATTTTATCTGGTGATTAACCACGTCATGAACCATAGCAACGCATTATGACGTGCCGTGAGCTTAGATCTGCTATTGTCAGCTAAGACATTTGGTGTAGAAGGAAAAAAGGAGGGGACCAACAAGTATAGACTTGTGCGGGACTCTGGTCAACTAAGTATATAGGATAGGGTTTAAAAAGTGAACCTAGCTTGGTTTCCACTAAGGCAAAAAAAGTAACTTGTTACAATGTTTATAGGTGTGAAACCCCGCTGTCAGAAGTGAATACACTACTCCTATTGCACCCAAACTCCCATCGCGTGGGTGTGTCTGCATCATGTGCCTTGAACATTTACATTTACAGAAGCCTCAACGCTATTTTAATAGCGAGCTAACGGGACACAGGGGGGATAACCAGAATTAATAGACCAGGAAAAGCTAATCTCATACATAAATGATTGCATGGTTTGTGTGTGTGTGTGTGTGTGTGTGTGTGTGTGTGTGTGTGTGTGTGTGTGTGTGTGTGTGTGTGTGTGTGTGTGTGTGTGTGTGTGTGTGTGTGTGTGTGTGTGTGTGTGTGTGTGTGTGTGTGTGTGTGTGTGTGTGTGTTTTGTATTTTTTTGGTGGGGGGGGGTGCCTCTGTGTAGATCGCTGACTGGGGGTTTCTTCCATGTAAATGCAACATGATTAATGGACTCTCCACCAAGTAGGAGAGTATAGAAGAAACAGCTTCAACAGCAGAAAGCAACCTCTAATCCCATGACTTTTCCATGACTACTTACATTTGCTATTTGGTTGATTATCCCTTAAAAGGCACTCAGATCTACCAGCCACCAAGCTTGGTGATGAGCACAGATGGTGGATAAATCAGACACACAAGAGTATAGATCAAGTATCAAGCATGATGACTTGAACATTGGACATCTGACTTGAATCTCTGTTGGTGTAACAGATACTGTCCAGTTGGCTCATCTGACAAACCCTGTCACCACAACACCCTGCATGGGTCCATTTGGATCTATTCACTGAATCACTCACTCCCAGAGTTAACTAAACACTTTAGGAGTTTACTGTGTGTACCTGGCACCGTAGGCTATGCCCAGCCCGCTGACATGCTGAGACATCTATGTGACTCCTTGTTTTTGATCTGTTTGTGTGCCTGTCAACACCTTTGTGTGTGTGTGTGTGTGTGTGTGTGTGTGTGTGTGTGTGTGTGTGTGTGTGTGTGTGTGTGTGTGTGTGTGTGTGTGTGTGTGTGTGTGTGTGTGTGTGTGTGTGTGTGTGTGTGTGTGTACTGAGAATCATAACAAACCTTGGGTACAGATGCAGATTCTCTGTACTCATATTTGGAAGCCTGGGCCATGTACTGTATATAAGCTGACCACGAGTGGCCTAGCAATCGCTGGCATGACAAAAAACTAAGCCAAACAACTTGCGAAATATTGCTCTGTTTCAGCTATTATAGGCAGTTTGTCTGTGCGGAGGAGGAGGTGCCATGTGTATCCTTAGGGACCATGAACTATCAACCCTGTTATATTTGTTTCCCTGAAAATTAATTGTAATTTGTGGATTCAAATAAAGAATTAAAATGTGTGTGCGTGCACGTGTGTGCGTGTGTGTGTGTGTGTGTGTGTGTGCGCACGTGTGTGTGTGTGTGTGTGTGTATGTGCGTGTGCGTGTGCGTGTGCTAGGGCATTCACCGAATAGTCGAATATTCGAATATTCGAATATCAAACCGACTATTCGAATATCAAACCACTATTCGATTATTCGAAAAAAAAAGCTTTTTTTTTTGCTTTTCTACAGCAGACATGCAGCTTTGAGCTCTGGTGTGACGTCAACTCGCATTCCTTGAGTCGAGTCATCAATGCCATTGAAAAAAAAGAAGCTTTTTTTAAAAATGTTTATTATTTATTTTTTTATAATCAAATCGATTAATCGAATATTCGAATACTTATAGGTCGAATAATTCGAATACTAAAAATCACTATTCGTGAATGCCCTAGCGTGTGCGTGTGCACGTGTGTGCGTGTGCGTGTGCGTGTGTGTGCGTGTGCGTGTGCTGTCGTGCGTGTGTGTGTGTGTGTGTGTGTGTGTGTGTGTGTGCGTGCGTGCGTGTATGTGTGTGTGTGTGTGTGTTCTGTCTGCCTGGGCTGTGTCCTGAAAGAAGTTCATCAAGGCAAGCAGCTGATCCATGCTCTTCACCACATCAACTCTATCCCCATGAATAATCTTTGTGAAACATTTTATGATTCATATTAATATGAATAACAGTCTTATGAATCATACATGCAAACCATATTAAAAAGCTATACCCATATAACTTTGGGACACCCTGTTCAAAATGCTGAATGAATGAACCCAGTTTCACAATTCATAATGTATTCCTTAATCCTTAGTGAGTGTTATTATCTACATGCGTTTAGAAGGCTGACATTTAAGTTTATTGGATTCTGAAATTCTTCTCACACAAGTTGACAACAAATGACAGCCAGCTGAGATAGCGTCATGCAGGCATACACACACACACACACACACACACACACGTGCACGCACGCACACACACACACACACACACACACACACAAATGTGCACGCATGCACACGCACAGTGCTAAAGCAAATGATGCTTCCCATGGGACTTAAAAACCAAAGAAGAGCTGTCTGTCTCTCTTTCCGTCTGTCCCTCTGCTCCCTTCTTGATCTTTACATGTGCAACCCCTGCTGCTAGCATTAGCAACACTCATCACTATAGCATTTAGACACTCAGCACTGGCATTAGGCCCCATAGAACACTGATGTAGGCTTGTTGAACTTAGCTCGCTGCTATGATACTGACAAGCTAATGGCCCCAACAGAAGCCACTGGTGACCATGTGTGTGTATATAATATAAAGGGCAGGAACAGGTGGGGCTAACATTATCCCTCAGTGCGCGGCGCAGGGATGCTAACAGCATGCTAACAGCATCATAACTCAATGCGTGATGGCCGGGGGTGAGGACAGGAGGAATGAGGGCTGTGTGGGAGAGATGGGCTTATCAAATCTCCCACATGGGACCTTGCACTTAAGAGCTGTCTGGCTTTCATCTGCCTCACATCATCACTTAGCAACATGAAAACGCTGATTTACTGTGGTCGATAGACGGGATTGGTGGCAAGAATTTAAGAATGTCACACATGCACAATCACACTGCACATGATCGGTGTCAGGCAGAAACCTTGTATCTCCGTATTTCAAAGTGTGTTTTTTGGGGTAAAATCAATGTCGTACTTCGTCGCACAAGAGTGATGCGTAAATGTAGCGGAAATAGCCGACCTACAAGCTCACAACGCGGTTTGATGCAATGTTTTTTTGTGAGCTTGTAGATAGGCTTTTTTCGCTAATAACAAAAATTAGATAAGACGTTTATTGTCACTGTATTCACATACAACGAATGACATTTTTTTGAAAGTTACAGTAGTTAAAGGAATAGTTCACCCAAAATATTACTTATTTGCTATCAATTACACGGCCCATGAAGCCTTGTCTCCGATCATCAAAATATTGGCTTAGGAATGTGACGAAAACTAAAACAATCTCCATGAATTCAAGGCTTCACGGGGTGTGTAATTGATAGAAAATAAGTATTTTTTGGGGTGAACTACTCCTTTAAGAGTGTCAGTGGGTTTTATAAACACCGAACCAATGAAACGTATTAACCAGAGCTTGTGTCTAAGATAATAACTACATTGGCTCCATGGGAACACAGGTTATTTTTCCCATTTCCTGAAAAGTAATGTTTTCGGACATACAAGGTTTCCGCCCAACAGCGATGCCATGGAATAGGCTAACACAAGTCAGTGAAGAGCAGTGGTGGAAAAAGTACTCAAATTCTTTACTTAAGTAAAAGTACCAATACTGTAATATAGAAATACTCTGTTACAAGTAAAAGTCCAGAATTCAAAATTGACTTGAGTGAAAGTACAAAAGTATTGGCATACAAAATGTACTAATCTACAAGCTCACAACGCGTCGTGATGCGACGCGTTGTGAATGTGAGCTTGTAGATCAGCTATTTTCAAATAGCCTATGTATAAAATAGGGCTAAAGTGGTTAATGTATGTTTCATAATATAATGATTTATATCTGAAAAGTAACTAGTAACTCAAGTTTTCAAATAATTGTAGTGGAGTAAAAGTACAATATTTGGATCCGAGATGTAGTGGACTAGAAGTAAAAGTACTGGAAATTGGAAATACTCAAGTAAAGTACAAATACCTCAAAATTGTACTTAAGTACAGTACTTGAGTAAATGTACTTAGTTACTTTCCACCACTGGTGTTGAGAATGTTTGGTTCGGACAAAACAACTCGACCTTGGTTTCTGTACATGAAAGCGAAACTCCCCCCTGAAATGCAGTTGACAAACGTTATCTCTATCGAACACTAGAAGCAAGAAAGCACAGAACTCTCTTGATGATGTCGTTGACAGACAGCTTGACATTTTTTGGGTACCAGGCAGCTGAGCGCTGAGCTGAGGGTGTGTTGCCAGTACCTTTAAGAGTTGTTCCAGTCTCCGCTTTACTCCCTTCAGAACATGATCGGTGTTCCGGACAGTCATCTCTGGATTCTCTCTCTGGGCCTTTAGGCTGCTACCCACTACATGACCTACATAGCTACAGAGAGAGGGAGAGAGAGGGAGAGAGAGAGAGAGAGAGAGAGAGAGAGAGAGAGAGAGAGAGAGAGGGAGAGAGAGAGAGAGAGAGAGAGAGAGAGATTAATCACATTCACTATTAGTCAGCCGGTCAGTCGGCCAACCAGGTAGTTAGTCAGGTGGCTCATATAAAGTCAGGTAGTCAGGCAAATTAGTTAAGGAACAACAAATTAATCATCCAGACAGACCAAACACTCTCTGCCTAAAAAGCTCTCGCTCTCTCTCTCTCTCTCTCTCTCTCTCTCTCTCTCTCTCTCTCTCTCTCTCTCTCTCTCTCTCTCTCTCTCTCTCTCTCTCTCTCTAGATGGATGTAGTCTCTCTATCTCCAGACCCCCGCTCTCTCCCTTGTCTAAGACATACTGCCACCATACAGTACTGTAAGTCCTCAGCACATCATTCACGCAACCTCTAGAGAGAATAGCTACTTTCTGCCCCAGTTCTGTGTGTTTGGGTGCACCGTGTGTGTGTGTGTGTGTGTGTGTGTGTGTGTGTGTGTGTGTGTGTGTGTGTGTGTGTGTGTATGGCTCTCCTGCCCCAGTTTACTCGCAGTCATACTAGTCTGCTTTATCAGGGCTAATCTAAACATTCCCCATACACAGAGACACACAGACACACAGACACACAGAGACACACACACACACACACACACACACACACACACACACACACACACACACACACACACACACACACACACACACACACACACACACACACACACACAAAGACATACCATATAGCGTATGTACACATACACACATTAGTTTAACCCATAGACGGTAAAAGGTTTAATCCTGCCCAACGAAGCGCTGGCTCTCTCTCTCAAACAGGGAATCATTCAAGTCACATGACCCAAGCCATGGTAACATGAGTGAGTCCTGTCGGCAGGAACACACAAAGCGTTGGACGGTCTCAGTCACCATCGGTCCATTTACGGATCACGTAAATCACATTCAGACGATTCTCGTCGTAATAGCAGATCTACAAGCTCATAGCACGGCACTCGGTGCCGTGCTATGAGCTTGTAGATCTGCTATTACGACGAGAAGAAAAGATGAGAAAGAAAAAAACTAAAAGGTGACACCAATTCATACAGATGAGGGAGAAGCGCTCTGGGATCATCAATCGCGCCAAAACAGTTTGTCTAGCAGTGATATAATCACCCACACACTCGGCCAACACCCTAAAATACAAACAGTCTATGGCAGAGGGGTCAGGGAGGGATAAGGGACGGTGGGCAGGTTATCGGGTTGGGGTGGCGGGGGTTGGATCTAGGTTGAACTTAAAAAAAAAGACACTATGATGCCATGTGATAGTAGCAGTGATGACCCTGTGCCTGTGGATCCACATGAGCTCCTTCTGGCCTGAAGTCAGTTCCCCTCACAGGCTTCTCTTCAGGCCTCCTTTTAGTTGGAGCACTGCAGTCTGTATTAGTTTAAAGGAATAGTTCACCCCAAAAAATATTTTTTTCCCTATGGATTAGTCACCCCATGGAGACTTGAATTCATGGATATTTTCTTGTTTTTGTCGCATTCCTAAGCCAATAATTTGATGACCAGCGGATCGGTAGGGTTGAGTGTCTAAGCCTGTTTAATTCTTCGTCGTACGATGGTGTCACTCACCGAAAATACCGATCTGCAAGCTCACAACTTGTTGCATCGCGACGCACTGTGAGCTTGTAGATCAGCTATTTTAGGCGAGCAACACCACCATACCACCGTCTCATACATGTCCATGTGCTGCTCACTAATATCTTATTTTAATATATAAATTGTTGCTTATATTTGCATCAAGCCAAGGACCCACAAATATATAATAATATATACTTGACCGTGGACCCCCATCTGAAAATGTTTTGTGCCAGGGACCCCCAGAAGAAAATAAGATTTGTGTTAAAAAGTTACAAATTATTTTATTTAAAAAAAAATGAAAAAGCTTAGAGACGCACTGTGAGCTTGTATATCTGCTATTTTTGAATAGCCAACGTATAAAATATGGATAAAGGGGTTAAAATGATTGTGATGCTGTATCAACACATTTTGTTGGGGAACCCCCTCAAGGACCCCTGGGGGTCCTCGGACCCCACTTTGAGAACCACTGCTGATGACAGCTTGCGGTCATAAGGTGTGTGTGAGAGGATGTAAACACAGCCTAGGCTACTTTAGGGTTCCTTACGATTGGCACAAGAGCTTATCTGGTTAATGTAAACAGGACATGGTGTGTACATGACTGTGATGTATGTGACCGTCATGGTGAACATGTCAACACACTCACAAACGTAATTATAGGTGCTGCAGAATGCTCCACTGATCTAATAAAATGACATGGGAGAGGAGAGGAGAGGAGAGGAGAGGAGAGGAGAGGAGAGGAGAGGAGAGGAGAGGAGAGGAGAGGAGAGGAGAGGAGAGGAGAGGAGAAGGGGAAGAAAATAAAATAAAAGCAGACTAGAGGAGGAGAGGAGTGGAGTGGAGAGGGGAGGAGAGGGGAGGGGAGGAAAGAAGACGAGAGGGGAAGAGAGGAGAGGAGAGGGGAGGAGAGGAGAGGGGAAGAGAGGAGAGGAGAGGAGAGGAGAGGAGAGGAGAGGAGAGGAGAGGAGAGGAGAGGAGAGGAGAGGAGAAAGGAAGGGGAAGAAAAGAAAAGAAAAGCAGAGGACTAGAGGAGGAGAGGAGTGGAGTGGAGAGGGGAGGGGAGGAGAGGAGAGGGGAAGAGAGGAGAGGGGTGTAGAGGAGAGGAGAGGAGAGGAGAGGAGAGGTAACAAAGGGAAACAGGGACAAGAGTAGAAGGGAAGGAGGGGACAGGGGAGAGAAAACAGAACAGAGGAGGAATAAATAAAAGCTGTGAGAAAGAAAAGGAGGATGAAAGAATCAAACCTCATTTATAAACCACAGAATGAGACCCAGGGCGAAAATCCCCCAATTCCTCTGCCTCCAGCTAAGATTTTCAGGGCTCACTAGTGTCAACGCCACCCCTCACACACATCTGTCACAGCCATTCCTCTGACACCACCGCACAAATATTCTGTCATAGATCACGACATGCTCTATCTTAATTAGGACCAGGAATGTACCGCGAACGAGGCTCATATCTTTCAGTCTGGATTCGTCCAAACGTGTCAACACCAGACACTGGAGTTTATAGGAATGGTGGTAAAAATAGACCTTGTGGTCATTTAGTATGATACGTTTTTCAATGCGCGTTGCATCTTGTCTTACGGTATATTAACCTATTAAGACCTGAGGCCGATTCTACAAAATGTCTTCTAAATCCCAACAGTTTTCTGAAAAAAACGTATGTTGCCATATCAGTGGTGCTCAATCTTGTTCATGTCAAGGTGTTGTTCATGCCAAAATGATATGTATTTCACCGCGGACCCCCATCTGAACATATTTTATTCCAGGGACCCCCAGAAGCAAAGATTTGAGTTACAAATGTTCGCTTTAAAAATATATATAATATTCAAAGATTTGCACACATTTTCAAGATTTTTCAAAAATAGCAGATCTACAAGCTCATAGCGCGGCACTCGGTGCCGCGCTATGACCTTGTATATCTGCTATTTTTGAATAACCAAAGTATAAAATAATGGTTTAAGTCGTTACACAGATGCGTTCCCGGTCTTAATGGGTTAAGATATATTTATTTCAAATGAGTGAATGGATGACATGCAGCACATGATCTTGGTGCTGAAGTGATGTGCCTATAAGCCCACTGATCCACAAGGCAGGTAGGTTATTGATTTGGGGGACATTTTACCATCTATTTTGAGCCATAACTATTTACTATCTTGCACCCCAAAATATATATTTTTGAAGACCTTTTTGCATCATCTTCCCTCCAATGTTAGATATTCTGAGACTCTAACAAAAAGGTACAGAATAATTTCCTTTTATGCATCCACACTTCATAAAGTGTATATAATATTAGTGGTCCTAACCCGAGGCAAAAAAAACGTTATGCTCCCATGGACCACATTCACACGGCCATCATTTTGCTCTTATGTCATGCTCAGTATGACGTAAGAGCAAAATGGCCTGTGTAAATCATCACTGGCATTCTAATGCTTCATTCATATACTGTCATGTGACAAAGTACAAATCAGGCTTAAGAACGATGCCAACAATTACAACACGTTGGATTAGATTCAGATCAGATTGGATTAGTTTCCTCTCAAATACTTGAGGTCATAATATGAAGATGAGACTTTCATTTAGGTCTGCAAGAAGAAAGGTGGTTGCCACCACTTTTAATTAAACTTTAAGCTTGATAATGAATAAATGCGGGCACAGCAATAACATCTCATAATTCAATATAGTTTATGATAACAACTGCTAAATCTATTCCGATTTTCTTTCTCAATAATCTATGGTTAGCCCTGCAGAGCGTCATGCTGCCTGGTCTGTATATCTGCCTTTCTGTCTGTCTAAAGAAGATTACAATTAGTTAATGTCTCCTCACCTTGAATAAAAACAGATGATAGATAAAAGTGTGAGTGTGAATGACACTATAAATGAGATCTGGAGAATGACAGATGTAAGTCACTAGCTGGCACATGATGGTAATGCTGCTTTGCCATCGGTTATCGCAGCCTTATACAGTACTTACGATAAAACACACACCCGCACACACACAGATCCATTCTTCTGCCTCGGCCCTGCAGGCAACAATTAAAAACCTCAGCAATGTCAGCAACACACACACACACACACACACACACACACACACACACACACACACACACACACACACACACACACACACACACACACACACACACACACACACACACACACACACACACACACGTTTAAAATCAAATTACCAGAGATAGTGATCTCTGTGGTGATAATATAAGGAAGGTGTGTAATTATTAAGAGTGGCGGTCTCAGCAGTACATCGTTGCTTTCGGGGGGAAACCGCATACAGTATGTTCAAAACTATTACTATTCAGGATTAAAGTAAAAAATAGCCCAAAAAATAGCTGA
>NC_137607.1:48889247-48901747 GCF_963280865.1 Gymnoscopelus braueri | reverse complement strand
TGTGACGTGACAAGGTGCCAGAACAGAGGCTAAAGAAGACAGAAAGATCAAAGGCATTTAACATGACTTAACATAATCCCTAAATGCCTGAATGCCTAAATTGTAAAAATCTTGAAAATGTTAAGTTCAATTGAAAGAAACACACGCACGCACGCGCGCGTACACACACACACACACACACACACACACACACACACACACACACACACACACACGCACACACACGCACACACATGCACACACACACACACACACAGTGGTGGAAAAAGTACTCAAATGTTTTACTTAAGTAAAAGTATCAATACTGCAATATAGAAGTACTCTGTTAAAAGTAAAAGTCCGGAACTCAAAATTTACTTGAGTAAAAGTACAAAAGTATTGGTATCAAAATGTACTTAAAGTACCAAAAGTAAAAGCACTAAAATGTTTGAAAATAGCCGATCTACAAGCTCACAACGCGTCGCACTATTTTCAAATAGCCTATGTATAAAATAAGGCTAAAGTGATTAACATATGTTTTATAATGTAATAGTCTATTTCTGCAAAGTAACTAGTAACTAAAGTTTATTTTTTAATGTGTGGGGTAAAAGTACAATATTTGCCTCTGAGATGCAGTGGAGTAGAAGTAAAAGTATAGACAATTGGAAATACTCCAGTAAAAGTACCTCAAAATTGTACTTAAGTGCAGTGCTTGAGTAAATGTAATGAGCTACTTTACACCACTGCACACGCACATGCACACGTACACACACACACACACACACACACACACACACACACACACACACACACACACACACACACACACACACACACACACACACACACACACACACACACACACACACACACACACACTTACCAGACATCCTCTCATGATGTTAACACACAGCCCGGTGCAGGGCCGTATCAGTGTGAGCCCTCTGCAGTGGGAACAGTACTGCATCCGTACCAAGCCCTGCACACACTCTCGGGAGAGCCCCACCTTCTCCGTGGCGTTCACCACCTCCCCGGCCAGCCTCAGCAGCCGGTTCATGGCTCGCCCGGTCCCCAGAGCCCGGGCCAGGTTGCCGACCAGGAGACGAGGGTGAGGCCCGAACGGACTGACGTCCTGACGCGTCAGCCTCAGGCAGTCGTTGTGATTGGCGGAGGAGGAGTGAAAGGGAGGGTCTCCTCCGAAAGGCCTGTTGTGGCCCATCCCGGGGTTGAGCAGGCGGCGGTAAACCAACGGGAAGAGGTCGTTGTAGAAACGGTGCACGCCGTGGTCCAATGAGGCGTCGGGGTCGCCGGAGAGGTGGAGTTTGATGTCGTTGAACAGCTGAGACACGAGCGGGCGACAGTCCGCGGCCAGAGGAGCGTAGACGTCGTCAAAGAGAGTACTGGTCAGGTTAGAGGTGAAGGACACGAGTGAGTCAAAGGTCTCTGGAAAGATGGAGGGCAGGAGAGGGTGACAAAGAAAAGAGAAAAGAGCCTAATATTCATACATCAATATATATATACAAATTATGCAAGAAAGAAAGAAAGAGAATGGATTGGAGCCAATAGTTGAACATGGACATTCACTAAACTAATCAAAATGTGTTTTTTACTGCCAATCAGAAACATCCAGACCATGGTATAATCTAATAAGTGACTTAGAATCTTAAACCTGTCACAGTCTCTTTCTGTGTCCTTGTGTTGTCTATAGACCAATTATTTGTTTACCAACATTGAGACTGGACGCACAGGTGATTGTTTCATGCAATCAATTCCCAACATATTGTTTCGGGGTGCGCTGGTTTCAGTACATTCAACCTCCTCTTGTGTGTTGGCTAGTGAGGCGCGTCCTAGCGAGACATGACAGAATGGGTTTCATTTGGTGCCGGCCTGCACGTGCATACTGGTTCTTATCAGTGTGACGTCGTCTGTTAAGGGGGGGTCTATGTGTCTGTGTCTTTGTGAGTGGGCGTGTGTGTGTGGCTTGGCTCCAGCGCCCAGCTTGGCACACCTGTTACTAGTTCCCTCATCTACCTCACCTGCCTGCCATCAGCTCATCACCTCCACACTCTATAAAGCCATGGTCTTCTCTCCTCGCTATGCCAGATCGTTTCACAATCTCACGTGTGTGGTAACGCTTTTTTGCCAGCTACTGTATTCAGTCCTAGATTTTCCTAGTGCCTTAGTTAGTTTCTCAACCTGTATCTTGTACTCCTCACTCCTTTCTTCTGTTCTACAGTGACCTTCCTCACCTGCCTTGCCTGCCTGCCGTGCCTGCCTGCTCCCATCGACCTCTCCAAACCAACACCACCAACCTCCCCAATTCCTCCTTTGTTTAAATAAACACCCTTGGACTTTGACTTTGTGTTGTCTGCATTTGGGTCCGCCAGTTGAACTAATCGTGACAAAAACCATGATGAAATCCTGTTTTATTGCGAAAATGTGAAACTTAACCTTTAACCAAAAGGGCACGTGGCAGTGTGTATGGGACCGCAACACTTGGGCCTGCCTGAACCTTCCCTGATGCATGCAGACCTTTGTTTGGAAAAGCTGGACCATTTTATAGGCTCCTCTGCAAACAGGCGGTTGGGAATGGTGGCGTTTTGCAAGCTCCCCATGAGAGTTATTGACTAATCTGACTCAATGGGACACTTCAGCCAATGAATTTCTTGTATCACCCATAGTGACCGAGCACCCACTTTACTAGTGTTAAAGTGTTCTTTCAAAGAAACCTTTCATTCTCTGATGGCTTAATCTCAAAAGGTTGGCCCTCTTTACACGGTTTTCATGAAACGGTTATTTCCAAGTTGGTTATCAAGCAGTGGGACCACACGATTCTTAAGTCTAGGAATATATGAATGTCAGGTGTGGATATGATGATGCCTTCATATACTTTAAACTAGATATAAGTTCTATACTAAACCAACTTTTGTGACAGTGCTCAAATTGTGACTTATGACCATGCTGCATCATATCAGCATGGCTTCTGGAAAGAACTTTTTACCACATGAATCCTACTGTCCCTATTCTGGGCCTCATGTCATCATAATGGAGGCGCTCTTGAACCGTAGGTAGTACAATTAATCTAACGCAACTCCCCATACATACGCTCATTTCCACCATTTTTAAATTTCCTCAAAACACACTTTTTGCTACTACTCCTACAGATTTAGTCCAAAACTCAACACAAATCGGTACACATTAACTCTAGAGGTATGTGATCAAGATGTATTCGTCAGATTGTTTACATTCCATTCCGATTGGCTCTGATTGGCTTCCAAAATTCGTAGGTGGGGCCCGGTTTGACCAAAATGCCACAAATCATGAACATGATCTGCCCCAAATCACACATTGAAGGGCCTCTAAACAACGCAGGGCAAAAAGCAATTTCCTTTACACCCATAGGGGGCACCACAAATACTACAAACTATATCACTGCTGTGATAGAAATGTGACTTTCTTCACCAAATTAGGCACACATGCTCGCATACATCAGATGACAATGACCATCAAACAGTGTTTTCTCCATACGGTTTCCCTGTAATCCCCAAATCCCCAAATTGGAATCGCATGCTGATGTTGGTTGGCCCGGAGATCACTTTTCTAGTTTCTACACTGCCACCACCACCCCATCTGCATCTGCAGCTTTCAGATTTATAAAAAGAAACACGGGTGACCAGTCTCAGTCTCGTGTCCTTGAGCTGACTGGCAGCGCACAATCCAAAATAGCATACCAATGAATTCATCCCGCCACTCAATTTCAATATCCACTTTTCTACATTCAGGTGGTAATGAGAGGCCTGATCTCATGACCGACTGTGCTTCCTATGTAAGCCAATGCCTAACTGGCACAGAGGACTTCTCTCCCTCTGCTTAAAAAAAGAATTGTGTGTCTGCATGAGCGAGTGTGTGTGTGTTTGAAACGAGCGGTACTCAACAGAGAGTGAGGTCAGTCTGATGGCATTCTGACAGACAGAGAAGAGAGGCAACAACTGGCAGAGAGAAAGACACAGAGGGGTGAGAGACAAGGGTATAGGACGAGAGAGGAAGAGAGAGTGTACAGGAGAGAGAGAGAGAGAGAGAGAGAGAGAGAGAGAGAGAGAGAAGGGGGGGGTGATGGACAGAGAGCTTTTGAGGATTAAACCTGATCCCAACTGTTGTCTTTGAGATGCCTGTGTGTCTGTAACTTTCACTTAGGCTCTCTGTCTGTCAGTGTGTGTGTGTGTGTGTGTGTGTGTGTGTGTGTGTGTGTGTGTGTGTGTGTGTGTGTGTGTGTGTGTGTGTGTGTGTGTGCGTGTGTGTGTGTGTGCGTGCGTGCGTGCGTGTGTGTGTGTGTGTGTGTGTGTGGGGGGGTGTGGGGGGCAGTTAGCACTGCTAACAGATCACAATGTTCCACTGTCAGCCCTGGCCATTCTTTGAGTGACAGCAATTAATCACTAACACATTTGCAATAAAAGGCTTTTACTAGACAATACACAGATATGACAAAGTCTCTGAAGAAGTGTGTGCATTAACAACGTGAATGGGGGGGAGGCGGTGTCTGGGGTGATGACAGTTTGAGGGGTGAGGAGGGGGGGTGAGAAAGGTGGTGGGGGCGCATGAGGGGCAAAGCTAGGGGCTCGCTTGTCCAAACAGCAGAAAGTGCAGTAGGACTTCATGCTTCTGTTTGTGTGTGCGTGCGTGTATGAGTGCAAGCGTGTGTGTGTGTGTGTGTGTGTGTGTGTGTGTGCGTGTGTGCGTGTGTGTGTGTGTGTGTGTGTGTGCGTGCGTATCCGTGGCGTATCCGTGGCGTGCACATGCATGTGTCCTAGCAACAGCAGCTCAAATACAACGGCATCGAGTGACAGGACAGAGATTACTCTGGAGTCATGTGATTACTTTTTCACCCTCTGTGATTGGGCAGGGGGGAGGAGAGGGCACACGGCTCTTACAGTACCAGAACATACAGTAGACACAGACACACAGGCACACAACACACACAACACACAACACACACAACACACACACACACACACACACACACACACACACACACACACACACACACACACACACACACACACACACACACACACACACACACACACACACACACACACACACACACACACACACACACACACACACACACACACACACACCCCTGCCATCCTAACAGTAATCCACTGGGTGTAAATAGAGCCTTCTCAAGGTGGCATTTGACTACAGCCCCACTGGGCATGTCTCAGTTGGCCCAGAGGCCCTCAATCAGTGAGCCACAGAGTTCAGGGATACATTAGACTCAGCTGCTAACCAAAATCAGTGTCATGGAGGTTTTTTCATTTAATAATTCAGCTTAAAGTGCCATTCACCAACTTTTCTTTTTATAAAGACAATTGATAGCACGGTCGAAAAGGCTTTCTAAATATTGTGACCGTTAAGAGTTGCTAATTAATTACATTAATTGATGATTGATACACTGAAAATAAACCCTTTCAGACTGAGAACGCATCTGTGTCATTTTAGATTACTTTGGCTATTCAAAAATAGCAGATATACAAGCTCATAGCGCGGCATCGAGTGCCGTGCTATAAGCTTGTAGATCTGCTATTTTTGAAAAATCTTGAAAATGTGTGCAAATCTTTGGATATATATTATTTTAAAGCGAACATTTTTAACTAAAATCTTTGCTTCGGGGAGTCCCTGGAACAAAATATTTTGAGATGGGGGTCCGTGGCCAAATACATATAATTTTGGGGGTCAAAGGCATAGTGTGTAACTTTGCCCTGTGTTTACTTAACAAAACAATATGAACATATATTTTGGTGTTTTCGTTTGTTTTGTTTGCCCAAAAACGTCCCAGTTAATCATAACAAAACAAAACAAAACAGTGAAAACACCAAATTACAGCGAGAGGGCAGTGTGATTCTGCAGGTAAACACCACCATACTCCAGTGGCTGATAACTGCTGGTTTTTATTGTTTTGTTTATGTAAGCACAGGGCAAAGTTACAAGTAAAGTTGAGGATTTTACAGTGTAGAATGGGGTTCCAAGGATATATATATATATTTTCAAAGCTAAAGGGGGTCCATGGTTAAATTAAATGGGTCCATATAAAGTGTCACAGTAATTACATTTCCTACGTAGTTCAATGAGAGATTCACCATAGATTTCAAGCTCTGCATTATCACCAGTATTAGATGAGTTAAAATAGCAATTTAACCACATTGACCCTAGGGATCCCACAAAGGCTTATCCTTATCTCTTTGCTGAAAATAGCCGATCTGCTATTTTCGCAGAATAGGGACACTAGGTTAAAACAACACAGTCTATGGCAGCAGGGCCTGAGAGAAAATATACTGTAATGTCTCATATTCACCATCACTCAAAACACACACACACACACACACACACACACACACACACACACACACACACACACACACACACACACACACACACACACACACACACACACACACACACATTATGCACTCGCACATGCGCGTCGCGCACACACGCGCGCAGGCAGGCTAGTGAATAGTGTTGAGAGACAAGTGGACAAGCAGAGTATTCTTCCTCCTATTCAGAGCAGCCCGTTAGAGACCGGCTGTTACCCATAGCAACAACACTTTGCCAGGGATACACACTGAATGTAAACATTCTCTAGCCCTCACTCTCTCATTGGTCCAGAACAAAACCTTATTACCGCACAGACGGAGAGAGAGAGGCACACAGAGAGAGTGAAAGGGTGTAGAGAGTAGTAACAACGTTTTCCGCTTCTCTCACTGAGAGTTTTGCTCGCTCAAAGAGTCAATCGAACATTGGTTGTTTGTTTGGCTAGCCACTGTGGCGCCGCAAATAAACAGGAGCACAAACAAACCAGCAGTTTCAAGATGAACCAACAAAATACTAATGATGAGAGAGATGCAACAACAGCCTGACTGATATATAGAAACCTTAACACATTGGTTCTCAAAGTGGGGTCTGGGGACCCCCAGGGGTCCTTGAGGGAGTTCCAGGGGGTCCCCAGCTAAATTATATATATTTAGGAGCCAAATTGACCCTTATGGGTCTGTAACTCAGAGAGTGTACAAATGGAACCAAATGTACACTCTCTGAGTTAAATCAACATTGATTTTACAATATAAATTGGGGTCCCAGAGATAGAAATGACATGAAATGTGGGTCCACAACCTAATGCATGTCAAACTGGGGGTCCTTGAAATTAAAATGGTTAAAAATCACTGCTAGAGCAGTAAAAATCTTCTCTTATGGGGGTCCTGGAAATATCTTTTCCAATGGGGGTCCGTGGGCTAATAAGTGTCAATTTGGGGGTCCTTGACATGAAAAAGTTTGAGAACCACTGCCTTAACAGACGACGCCACACTGATAAGAACCAGTATGCGCGCGCAGGCCGGCACCAAATAAAACCCATTCTGTCTCACTAGGACGTGCCTCACTAGCCAACACACAAGAAGAGGTTGAATGAACTGAAACCAGCGCACACCCAAACAATATGTTGGGAATTGATTGCATGAAACAATCACCTGTGCCTGTACCTGTCTCCAATGTTGTTAAACAAATAATTGGTCTATTGAAGTGCCGTTACCACTGACATTATCAGCCCACACATTCAGCTAAATGTTTGTCTTAATTGCTCAATCATTGACATTGGCTCCCATCCATGCAGTAGGTGTAATTGGTTGTTTGAAAAGCACAAGTTGAGATAGAAACAATTTAACAAAGAGGTTTGTTGTTCAAATGGAGGAAAATATACCAACAGGTCGATTATATTAAAAGGGGATTTAGACTGAGGAATGATAGGAAAGTTATCCAGCCTTTTCAAAGGAATGCAAATATATTGTAAGTTCACATTGCAATACATTACATTTTCTTTGTATAGCAATTATAGGCCTGGCATGTACGTTGTGTACCTATCATCTGTCGGGTGGAAACCTCATATGTCCAAAACTGTTCAAAAATAGCAAAAGTAGCAGATCTACAAGCTTGTGGATCTGCTACTTTTGAAGCTTTTGTATGACACTGTGGTGTGATCAAGTGGGGCGTTAATTTACGAAAAAAACACAAAACCTTAAAACATGGAGATAAGAGGTTTCTGCCCGACAGCAACGCTACGCTGTTCTCTGTGCTAGTGAGTCTTGTTTCTGAAAGAACACAGGCTTCATGTCTGAGTGCACACTAATTAGAAAGTGTAGCCGCTGCACTCCCATTCAGACGTTTGTATCGTTGCCCAAAATAGACGGGCTGGAATTTCACCGGAATTGTGCCTAATCTATCTATAGAACTGACAAGCTGATACATTTCCCCCCTCTAAAGCAGTGTTTCCCAAACATAGGGTTGCGAACCATTTTGGGTCACAGACCGGTTTTCATGAGTCGTGACTCGTGAGTACATTTCCTCCGTTTACCCCCGAAGTTTTTTCAGAAAAGTAGTGAAAATGTTAGATCTACAGTATAAGCTCACAACGAAACTGTGAGCTTGTAGATATAGGCTATTTTCACTATAATTCAAATGGGGCTTAATTAATTATTGATTCATTCTCAACCCATTCAACCCATTCATCTGTGTCTCAAAGTTTGCAGATATACAAGCTCATAGCGCGGTATCTGCCATTTTTGAAAACAAATCGTGCAAATGTGTGCAAATATTTGAATATATATATACATGTTTAACTAAAATCTTTGCTTCTGGGGGTCCCTGTAGCAAAATATATGGTGACGGGGGGTGAGGTGTCCGCTAAATTTGAAAAAAGTTTGAGAATCACTGATATTACAGCAACATACGTTTTTTTTTTTTTTTTTACTGTTAGGATTTAGAAGACATTTGTAGAATCCCCAGAAGCAAAGATTTGAGTTAAAAATTTTCGCTTTAAAAGACATATATTCAAAGATTTTCACGATTTTTCATAAAGAAAAATTGTCATAAAGAAATCTAAAAGCTTGTACATCTGAGCTTGTAGATCTGCTATTTTTGAATAGCCCAAAGTATAAAATAATGGTTATAGCTACTAAAAAATCTAAAATTACACAGTATGCGCTCTCGGATTGAATGGGTTAATGTATTTTTGTAAGTTTGGGTCTCGAGCTGAAAAGGTTTGGGAAATGCTGCTTCTTTGCTTCATTCTCTTGTCTCTCTCCTCTTACCGCGGTAGGCCCTGGTATGTCCAGTAAGCAAGTATTTGAGCTCGAAGCTGTAGGATCGCATCTTCTGCTGAGTCTCACTGCGAACGGCAGCCACATAGCTGTCTTCCATCTTACTGGTGCAGCAGCTGGGACCGGCGTGCATGCACACTCTGAGAGACTCACCTGAGACACAAGAGAGATGAAGGAGAAATAAAATACAATAAAATACAATAAATCCATGGCATTACAAAATAAAGACAGACAAAGAGAGAGGGACAGAGGTGTGGATAAACATGTCGAGAGATCCCAAGAGACAAGAGATCAAGAGGTTGACAAATGGAAAGGGTTAAAGAGAGGGACACACGCAGAGCAACAGACAGAGGGAGAGCGTGAGAGCGAGCGAGAGAGAGAGCAAGAGAGAGAGAGAGAAAGAGAGGGAGAGGTCAGTGCCTTTAGCACGTTTCAAAACATCCAATAAAGCAAGACACAGTCTTGCTTTTAGCCATTTATGAGAAATTCCCCTACAATTACATACACAAATATTGACTCTATGTTGAAAAGGGGTAAATCTGTCTGTGTGTTTTAATTAATATTTAACCAATGAAAAGTATTAATAACAAGAGCTTTTGACTAAAATAACTACATTCTTCTTTTTTTATTTTCTCCCTGAAAGCAATTCCATAGATCAGTTAGTTCTCACGCTTTTTTGCATATCTCTGCTCAGGCAGAAACCAACTATGTCCAAAATATTAACTTGGGGAAAAAAACATGTTTTTAAAACAACACAATACTGCCTCATCAAAGTTGGTATTGTGACTTTATACATTGTCAGACACTTGCATGTAGGGGTGGGACGATATATCGATATCGTGATATATCGCGATACTTTCTCCCTCGATAAATAATCGATATACTGCCGGAAAAAAACGATATTAAATAAAATAATTAAAAAAAAATATATATATATTTATTTATTTTAGTTTGTGATACGTTGTTTTTCCTACTCTGTATTTGTGTAATGATGATTTTGAACTGTTTGGTGCTATTTTATGTGTTTATGAATTGAATACAAGGACTATCGTGATATATCGTTGGTGAAATTTCATGCAATATATTGTGATTTCGCAATATATCGATATTTTCAGATATCATGATATATCGTTGGTGAAATTTCTTGCAATATATATCGAATATCGTGATATCTCAATATATCGAATATCGTCGAATATCGTGATATATATTGCTATCGTGGGCCTAATATCGTGATATATATCGTATCGTGAGGTACCCATATCGTCCCACCCCTACTTGCATGTGTCCTTATATTATCATAACTTTACCCAAATCCAGCTATCCAACTATTAAGTATCATTTATAGTCGGACGTAAGGATACGTAACGAGCGCCGGCGCTCGTTACGTTGAGTTACGTATTACCTAGGAGGTTTTTGACCAGTGATGTGGAGACAGTTGTTATGTCCATCATTGATTAGTATGACTGACCTGAGTCCAGTTGTAAAGTAAATTTGTACATTTACTCAAGTACTGTACTTAAGTACAATTTTGAGGTATTTCTACTTTACTGAAGTATTTCCAATTTTCTTAACTTTTACTTCTACTCCACTACATCTCAGAGGCAAATATTGTACTTTTACTCCACTACAATTATTGGAAAACTTAAGTTACTTTGTAGATTTGTATTATTATTACAAAACATACAGTAACCACTTATTTACTAGCCATATATACATTTCGGCCATTTGAAAATATATTGTAGATCTGCTATTTTCAAAAGATTTTTATACATTTTGTACATTTGGAAACTTGTCAAATGGGAAATTCTGCCTAATGACTTTCTTTCTATTTTTTCTACAACTGATTTATTAACTAAAAAATAAAAATAAAAAAGTTGAAAAACTGTATATTTGGCCACGGACCCCCATCTGAACATGTTTTCTGCCAGGGACCCCCAGAAGAGAAGATTTATGTTTTAAAAAAAAGTATTCTACATTTCCTAAACATTTTCGATATTTTTCTAAGATGTTCAAAAATAGCAGATGTACAAGCTCACAGCGCGGCACGAAGTGACAGGCTGTGAGCTTGTAGATCTTGTAGATTTTTTAATAGCCAACTTATAAATGGATAAAGTGGTTAAAATGATTGTGATGCTGTATCAACACATTTTGCCGCCCGGGGACTGGACCCCACTTTGAGAACCACTGAGCTATGCAACAGTCCAACATGCTAGCATACATCAACACCTCAATAAGAGACAGGGTTTCAAATCCCACAGGTGTGGTCAATTGAACCGTTGATGAATGAAATGCATGAGCGACTTTGAAACTTTCCAAAAATGATAATTCATTGAGCCGGGGCCAGGAGCCGATGACGTGCACAGTGGGTGATACTTCACCACTCAATGAATGTGTGTGTGTAGTACTGTATGCGTGTGTGTGTGTGTGTGTGTGTGTGTGTGTGTGTGTGTGTGTGTGTGTGTGTGTGTGTGTGTGTGTGTGTGTGTGTGTGTGTGTGTGTGTGTGTGTGTGTGTGTGTGTGTGTGTGTGTGTGTGTCGTCTGATATTAGGACCACACTGGCACTGCTGTAAGCCAAGCTGGCCAGCAGCTGCCCTGGGATCAAGTGTGTGTGTGTGTGTGTGTGTGTGTGTGTGTGTGTGTGTGTGTGTGTGTGTGTGTGTGTGTGTGTGTGTGTGTGTGTGTGCGCGCACACACGTGGGTGCGCGTGTGCGTGTGTGTGTGTGTGCAAAAGAGAGACGGAGAGCTAGAAAAGATTGAAAGAAGGACCAGGGAGAGATCAAAGAGGGCAAGAGCGGAAGAATGTCAGTAAAAGAGGAGGTTAATAAGGCCTTGTCCTGCAGAAACACACACGCGCGCGCACGCACCCACACACACACACACACACACACACACACACACACACACACACACACACACACACACACACACACACACACACACACACACACACACACACACACACACACCATCGGACCTCGGTCAGACAGGATTCATGGGGCGGAAAAAATAGAAAACAGGAGCTAGTTTTTATGTGCATGGAGGTTCACATAAATAGTTTACAAGACTACATTTTTTTATCTGAAAAACAGCTTGGTATATTTTCCTGACACTGTCTCCACCTCCAAGCAGGTTGAAACAAATGTTCTGTAAGTAGTAATGACAGTATATTGAGGAGGTGTGTGTATACTAAGCGATTAGGAGTTAAATAGGAGAAGCCGTGGCTGAGCTGAGTCTGGGTAGAGAGGCTGTCTGGGAATCGGAAGGTTGCCAGTTCGACTTTTGGCTCGCCCAGTCTACACGTCGAAGTGTCCCTGAGCAAGACTTAAGCCCTAACATATTCCCTCTGTGACATCTGAGCAGCCATT
>NC_137607.1:48529247-48884247 GCF_963280865.1 Gymnoscopelus braueri | reverse complement strand
CTGTCCAGCTGCGCTATCGGGGCTCTGTTTTTTATTGGGTTATTATATTCTATTTATATAACACAATCAAAACTAGCATATTATGAAAGCTTCATAATTACTACATTGACATGACAGTCTGATCGGCAAAAGATGACGCACAGAATGAAGGACACTTTCTTAGACACCCGCACCACGGCCCCTTTAGCGACTACCTCCCGTGTTGCCAGATTGTTTGAGAGAATTAAGCAGCCGCCTGTTCTAGGAAAGCAAGCCCGAAAGAAGCACCGGCCACTGGGCCATTATGAGTAACCTGACCTTGCGACACAACTACTACACGTTAGAAACAAGTCCAATTAAGGAACTACACTTAGAAACAAGCCCAAATAAGCAACTACACTTTAGAAACATGCCCAAATAAGCAACTACACTTTAGAAACAAGCCTAAATAAGCAACTACACTTTAGAAACATGCCCAAATAAGCAACTACACTTTAGAAACATGCCCAAATAAGCAACTACACTTTAGAAACAAGCCCAAATAAGCAACTACACATCAGAACCAAGTCCAAATCAGCAATTACACTTTCGAAACAAAATTAAGGACAAAAAGCCGCAACCCGCAACTAACCAATATTTACAGGCAACTTAAAGGTAGGGTAAAGTGATATTTTTGGGTTAAAACAAAAAGTATTTTGTTAAAAGGTTAAAGCACTATATTCTGATAGTAATCATTGCTATAGAGTGTTTGTTCAGTAACAGATGTCTCCCCGTCTCTCCAGCTCTTTAATAAACAGAAAATACATTTTCTGGTAGGTGTCAAAATCTCAGCCAATCAGGAGAAAGTACCCATTTTTAAGCTTCATTTTTATAGTGTTCCAGTTCCAATTTTGCCTGCTCATTTCTTAGTGGCACCACTTCCAATTTCACTTATTTAATCTATATCCTGATTGATTTCTCTATCCTGATTGGATAAAATTGAAAATGAAACTGAAACTGAAACGAAAATGCATTTTCTGTTTTATAAAGAGCTGGAGAGACATGGAGACTCCTTAAATGGACAGGACACTCTATAGTAACGAGCACTATCAGAACATAGACCCATTTTGCAATTATTTGAATAATTGCAAATCACTTACTCTACCTTTAACCGAAAAACAAGCCCAAAGTCGCTTATAATAAGCGGACATGGCAACGGCTGACTATCTCCCGCGTTGCGAGACGCAGGCGGAAGTGGGAAGTGTCCTTTTCTCTATTTAAGCGCGCCAACAAAGCTCTGGAGAAAAGCATCGCAAGGAGAAGGAAGATCTTGTTCTCCGTTCGCCACAACAACTCTCTGCCTCTGTCTCTCCCCGATCGCTTTCCTGACTGTGTCCCTAGTACACGTTGACCCAGTGCGACCACCATGCCAGAGGAGACCCCCGCCGCATCATCATCATCCAGCTCAGGAAGGTAAAAGGACAAACGCTTGGGAGTGCAATCGACGCTGTCTCTGCAGCCACGGATGTATTGTTAGCAGCGGTGGCTATGGTTAGCTTGTGGCTGACGCCTACTTCGTCGTACGGCTGTGCCGCGTGCGGAAAATAGTCGATCTACAAGCTCACAGCGCGTCGCTTCCGCGACGCGCTGTGAGCTTGTAGATCGGCTATTTTCCTATCCCCCCCCCCCGCTAGCTAGCATAACATTAGCGACCTTGGTCTGTATGTATCGAGTCAGTCCAGTGAGCTGAGCTGAGCAGCAACGTTACATTGTACTCTGCCTACTGAATGATCCCCGGTGCATTCGGTCATACTTCTAGTTAGCGGTGGTGCACCATTGGTCTGTTCAGTGGGTGATGTTACTGAATGTAAACGCATCCACTCCACAAGTAACTAAGTATATTTACTCCCAAGTTCTGCACTTAAGTACAATTTTTAGGTATTTTTCACTTGACTATTTCCAATTTTCAGTACTTTTACTTCTACTCCACTACATCTCAGAGGCAAAAATGTTACATTTACTCCACTACTTTATTAAACTGTAGTTACTATGCAGATATACATTATTATAATATTTAAAACTTACATTAACCGCTTTAGCCCTATTATACATGGGCTATTTGAAAATGGCTGATTCACAAGCTCACAACGCGCCGCATCGTGACGCGTTGTGAGCTTGTAGATCTGCCATTTTCAAACATTTGAGTACTTTTGGTACTTTAAGTATATTTTGCTGCCACTGCTTGTACTTTTACTCTTAACATTTTGAATACAGGCCTTTTCCTTCTAACAGTATTTCTATGTTGTGGTATTGCTACTTTCACTTAGGTAAAATATCTGAGTACTTCTTCCACCACTGGTTGACAGTAGTGCGCCACTTCTACTTTTGCATCTATGATATGCAAATGTCAAAATCAATAAAAATGCATCTATGATGGTCTTGCTCTAAGGCTAGAGTTGGTTAAACGTCCATCACATTAGACCAGGGGCCTTCAACGTTTTCAGTCCAAGGACCCCCTAGCTGAGAGAGAGATGAAGCAGGGGCCCCCACTATATTGTGTTTTAGATTCAACATTTTTTGTTTACGTTCACTGTTATTTTTCCCCCTCTATACCTCTTTGCCAAAAATAGACTATTTACAAGCTCACAACGCCTCGCAGCGCGAGGCATCGTGAGCTTGTAGATCTGCTATTTTGGGCTAAAGTTCTCAGGGATGCTAGGGTTAAGGTTAAAAAAAAAATCTTATCTCACAAAGATTTGGCGGACCCCCTGTTACTCTGAAGACCCCCTAGGGGTCCCGGACCCCCTGTTGAAGACTCCTGCATTAGACCGTACAACTAATAATACTTTCTTTACAATGTTACTTCTCTTACAGCATGGAAGAGAAGCCCTGTTCATCCACGTCTGCGCCGGACAGGTGAGCAGATGTACAAGATCGGCAGCTAGAGCTGCCTTTCTTTTTTTCTCGTTTTCAACAGTAGGTCTCAAAACATTGCTTGAACCTTAGACTACCGTCTGTGTGTTTGTCTAACTATGTGATGTGTTCTATTCTACAGTACTGATGTTATGGAAGAGGCAAAGAAACTCATTGGCACGGGGAACAGACATCTGGTGATGGGTGACTTTGTTTCAGCTGTCAATGTCTTCCAGGAGGCCTGTGCAATGCTGTGAGTGCTACATTAAACATGGGCTAGGGCTGCTAGAAGAAATGCTCAAATATAATGTTAACATGGTGCATTCATAGTTCATACTGACTATATTAAATTGTTATGTTCGTAATTAAAAACCTGTGTCTGTCTGAAGGCATTTCAGCAGTCTTGAATACATTATTTTTATGCTTAAATGCGTGCATGTCTGAAGGCATCAGTAGTCTTGAATGGGAAGTATATACACTTGGATTTGTGAATGGACCCCCAGATTAATTGTGGGACTTTGTCCTCATTCTGTCCAGGGCTGCGAGGTATGGTGACACTGCAGATGAGTGTGGAGAGGCCTTCTTCTTGTGTGGGAAGTCCCTGCTGGAGCTGGCAAGGTTGGTATGCTTCTTGGCGCACAAATGACAATATGCATTATCCTTATTGGTGTTCATATCCTAAAGTGTAACAAGTTATGTGGCTTAGGAGGTAGAGCTGGGACTCGAAAGGCCCCTGGTTCAATCCTTGGGTGCTGTTACTGCTGTATTAATTGTGTCTATTGTGCCCAATGATTAGGCTAATGGGCTGGGTAAATGAGTACAAATAACATGTGCAAATAGCCTGACAACAAGGGAACATTGTTTTGTGATGTGGGTAGATGGAAGATTTGAAGAAATTGCATTGCAAATAAAGCATCTTTTAGATGTAGTGGGTCTCACGTCTTGATGATAAAGTAGGTGGGCTTGGAAGCTAGTTCTTAATTTGGAAATCATATACCACACACACTCTGAATTTGGGAACATGTTAACACTGCCCTATCGTTATATAGCCTTTCCCTTTGAATGAATAAAGTTGTGTCACATAGTACAAGCAGTGAAATGTTGTTGCTACTTGTTCCGTAAATTGTGCTATCATAATGACATTGATTGAATACTTTTTTTACGGTATATTTCAAACATGGTTGGGGTAAAGTCTTCTAGGGCATAAAAGAGCCCCCCCAGACGGTTAACTTGCTTTATTCAGTATTTAGATATTAAAAAAAGTAATTGAAAAAACACTGTCTCCTCACGCATTAGAAGGACAATATCAGTCACCAGAACCAAGGAAGAGTGTCTTCGATGAGTTTGAAGTTACAATGGGGTTGTATAGGAAGGGGGTGTCTGTTAAAATTAATTTTAAAATCTAAATTATTTTAGATTAGTTTGAGTCGAGAATTGTGTATCATTATACAATGCAAAGGATAAATAAAGTTATACAAATATACCTAGGGTCTTGTCTTAGACTGTAATCATTTAGCAGCATTTGGTTGCCCAGATGACATTTCAGGATTGTTTTGGCAGGATGGAGAACACTGTTCTTGGCAATGCTCTGGAGGGAGTCCCAGAGGAATCAGACGGGGAGGGGGATAAACCTGAGAACCCCAACATTGAGAGTGCTAACAACCTTGACGGTCAGTACGCTTTATTATTAAGCTTTGTGATGACCAGAAAAGTTACTGTTTACTAATTGTGATGACCAGAAAAGTTTGATTACTAATGTATGAGCTTTTCTTTTTTAACTTGTGGTCAAAGCTTGCTTTCCAGCCAATAGTATAATCCTGAAGTATTCTTAAACGGCAAGACTACTTTAGTAGAGGTTTGGGATGTGTAGTTACCTTGCCATGACGTAACTCCTCATTGACTTGCAATGTACTGTAAAACGGCTCTAAAGTCACTCTTTTAGCCCGTAAACAAACAAAGCTGATTCAGACAATATAGAACATCACAAAACCCTACTATTTGAAGAGCCGCGGATCCAGTCCGGTTTTCTTCTTAATAAAAATATCAAAATCAAGTCACAAAGTCACATTTTTATAAAAAAAAAAAAACAGTACTGGGTTTTGTGATGTTCTATATTGTCTGAATCAACTTCGGTTGCGTTTGTTTATGTGCTAAAAGAAAGACTTTGAGAGTTGTTTTAACGAATGTAAGTCAGTGAGGAGCATATTTCGAATTATGATTTTTTTGCAATTTTTGATTTCTTGCCCACCTTGGAGTTTCATCACGCTAAGGTAACCATACAACCCAAACCTCTACCAAGTGGTCTTGCCCTTTAAACTGATAGATGCTCAGAAACTTCCTCACGTGCTGTTCTCTCGTACAGACGATGAGAGAGATGCGCTACGCAGACAAGTTTATGAGGCAATGGCTGAACCGGAAAAGATCGAGGGGGCAGAAACCAAAGTGGAGTCAAGTGATGGGGGCACTGCCACGGAGGTGAAGGCAGAAGACGGTGTGGCCATAACCAAAAATGAACCGCAGGAACCCAAGTCTGTGACAGAAGGAGAGAAGAGTCATGAGGTGGTTGTGATCGTGCCGGAGCCGAGTGCTGTTATTGCTGTGGCAGACTCCAGCTCTGTCGAAGAGGGTCTTGTAAATGGAGCCGAGAAGAGTCCCAGTCCTCCTGTGACCGATGCTGGGAAGAGTCCTGTGGTAGATGATGCTGGGAAGAGTCCTGTGGTGGATGATGCTGGGAAGAGTCCTGTGGTGGATGATGCTGTAAAGAGTCCTGTGGTGGATGATGCTGTAAAGAGTCCTGTGCTGATTGTTGTGACTGCAGCGGAACCGTGTGCTGAGTCTGGGACGGACACCAGCTCTGTTGACGAGGCTCCAGTAAATGGAGCGGAGAAGAGTCCTAGTCCTACTGTGACTGACGGGACAATTTCTACTGCGTCTCCTGGAAAGGAATCTGTGAACGTTGAGAAGGTGCCGAGTTCTGATGAACAAGAAAAGGCTGAGGCTCTGTCGGCAGATGCTGAGGGAGAAGATGCTGAAGTAGAGGGTAGTAGAACTTTGCGTACAGTCCACTGTTCAGCTGGTGCATAAGTCGGGGAATTATTGGTATCGGAGCACTGTTATAGGTGCTGGAATAAAGGTGTTTAATCTGTTGCTGGCATAAAGGTCTACACAACTGATAAAATGCACCTGGGTGAACTGCATGCCATATTATGGTTTCGCTCCTGCAGCCGTTGAACTAAATTATTGCTCCATCTAATTGTTCTTTGCTTCTTCAGAAGATGACGACGATGATGAAGATGACGACGATGATGATGGAGAAAATGCTGAAGACAAGGTAGGAGCCTGTAAACTTCTGTAAGAGTCTGATGTTGGCTACGATATGACCGTGCACTTTCTGAGAAATATGCACTGGTAGCACGTGAGCATTATTTAGCAGCCATGCTAATAGAAACAAATGGGTTCAACTAACTACTAATAGATACACTGCAATGTATTGAAGCAGGGGGTCTCTACAATAAAAAGGTATTGTAGCCAGAGATCTGCTGAATTTCAACACATTTTCACTGTAATTATGCTAGGTTAAATTGATTGCCAGAATTATTTCAGATTTTTTGCATTTTCATGCCAGGGTTTTTACATTGAAAAAAAAAAAGTACTCAGGAGCTGAGATACAACATTTTTAAGTTAACAAGGAAGTGGATGGGAGTCTAGATCTTCAACAAATCATATCTCTTTGGGTCAAATTTAAAAAAAAATGTTTTCCTAAAGACGAGTTAACTCGATCTAGGCAATCAAGCGATGGATTCTAAAAACGAGTTAACTCGATCTAGGCAATCAATGTAATACAAAATGTGTTCATAAAAAATCTTACTTTAGTGGTTACAAAACAGAAAATGCTTTAGTCTCTACTAGGTACCACTTGTACCACATATTTTTTTGCAGTGATGTTATGGCAATTTGCCTTGTCAATGAGTGCAGCATTGATGTACAATGGCCAGAAGCGGCGTCTTGTCTATGGTATAGATAACTTTATTTATATTTTACGTTGAGATTGTAATGCCCCTCTGTTTCCAGGAAGAAGAAGAGGTAGGCAACTTGCAGTTGGCATGGGAGATGCTAGAGGTGGCTAAAGTAATCTACAAAAGGTAAAGATAATTTTGTGTTTTGAGATGCTAACGTGCCCATTTCATTACACTTCACTTTTTTCATTTTCAGTTGCATCAGTTCATTGTGTGTCTTCATCTTACAGCTCAATCAAAAACGTAACGGCTTACTTGTTAGGCTTACTTACCTGCTTTGTAGGGAGTCTCATGAAGCTGCTCTCCTTGTTGACATTCATGGTCTTTAAGTGGTACTTTATATTGGATACAACTTCAGTTATTTGACGGTCATGTTTATACTGCAGCTTAATATTGGGTATCACTCTCATGGGAGTACTAAAAGCTTTTACTTAACCACAGTTCTGATATGGAAGACCTGGAAGTTTCAGGTAGTCGCTACTGAACTTGAATGGTTGTCCATTTGTGCGTACCAGACCTTGCACTGAAAAGCTGGCAAAGTCCTAGTTTGATTTAAGCTTGCCAGCTGTAAATGCTGCGCATGACACTAGGCTTTATTTGTTGCTCAACCAGGCATATTTTCAACAAAGTGTTTGTCATCAATTTCAGTTCAGTTGAATCTTTTATGTTTTGTCATGACTGTGTGTGTGTGTATATAGTCTTTTCTCAAAGAGAAATTTGTCAGGAGGGTGTTTTATCTCACACCCTGAAGGATAAGCTTGCACATCCTTTTGTCAAGGGGTAAAGTCAGCTACAACACTTTATAAAGTACTGTTTTTAGTCTGTACTAAACATTGCCATGTTTATGGGACTTAATTCTACTTACCTATTCAGTGTTAATAAAACTATTTTGTATTCTCTTTCTCTATATAATATGCACAATATAGTTCTATGTTTAGCAGGTGTTCAAGCCTTTTCCTTGTTTGAACTGTGAATTGATTTAGAATACTTTTCAACCTCTGGTGTGAAACGCTTTGCAACGTTGTTTTGAAAACCCTTTGGCCCTTTTTTTTTGTTTCTACACAGAAAAGAGAACAAGGATGATCAGCTGATGGCAGCGCAGGCCTTGTTGAAGCTTGGGGAAGTCGGTGCTGAAACTGGTAGGATTTTAATAGTCTCCAAAACGAGACTAAACCCATTTCTCGTTTTCCTCATAATTGATTCCATCTAGGCATTTGACAGTCCTGAAGAACAATCTGACTAATTTTGTCCATATCATAAAAGGTTTCCTTCAATATGAGGGTGCAAAGCACTTGTCCCTAACGCCACTTGTTTGCACGTAAGCTTATCCCTACCCTAACACTTGATTACAGCTGTGATGTTGCAGCACGGCTGGTCATTATTGTATTACTGACCTGACTCTCACCATAATCTGACAAATCTCTTCTCCGTTTCCCCAAAATACCATCATGGTGGTTGTTGTGGTCTCTAACAGCATGTCTGTCCTTCAGGTAATTACCCCCAGGCACTGGAGGACTTCCAGGAGTGCCTCGCACTGCAGCTGAAACATCTACCTGCCCACAGCCGTCTGCTGGCTGAGAGCCATTACCACGTTGCAACCACTCTCTGCTACATGGACCAGTACAGCCTCGCCATCCAGCACTACAGTAGCTCCATAAAGGTCATCGAGAATCGGCTCGGTAAGACACGCCTGGATAATAAAATGTTGCAGTATCACAATATTCTTGACCGAATACCTCATCAATAATGTGATATTTTGGGGTTTGCTTTAGGTGCTTTCAGAGGATATTTACACGCATGAACAAACTAGATTTTCAGGCCTGAACATCTAGTTTAGCTGATCAGAGCACTACGTCACTCAAAGCTTAGCCAGTCAAATCGGCATGTCACGTTTGTTGGCCAGTCCAATCAGATTTTGTGAAATTTGTTGGGCAATCAAATCTAGGTACTTTGTGACATTGTCGACTCCCAACAACCCACATGCCAGTTTTAATATAAGCTGATCATGGCTAGTCATGTGGATAGTGATCCGTATGATGACCAAACGGGTAGTGGCAATAATTGTTCATTTCACTTGGCTGTCATTTTATGATTGGAAAAGGCAACAATTAAACTATACGTTCATTACCAAAAGCTCAGATGCCATGTTGTTAATTACGCTCACACTGAAATTTGTCTTGTGACCCAGCAGCAATTGTGTGCAAAATGCTCACATTTGACATGACACAGAAACAAAACAAATTGCATACATAAAAACATTAAGACAAGAGCAATGTCCACTGCTCGGCTTACCCCTGGCCAGGCTCTTAAAGGGATATTTCACTTTCAAAAAAACTTTGGGTCATTTTATTGTCTAGACAGGCTTTTGTGAACCCCCCAGACCGTTTTTAAGTTGCTTGATTCAGTATTTTGATATTCATTTAATCAGACACACCCCCTTCCTATACAAACCCATTTATAACTTCAAACTCTATTTTTAACCATGTTAGATTCGTCAAACACCCGTCCTTGGTTCTGGTGACTCACCATGCCCTCCTAATGCGTGAGGGGGCCGTGTTTTTCCGATAATTTTTTTAATTGTATTTAATTCTTTTGCATTTTCCTAAAAAAATATAAAAAATCACACCCTGTGTGAAGTGGGCGGTGTCTTGCTAGCTAATCACATTGCTAGCTAATCACAATACTGAATGGAGTCAACCAATCATGTACAAAAGAGAAACATTTATTGAAACACTCTTTATGATGGACGAAACCATAACTTTAGAAAAACAAATTTATGTTTTTTTTTTAAGTTATGGTTTCTTATATAGGGCTATGCACATGTGACACTGGCCAATCACAGTCCTGAATAGATTGTGATTGGCCAATCACAGTGCAGGATAATTGTACAAATTTCTAAACCTCACTTATAGGGGCGGTTTCACTGCCCAAGATAATTGTACAAATTTCCAAACCTCACTTATAGGGGCGGTTTCACCGCCCAAAAATAAATGAAAAAAGTAATTGAAAAAACACGGGCCCCTCGCGTTTTAGGGGGGCGGTATGAGTCACCAGAACCAAGGACGGGTGTTTTTGTTTAATCTAACATGGTTAAAATGGAGTTTGAAGTTACAATGGGTTTGTATAGGAAGGGGGCGTCTGATAAAATTAATATCAAATATCTAAATACTGAATCGAGCAACTTAAAAACTGTCTGGGGGGCTCACAAAGGCCTGAGTAGATGATAAAATGACAAAGTTTTTTTTTAAAATAATCTTTAAATATCCCTTGAAATATCCCTTTAAGCCTCAAGTCGACTGACGGACAAAGGACTTCTTCAGTCTGACCTTCAGTCTGACCTTATTGTATGTTGGAAGTAACGCTGCATCTCCTTCCTGAAGGCAGCAACCTATATTCCTATTCAATAATATCGCCCAGTTGTAACCTAGATATTCCACTTTTTCTTTGTTTAGCATCTTAAGCATTTTAAGAGACAGTAATTTAGAAGAGTGATTAACCAAGGGCTTGCATTATGCCTGTCTACTCTGGTGCCTGTCTTACACTGGAGACTACCATACTTTTCAACACTTTAAGGGGAGAGCAAGAAGTCTGTCATTTTAAATGAAACCAGGAGGTGATGGGTACTTGTCTTGTGGGCAGCCACGCTGCAGAGGGTGATAAAAGCATTGTCTTGTGTTCAGCCATGCTGCAGGAGGCGCTCGACGCAGCAGAGGGCACAGATGGTGCGGCTGATGAGAGGAAGGAGATGGAAGAACTCAAGCTGCTCTTGCCTGACATCAAAGAGAAGGTGGAAGATGCCAAGGAGAGCCAGAGAACCGCCAGCGCAGCCTCTCAGGCCATCCAACACACACTGGTGAGTAGGCAGCACACTGCTGGGTAGGCAGCACTGTAAGCCACACCACAGGTTCTTAATGAGATATTTCTTTCTTTCCCTCCTATCTATGTAACCACACCTTTGAACTCTCCTCCACTGACTAGAAAGGAAAAAGGTGAAGCAGTGGCTGCGGGTGGATGGTGTGCATAGTTTTGGTCTGTGTTATGTGCTGTTGCTGGGCTGTGTCTTACAGCCTGTGCAACAGTGCTCACTCCACTCCTGCAGCCATAGAGCGACTAGAGATCCATAGTACCGGCCCTTGACGTCTTATTGGACAATACACCATTGGTCGGCCTCCATAGGCTCTTACAAGCTACTTTGTAAACTGTTATGTATTCTCTACTAGGCCTGCTATAACTGTTGTCCCGCTTTACCGACGGTGGCGTACTTGTGTCCGGTTCAGTTTCCCATAGCTTTGTTTGATTGCTGCAGCTGATTTAAACCAGAACACACACCTGTCACATGTGTTCTGGCTGCAAAAATGCTGCTGCGCCAACCAAACAACGCTATGGGGAACTGGAAACGGGTGTTCCCCCTTCGATAAAACCAGGAAAAAGTTATGCACACAGCCTATTGGTAGGTTCTACTCTGCAGTATAGTTCTCAGGTGGAAGTAAGGCCCCCCTTGCTTTGACTTTTACAATTTAACGCTCATGATGCTCTTTGACACATCAGTTTTTAAAACTGCTGCATAGTTTGCTTTCAAATGACACAAGACTGTAATCTCCAGGGTGGGGCTTCTACTTCATCAGGATTCACTGGTGAAAACGGTGGTCCTTCATCAGCGTTTGCAACAGCCAGTCAGGTAGGCATCCTGTCCACAACTTTAAATGTTGCATTGTGCAAACTGTTCATAGCAGTTGCTCAAGAGTGTTTTAAAAAGAAAACACTAGTACTACACCGTGAAGCTTAGCAGTATACCTCCCCAAGCTTGACGTCTCTTGTCTTTCCTTTCAGATCACAGTCAAGCAGATCCCAGTAAAGCAGATCGCAGTCAAGCCGTCTGATGGTGCCTCATCTTCTAAAGCAGTCTCAGACATTTCCCACCTGGTCAGAAAAAAGGTGGGGCGTCTATACAACCTCAATTCTAGTAATCATGCCGTAACGCCTCATTTATACTTGGTTGCACATCGTGTGTCACATGCTCAAAATGGCTGATCTACAAGCTTGCGATGCGTTTTGCTGCCATGTGTTCTGAGCTTGTAGATCCGCTATTTTCGCTGTGCAACTAAAATTAAATCGTTCCTAATGGTTAACCTGTTGGAAGACAAATCCGCACATTTCTGTGCTTGTGTGAGGGGGGGTGGCGGGCGTCATCCTTATTTTGATGGTATTTGGAACGTCTTGAAGTCCATGCAGTTAAATTCTGTGTTTTTAGGAAGGGTGATGATAAACCATTGGTGTTCTACATCTCATGCCCAACCCAGTACATAGTTGGTGTTGCATGGTGTTTGCCTGCTATCAGTGTTGTCCTGTCTAATCGAGGGTTTATTTTTTGTGCCAATATCTGAGATCTGATCAGAGGGCATTGTGCATGTTTGTTTTGCAATGGTTGTTGTAGCTGTGTTTTTGTTGGGAATGTCGAGATGGAGGCAGTTGATGTAAGAAAATGGGCTTTAACACAGGCTGCTGGTTTTCCATCCATGACTAGTGCAGTAATATTTCTGCTGGTGATCTGAGTTGAAGGTTAAGTTGGTTCACATGTAACTGGCTAATATACTTTTTTTCCTGTGCCCCGAACATTTAGATTTTTACAAATTCCACCAAGGTTTCGTGCAGGTTTTTTTAGAGGACGGCCCGGTACAGTTTGAAGCCTTACTATGTTGTTGATCCTGGTTTTTGTATCTACAGAGGAAACCAGAGGAGGAGAGCCCAGCTAAGGACGCTGATGCTAAGCAGCTCAAACAGGAAGCCACAGTTAATGGCAGCGGAGGCTCCACTGCCAGCAATGGAGTCCAGGAGAAGGAGGCAAAGGAGGCGAGTGATAGATGGGCTTTAACACACCTGTACTAGCTGGCGCGCAGGATAATCGATATAAAATGAGCTTGAGTTTTGGATGCTTTTAAACAACCCGACATTCATTTGTTTTAATTTGGTGTTTTGGCTTTAGCTCTGCCACATATGTAAATCTCGAACTGTTTGATGGCCGTCAGGATGAACGGGAAAGATTCATTTTACCCAGCTATTATAAATTCAATGTATAGCGGATGGCAGGGAAACTTCAACGTAGTGGTAAATGGAGCATTCCACTGATACTTGGCAGTAGATTTGTCTACACTCTTAACACATTGACCGCTTGAGGTTAATCTCATAATGTACTCACCAGTGCCAACATTTTATTGTTTTTTTCACGTCGCCATAGACCTCGTTAAAATCCTTAAGATTGATCTGTGCACTGTTTGTAAACATCGCGGACATCTCCCTGCGTCTACCAGTCCAAACCACGTGTCAAACGGGGCATCCATGTTTGAGTTAGAACGGTTTATGTTAAACAGTGATCAGCGAGGAGAAACTACAATCGAAGAAAATGGCGTCTCAGTGTGCGCTTTAGAATGGGAGCCGGCGTGATCGTCAAAACCGGATCCCAAATAATTCAGTTTCCGGTGGTGTTGCAATGAAATGTGCCGTACTAGAAAATTGAAAAGTTATTTTTTTCGAAAAAAAGGAAAAAGCACCACAGCCCGTAGGCTACGGGATCGGCGCTTTACCGTTGGATTTAACGGCCCGTAGAACTACGGGCCCGGCGGTCAATGTGTTAACTTGGACAAAGGAGTCTATATTCTTGTATTCATGGTGTTTTCTTTCTCTCCTGTAGCCTGCAAAGCCGCCTGCCGCCGTACAGTCATCAGCATGATGGTCTTCACGTCTTCCTGATCCTCAAGCCAGCACAGCATGCCTGTCCAGACCCCTCTCCCTTCAACACTTTGTTTTTGTAAATAAGAACCATTTTCACAGATTGGTCGGTCCAGTTTTGTATACTTGTAGTAAAAATTAATTAATAAAGGAGATTTGCAGATGTCACGTGTTTGGCCTACATTTTTCTAATCTATTTTTACATCAAATGTTCTATTAGCCTAAATTGCTCCACGATACTATTAAAGAATCTAGAGTGTTCTCAACCCCCATCCACTCACCCCCACTGATTCTATGAATAATGTTCAGGAATTTCTGTTCAGATTATTTACTGTATACAATGCAGTGAAAAGTCTTGTCATTGAGTTCAACTGGAAATTATACAGAAGTTCCTTGTCTGATAAGTCAAAGGTGAGAAGATTGGCGGTAAAGCACAAATTCTGATTTGTTCCATTTGTTGAAAATCACATTAATCAATGGAAAGGCCCTTTTCTGTTCCTCAGCTGTGCTTGGGCTTCTCTGTGGGAGGAGGGGTTGAGTCTTCATTGCAGGGGTGGTCAGAGGGAATCTGATTTTCTTCAAAGGGTTGGTGAGTTGAACTGTGTGGCGCTAGACTGGATGATGCCTGTAGACAGAAACACAATTGCTATGCAGTGTACTCCAATGAAAATGCATAAATTCTTCCTTGAGTTCGTATGCATGAACACGCTCCTGCATGAACACGCTCCTATCTCCTATGATTCATGTGTCAGTGCTGCCATTTTGTTATCTAGTCCGGTTGATTATATACAGTACTTTTCCTCACTTAATCATGTGTTTTTCTTTAAGGTAATCTTATCTGCTTTTATATCTGAAACGGTTTGCCATACTTACCATAATGGGATACATGTAGTGACTGGTAGTGTTGGGGTCAGGTTTTACTAGGGTTTGCAGATCACCATCTCGCGCATTGACCAACCGAATGCACAACTCCATGATGCCGACCTCAAAGAAAGAGACACACCCACTTAACCCATTAAGACCTGGAACGCATTGTCATTTTTTTATTGGCTAAAAAGCATTCTTTTACATGTTGGCTATTCAAAAATAGCAGATATACAAGCTCGTAGCGCGGCACAGAGTGCTGCACTACGAGCTTGTAGATCTGCTATTTTTGAAAATGTGTGCAAATCTTTGAATGTGTATATTCTGTTAAAGCGAACACTTTTAACTCAAATCTTTGCTTCTGGAGGTCCCTGGAACAACACATTTTGAAATGGGGGGTCCACGGACAAATACATATCATTTTGGGGTTCCTTGACATGAAAAAGTTTGCGCACCACTGATGTAAAAACAGGTTTTTCAGAAAACTGTTGGGATTTAGAAGACATTTGTAGAAACGGCTTCAGTTGTCTAATCCCTGACTCAAACCACAATCCTCACCAGTTCGTACTCCGTACCCATAACCTTTACTTAACCCATTAAGACCAAAGGCCAATTCTACAAATGCCTTCTAAATCAGTAGTTGTCTTTTTCCCCAAATTGATATATGGCTGCGGACCCCCATTTGAAAATGCTTTGTGCCAGGGACCCCCCCCCCCCCCCCTCCCTCCCAGAAGAGAAGATTAGTGTTAGCATTAGTGTACCAAATTTCTACCTCCCTGTCAAGACAACATCCCACTTGCCCACTTGCACGTATGGGGTTGAGGCAGTACTATTTGTTAACCTGCTGACGTAGGATCTAGGGGAGACCACCTCCCAACCACTGCAGATGTACCGGTTATACCGTATTAACTCTACCATACAGGTTGGTTGTAAATTCATTAGGAAAAGACTGACGTGTGTATTATATACATGTTCTGTATAGAGGGATATGTACATAATGTTTGTGTTCTTATACCTGTGGTACACAGTTGAGCTGGCTAGTGCTTAGTGAGGGTTTCACAGGCAGGCAGCGCACTGGTGCCCTCCAGTGGCCACTGTGGACCTGGTATTAGAGGGAAGTCATGAAAAGTTAGTCCTCATACTACAGTACAGACTGAGTGTGTGGGTTGGCTTCAGGTCCTTTGTTTCTCACATCAAATGATTCCTGTGTAGCAATAATATCACACCTTTACATTTCAGATTTATGGACTCATATGATACATTTTTGTTTTTTATTGATTGTTTATTTGTGTCTCCCGAGTTGTATGTCTCGTTTGTGTCAAATGGTTTCTTTATTTGTGATTTAGCTACCTCCTGGTCTACTACAGCACAGTCAACGAGAGTTGTTTTTAAATGGGCTTTACAAATACATTTTGACTCGACTTCAACTTAATATCAAGATTATTGATTAATTATCAGTGTGAAAGAATGTTTGTGCAAGCTTCCCACAAATTGCAGTTACATTAAATTCCAGTCCCCCAAATGAGGTGAAGGTGTCGTATACGTTTCTGCTTAAAATTTGTTCCAGAGCCAATCAAACGAAGCTATGGGAAACTGAACAGGAAATGTGTATTCCACCTTCTGGAAGCCAGAGACTACAGTTGAAGTGCAGAGAGCCCTTGCTAAAATAAATTCAACCGCTTAAAAAAAAATGCTATTAATAAATACCTACTGACTTTCCTTTTTGACTACATAATGGTTCAGGGGTTTTAAAACCTTTTCATGTCATACTAGACCCCAAAGTTGACTCCCTGGAACTCCACAGTGAGGCGTGTGTGTGGGGGTGTGTGTGTGAGAGATGTATGTCACAGAATGTGTGAACCTGGTTGTATTTGTCAAAGAGCGACAGGCGGGCCCAACCCAGGGAAACCAGTCTCTGCAGATCTTGGCCATAAATATCCACACCTCCTGCTGCTTGAAACTCCACCACCAGAGATAGTGAGGGAGATGGTTGCATTCTTCAGAGAGAACAGCAAAAATGGGTATGAATTGAAGGTAACCCATAATATGGTATAATGCTTTATCTACATATTAGGACAAGAAACATACCGGTATTATTTTAATTTTGTGAAATGATGTTATGATGATGTTAAATGATATTATATTATCTTCTTTCATCTACCCTAATGTGGGGAGTTGAATTCTAGCCACAAAACGCTCAACTCACATTTTGCCAGTTTATTACAAGCTATACATCTCGATGACACATACCTGGGAACTTGCTGCTTGGCTGAAAGATAGGCGTAGTTTCTATGGGATAGGCTGTGGGTGTAGGGCAGAACTCTTCCTGGCTGGCACTGGACAGTGGGCAGTGGGGTCGGCCGTCCTACCTCCTGTTCTCCCATGTACAGAGCTACGACTAGACGCAGCGCGCTCAGAGTGGTATCAACTCCCAGCACAAGGTCATAGAAAATCACAAAACCAGCCCTGCAAAACCAGGGGAATGTGTGCTAAATAGAATAGAATACAATAGACTAACACCAAACCAACTCTGAAACCCAGGTTTATTTTCACTTCTAGAATGGCAAGACTCAAAATTCAAAATAAATAATTTGCAACAACAGATTATGATTGACATGATGTCAATCACTATAGATAAACTCTATAGTTGATAGGACTGACTACTTGATTTGAGTTGGATGTGAACATAGACTTATGATTTGGATCTGTGAAGGTTTAGTAGACTGACGTAGGGTCATAGGGGGCTGGCCCCAGAGAGTCCAGAGAGCCCATCACATGTCTTCCCAGTGGAGAGGAAGGGAGCCTGGCATGGGGCTGTGGAATGGAGAGGGATATCGAAATCAACACAATATTGTGATTTGTGAGTAATATTTTTGCTTTCACTCTATGTCAACGCCAATTCTGTCTGCTGCCATTATGTATGCCTAGTTAGAAAGTTGATGCAATTTAGGACTCAACATTGACAGCAACTCTACAGTAAGGCTGTTCTTGTTGAGGAAGCTCAGGTCCTTTGGCATGTGTGTGTGTGTAACAGGATGCTGCAGATGTTCTACCAGTCTGTAATGGCTAGTGCCCTCTCCTTAGCGATTGCCTGTTGGGGGGGTCACATGAGGGCTGGGGGCACAATTAGCCTAAACAGGTTGGTAAGGAAGGCTGGCTCTGTCGTGGGGGGCTACACTGGACAGGGTGGAGGATGTGGTGGAAGTTTGTGTAGCGAGAAAGCTGGAGGCCATCAGGGCCAACCACTCCCACCCACTCCACATGGAGATCAGTGAGCAAGAGGATGGAAGGACTTCTTTCCTTCGTTCTTTCACTCCAAGATGAGGTTGGAGGGACTTCGTCAGTCCTTTGTGCCGTTTGCTATGAGAATGTATAACGATGCACGTAAAGGGTCAACGGTAATTGACTTGCCGTGACTCAGTAGTAACACGGCGGTGTGCGACTACTATTGTAACATCCACTCTGTTGTCATCTGTAATGTTACCTGCTGTTTGTGCTGGTGTCATAACTACGCTTATATGCCTACTCTCTTTCTTGTTCTGCATCAGGCAGGATGGTTGTATAGGGTGTATATGTTTGTATACACCTTTTTAAATAATTGTTGGTCTCTTTTTGTGATGTTACTCTTCCTATGGATGTATCTTACTGTACCCCTAATGCCCTGTATCTGTAAATGAAACTGCTGTGCTGTCTCTGGCGCCTGAATTTCACTTGCGGGATCAGTAAAGATGTATCGATCTATCTAACCCATTACATTGCGCGGGGGGGGAGAGACAGATTTCCAAGCTAACAACATGGTGCAAAGCTTGAAACTTTGTGATTTTCAGCAAGCGACACCGCTGTATGACAAATCAAAGCAAAACAGTGTACTGTACCAGCAGGGCCATGGGGAATGGGAGCGGAGGTGGGGGTGGAGGGGGCTGTCTGCGGTGCCTCGGACCCTCTGCAGCTCTCTCCATCTCCCGGCGAAGGTTCTCTATCTCTGCCTGTACGGAGGCCACCTGGAGGAGGTTCTCCCTCTGCATCAGCTGGATTTCTGTGCCCGCTGCTGCTAGACAGCACGTTAACAGACAAAGGACAATGATTCATGCCTTAAACACAATAGAAGACTGATTTGGGCAGATTACAGTCGTTGACAAGCATATTCCGTAATAGAGCAAGGATTGGGTAGCACAAGCTACAGGATTACCTTCAGATTTGTCTAGATTCCAGTACTAAAAATATGTTTTATATAATCACGATGGTTCCGACTTGTCTAAGGCTTGATGGGACTCCCCATTGGGGAGGCAACATTTTTTAATCCTAAACCCCTGCACACTACACGTTAACAAACAACACCCTCTGTGAGTGGTGACCTGTCATATTTTGGAATACTAGTAGATTTTGTATTCTCAGTGAACTCCATGGATCAAAAGAGGGGCTTTTCCCCTTCGTTCCTTTGTAAAGTGTACGGGTATCCTACCTTCATGGCCATGGTGTCTCTCTCTGGCCAACTGTAACCGGAGGATCTCCTCCTCAAGTCTGTGGTTCTCCTGCTCCATAGCCAGCAACTCCCAGCTCTGACCGCACTGAGGAGGCTTTACCTCTGGACAGAGAGAGAGAGAGAGAGAGAGCACGAGATAAGGGGTTGAGAAACTTAACATGAAATTTTAGGTCTTTTCAATGTCTCAGATGGTCTAAGGTAGTTTACTTTTGTCACGTTTAACAACATCTTTTCAGGTGCGTTCACTTAAGAGATGCAATTTGTTTAGGACGCAGTTCAATATGAAATAAATGTAAAGACACAGCATCGACTTATTCGTCCATTGCTGCTGCATCCTACAGAATTGGACTCATTGTGGAACACGCATTTCATAAAGTTCTTACTCTTCTTCCTGCCCTTGGCTCCAGGCCCAAGGGTGGTCTGTTCCATTGTTTGGGCCTCAGCCTGTAGGTCGTGCATCTGGGCCAGAACGGCTGGGTCTGACCCACCGGACTGCATGTAGGCCAGCCGCAGGGCTCTGGACATGGAGAGATTTAATTACTTATTTTAATTACTCATTTAGTTACGGAGATCAGTAGGGCAAACTCTTATTTACAGTGACACCTGTGACATTTTTTTAAACGGGACCCAGACAAAGGTAACGAAAAGCCAGCGCATCAAAATGAAAGGGTAACGACTCTAGATGAATGAGGACCATTGCCTTATCTGGTTAGAGAGGGGACCGTCCACAGAGGCTATGAGGTCAAACATCACAGGGTGCATCCTCGGTTCAGGCTGGTCAGCGGGCACAGAGACCACTTTGACCCTAAAGGAAGGCATGCAGAAGACCAAAGGTCACATGCTGAGACCAGATGTGTCAGTCCTAATTATACTCCTCCATGTTCTCTATCACACACGCTCACACTTACTGCAGTGCGTTGATATGTTCAGTGAGTTGTTGCAGCGTTTCCTCGTTCCTCTCCTCCTGTTCTTTCAGTTCCAGCATTAGAGTCTCCAGGTGACTGGTGCTGTTCTGACCCGCCAGGGCAGCCAGCCGACGGGCCAGCTCTGGCACACACACACGCAAACACACACGCACATTTTCATGTTTCAAAATGTTCAATTTCAGATTTTTCGAACCTTTACAAAAATTGCCATCACATTGCATCGGCTACTGGTATTTTAGAATACAGTTCAGTCGAACTGAAGAACTCAAGATGAGTGATTATCAATTTGCACACACATGCAGGTTTATTCACACACTTTTAGTACTCCTCTACATTTCAGAACCAAATATTGTACTTTTACTCCATTACAAGTATTTGAAAACTTTAGTTACTTTGCAGATTTTGATTATTACAAAAGATACAGTAACCACTTCAGCCCTATATACATGTTAGCCATTTGAAAATAGCCGATCAACAAGCTCACAATGCGTTGCGATGCGACGCATTCTGAGCTTGTAGATCTGCTATTTTCAAAAGATTTTAATACATTTTATATATATATTTATATATATTTGAAAAACTTGTGAAATGGGACATTCTGCATAATGAGTACTTTCTACTTTTGGTACATTTTGATGCCAATACTTTTGTACTTTTACTCAAGAAAATTGCAGTATTGATACTTTTACTTAAGTAAAAACATTTAGTACTTTTTCCACCACTGCTAGTCAGAAGCAGTGGCAGAAACGTAAACAGGTTTGAGAAATATACAGTAGTGTAAAAGGGAATCGGGGGATTTCCAAAACACACAAACATTTCCTGGATGAGTTGAGAGTAATGTTGAGATTTAAGAAGGCTCAGACAGGACGGTCTCCTACCATCTCTCTGTAGCTCCAGGTGCTGGTTGTGGGCCTGTATTTCAGCTAGTTGGCGCTCATGGAGCGACGCCATCTCTTTCATCTCCTTCATTCTCTCACCGTGACCCACCTGATGCCCACAGAGCTGGGAGTCACTTATGTAGAAGTACATTCTAGCAGTTTATGGGCATTTGTTTTTAAAATTCTTTATATGTAGGGGTGCAACAGTTAATACAACTAATAAAATAATGGATTAATTAATTAATTTTTCAAAATACAAAATAAAAATATCAGATCTGCAAGCTATGATTGTGGCTATTTTTGCTATTTTTGTACAACCCCATTGTACAACAATGTATAAAATAGGAAGGTTAATCAGACAATCAATTTTTTTTATTTTTTTTGTGTTCATGTCGATTCGTTAAAAATAAAACAATAGAAAACGCTTCTTGATTATTTGATTAATAAAAAATGTATAATCTATATAATAATCCCTAAGAAAACAATCTGTAGTTGCCCATATGACTGACACCAGATTTATAAAAGCTAAATGTGTTGCAGACTTTTGCAAAGTATTCAAGTGTCTAATGGTTCACCTGGTGTGACGATGAACAGATATAATATGTGAAGAGAGCAGATCAAGGACTCACCTCTGTATCTGTGTTCCCCTTAGATGGCTTTGGCAGAGTCTCTTCAATCGACATCCTCAACTTGTGAAACTGAGCCATAGAGAGAGATGCTTTGTAACTCACATTCTCCTTCCTATTGCTTCCTACTGACTATGGCTGGGCAATACATTGATTATACCAATGAATGTGTGATATGAGACTAGATATCATCTGGGATTTGGGATGTATTTCCTTTTCCTGGTTTCAGTCACTTATTCAAAACGAATGAAAATAGCCGATCTACAAGCTCACAACTGTCACATCATGGCTACAAGCTTATGAGCTTGTACTGTAGATCTATTTTCGCCATTTATAAAAAATCTTTAAACATATAAAAGGAATTCGTCACAATACAATATTATCGTCACAATATTGATATCAAGGTATTTGTTGTGATACATTTTGTCCATAGTGTCCAGCCATATATAGTCAATAATCACTGAATCTGATATGACCATGCTTGGTGAGGCATGAACATCATACTGCTTTAGTGGTGTTTATAACATCCTTCTCATTCAACTCTAATGTGTAAGACTGCACAAAAATACACTTTTCAAGCCATGAAATTGATGTTTGAGATGCTAATTAGTGAGAAGAAAACAAAGGGATCTTTTAAGGAATAAACAGAGCCCTTTAGCCCTGATGAGTTCTTTGTGTTTAGCATTTGTTTGTTTTGAATCTACATGAACCGTGAAGGATTACTACACAGTAAAATCCTCAGAGTTACTTTATCCATGTGTAACTCAGAGAGTTAAATGAACACAGAGGATTTGACAGTGTATCAAAGTTGATACAAAAGATGCTGCGATCTTTATGTCTTGGACTGTGTTGTCATATAGGGACAGATGAAGTTATTTATCAGAGGGTACACTGTACCTCGCCAGTGAGGGTCTGCAGGGCTAGGCTCTCTGGTTGACACACATCAGTATTGCTCCATCTTATTTTCCTCTGTTGTTGTCTCTGCCCTCCTCTCAGCTAGCAGGCAGGCAGGCACACACACACACACACACACACACACACACACACACACACACACACACACACACACACACACACACACACACACACACACACACACACACACACACACACACACACACACACACACACACACACACTGTACTTAATGTAAAAGAGATTATCCAACCGATAATCCAATTGACTCTTTGTAGGTTTGCTGCTTTTATCTTGAACAATGTGAATGCAAATTAATTCTGGTTGAGTGTGGATGTTCTTGCTCCAGTTGGGTATGTGTTATTTACTGGTTGGGTAGTTTGGCTTGCTTACCTTTACAAGATCAGGGGTTCGTGCTTGTTTAGGCTGTAAACCTCTCTCACGGTCTCTGGCGAGATGCTCAGGTCTCTGCCTCAGGGCCACAGGGTCCCCGATGTCACTTCCAATGCAGAACAATGCTTTGTGTTTGTCTAGCAGCCCGCCGGAGCGAAACACCATGCAACAGTTTACACACCTGTACTGCCCCAGTGACTCCATCATCTTCTCCATCTGGGATCTGAGTCAGTGTTTCAGAGAGTCAGTAGAGAGACAACGGTTGATCACAGGAACATTTAAGCTGCAATCCGGAACGTATTTTAAAGAATACAATTGTATTTAAACCAATCTGTATAGTATGTTAATACAATTTAAGTAGTGCAGTGGTTGGAGGTGGCCTCCCTACTCTTCCATAGAGACATTTAGACCCTGGTGTCCGGGTAGGACACCTACTGGTTCTTGTCCCATACTGCCCGACTGATCTCCATCTGGCCAGTCAGGGATTTCCACTTGGATTAGCAGAAGAAATGTTGCATGCGGGAGACCAGGGTTCGAATGTAGGATAGGACATAAAAGTTGTGTATTGCAGCTTTAAAATTGGTCTTTTATTAGCTGGAGAAACCTCTGTTGGTTTTTCATCTGAAAATATATATTATTTATGACATTGCAGGAAATTATATACATGTTCTGCATTCTTAATATTGCTGCAATGTAAGATAAATATTGTGAACTAACAGGGCGATATGGACAAAATCACAATATTTTTGATCAATTAATTTTCTTTAATTATTTGAAAAATAAATCAAAAATAGCTCAAATAGCTGATAGGCTACAAGCGAGCTTAAAGATCTGCTATTTTTGAAAACATATAATATGCATGATATAAGACTTACATGATGAAAGCCAACAGGAAAAGACAACACTTTCACGATATTACAATAGGCAAAATCCTAGATGATATGTCTCATATTACAAGATTGCCCGACCCTAGCTAACACATTAGCTGCCCACCAGCCTTCCAATAAAGTATCAAACCTGCTAGGTCAGCATTCTTCACAGAAGTCCAAAAATCTGATGGGATCCAGTCAATTGTTTTTCACAAATGATCCCAGAGGAAACCAAAAAGCTAGTTATATCATTGCAGAATAGATGGTTCTGATGACTAAATGACTACTGTTGTTACCACTATAGATACATGATGAATTGAGTAGCTTGCTCTAATGTTTGGTAGCAACTGTCACTATGTCAATGACTTTGTTGTGAGGGTGTGGGGAAGTACTCTACCAGTGGACCTACACATTAAATATGGCTTCTGTTTTTATACCTTTAACTAGTGCAGTGTTTCCTTACATAAATCACAATACAACTTGTACTTTCTATACATTGCAGTGTTTTCTAAATTATTCAAATAAATGGTGTGCTGTACAGAGAGAAATGTTTGTCTTTTTGTTAGGTCTGTCCTACAGTAGCTTCATATAGACTGGCAAGGTTCAACGCTAAATCCTCACAATCACTGATGTGTCATTTCACACACAAAATATGAGCTTGCAGATCTGCTATTTTTGGTGTGTGACTCGTCGTGCCACAGAATATAATACATGTAATAATTTCATTGTAGGCCCATGTAGAATACTGGACATTGCTTTTGATATGTCACCAGACTATATTGGCTCTTCCTGAACAATGTTGCCCCCTGCGGACAGCTGGATGTACCTTCAGTTTTAAAGATGGAAGAATTCATAAGCAATGCAATAATAATATGTATTCACTGTATCAGTCAATATTTGTTGTAAAATGTATTTAAAACAGTACCGTCATGAAGGTAATGTTTCACTGTAGAGGTAGGCTACATGATTTCAATAACTGAAGTGTTTTGCTTTTCAAATCACATCCAAATTGTCATAGGGCTTACTATTTAATTATATTGTGATAAGATATGACCTTCCAGAGTATTAGTTGAGTGGATGGGGGAGGGGGCAACATTTCCTTTCAAATGTATTGGAATTAATTTGAGGTAAGAATAGTATGTGACAGTTTAAATTAACTGTAATTGTTACATGTACCCTGATGCTGAAACAGGCTTCATTGCTTTTTTGCAATATCTTCCAAACAGATTTGAAAGACACCTGTTAGATTCTGTTGAGTCACAGTATTTTCACAGTATTTTCATCAGTCACAGTCTGTGACTTACAAAAATAGGGGGGAGACAGCCTCCACGTGGCCTCCCCTGCAGTAACAAGAAATGGTGCAAGACCAACTTGTGAAACAAAAGTCGCCACCCATTCATCGAGCTGGAAGACCAGGGCGTGGGAGGCCGGGGCGGAGATGAAGGTCCACGCCAGGACGGGCTTCCATCACAACCATCCAGCGCCATGGTCTTTCAGTGCTCCAACCCAGCAATACCACCGCCAAATTGGATGTCATACGCCATCTGGCCGAGTCCAATACAGCAGTGGTTCTCAAACTTTTTCATGTCAAGGACCCTCAGATGGACACTTATTAGCCTGCGGACCCCCATTTGAAAATATATGCCAGGGGACCCCCATGAGAGAAGTTTTAACGGCTCTAGCAGTGATTCTCAACCATTTTAATTTCAAGGACCCCCAGTTTGACATAACCTCACTCCGTCAAATGGAAGAAGCTTGCGACACAAATTTTGTTTCACAGCGTACTTGCATCTGAGACTCCGGTCGCAGAATCGATGACAGACGGAGTTTCATTTTTTCAAGCTACTAGGCAGGTGATTGGATGATCCCGCCCCTAGCAGCCGCTGATTGGTTCGAATGCGCAGCAGTTCGGGCAGCTTTACTCTGTGAGCAATCCCAGACCCTCCTTCCTGAAACCAAATGCAAATGAGATTTCCGGAGGGAGGGGGGTTTACCAGGCTAAGTTTGACATGCATTAGGCTACAGACCCCATCGCATTTAATGGCATTTTTATCTCTGGGACCCCCATTTTTATTGTAAAATCAATGTTAATTTAACTCTGAGAGTGTACAAATAGAACCAAATGGACCCTTTGGTTCCTAATCTATCATTTAGCAGGGGACCCCCTATAACTCCGTCAAGGACCCCTGGGGGTCCCCGGACCCCACTTTGAGAACCAATATTAACTGTATGCTAATGATGTATAACTATGTCTTATAATGCCTTACAACTAGTTAATAGAACATTTATAAACCATTAGTTAATGAGTTAATAATGTTTTGTTAAATATTTGTTAACAGTTAGTTAAGGAGTTATAACCATCACTTAGAGATCATTTATAGATTACTCACAAACTATTAGTTAATGACTTATTACCTGTATGCTAATGATTTATAACTATGCCTTATATAAGTTCAAAGGAGTATGAACAAGCTATTAGTAAATCACTTACTTAACAATTCTCTCTCTCTCTCTCTCTCTCGCTCTCTCTCTCTCTCTCTCTCTCTCTCTCTCTCTCTCTCTCTCTCTCTCTCTCTCTCTCTCTTAACTTTTAAAGGGTCCATCCATGTGATCTGTATGGGATTGTAATCACTGAAATGTAACAACACACTTGGTTAATTTATAATATCAAATAGAGAATAGCCTAGATCGGGAATGAAATGATGTGGAGAGACTTTTCTCTGCAAAAAAAATAGAATACAGAGAATGAGAATGAGAATGAGATCACCATGAGTATCAAGTTCAAGTGAATGCACTTGAACTTGATACTTTTCTCATTTGAAAAAGAACTAGACACTATTTGGATTATGATGACATTGCAGGGGTTAAAACTTGTTGTATTAACCTGTTATTGTTTTGTTTTTTTGTCTTGCGCTGCCCTGTGTAATTTGTATTGCTTGTTATGTTGATTGATCTCGTAACGTACTGTAAGTCATATCGAAGTAGGGTGACCAATGATCATATATTCATTGCAAAGCCTATTGTAATAACTAAGCTAAAAGGTGTAAAAATCTAAATAAATAGGAGACCGGCTATTATTATTTCAGGTTATTTCAAGAGGTTATTCAACTCTCTCCAACTGTCTTTCAATCGCACGTCAATTGCGATTGAAAGACATTTGGACTGACAGCTTGCACTGCCTGCCCCCCCCCCCTTTCTGGGGGGCCTACCATGATGTTTCCAGGCCTTCCCCTAAAGACATTCTGTATCCGCCACTCTTCATTTTTTAATTAATCTGCTGCGTTCATAAGGGCAGATACAAAGATACAAAGATGAAAAATACACAGCATATTTGTCGCTTTGTATCTGTGTTGCTCAACACAGACGGTGACGTCATCATCAAGCGCTGTGTCATCAAAGCAGGCAGGCCGCCCGGTTCTCCATAGTGGTGTAAAGTATCTAAGTACATGTACCAATTTGAGGTATTTTTAGTACTTTGACTTCTACTCCACTACCTCAGAGGCAAATGTTGTACTTTTACGCCACTACAATTATTTGAAAACTTTAGTTACTAGTTACTTTGTAGATTTTGAACTTTATTTGTATAGCACTTTTTAAAACAATGTTACAAAGGGCTTGAACAATCAAAACAGCAATCAACAACAACAATGCAATAATGCAATTACAGTATTACATTTACAATAGAACAGAGCAATAACAAAAACGATTTATCTCAAGGAGTTAAAAAGGCCATTCTGTAGAAATGGGTTTTTAAGAGGGATTTAAAACTCGATAATGATCGGGTTAACCTGAGTTTCTGTAATAGGCTGTTCCAGAGTCTAGGGGCCTTTATAGCAAAGACCCGATCTCCTTTGGTCACCAAAGTAGCCTTATGAATCTCCAGTAGACCCCGACTAGATGATCTAACGCACTGGCACATAGGGTTCAACCATGTAACATAAATAGCTAGGAGCTAGACCAGAGCTTTAAAAGTTAACAGTAAAATCATAAAATCAATCCTGAAGGCGACTGGCAGCCAGTGAAGTGCAGCTAAAACAGGGGTTATGTGATCAAATCTCCTGGTACCAGTGATGAGCCTAACTGCCGCATTTTGAACCAGTTGCAGGCGATGTATTAAGCTGTGGCTGAGACCAGAGTACAAGGCATTACAGTAATCAAGGCGAGAATATATCAGAGCATTCACAGCAGTCTTAAGATTGTCTGTAGAAAGAAACTATTGGATCTTGTAGATGTTTCGTAAGTGCATGAAGCAAGTTTGTACCACCTTTTTTATCTGTCTTTCAAACCAGAGTTCGGAGTCAAATTGGACACCCAGGATCCTCGCTACGGGAGTCACATTAGTTGCCAAGGGGCCAAGACAATAATGTCAGATATGTCGGAGTTTAACTATAGAAAATGTTGAGACATTCAGGAGTGAATATCGGCCAAGCAAGCTTTGAAGTAGGATATAGGCAACTAGGGTCGGAGGTTTTTAGTGTAAGATAGAACTAGGTATCATCCGCAAAGCAATGGAACTGGATAATGTGTTTACGAATTACATGACCGAGGGGGAGCATATAAACTGAAAATAATAGGGGGCCAAGTATGGACCCTTGTGGGACACCGCACATGAGCTGGGCTGATGAGGAGGAGGCATTACCAACAACAACAGAGAAAATTCTATTTGAGAGGTACTGTAGGAGCGGAGTAGTTGGAGGGCAGTGCCATCGAGACCCACCCATGACTCCAGGTGATTTACAAGAATCTTGTGATCCACTGTGTCGAGGGCCGCACTTAAATCAAGAAGGACCAGGATCGAGGAGTCACCAGCATCTAGACCAGGGTTCCCCAATAGGGCCGCCTATTGGGGAAGCAGACTGTAACAAACACATCTGTAAGTAAATTGTTGATTCTGAACTTCAGTATGTACAACTGGCTGCTGTTAATCTGTATTACTTTTCAAGCAGACTGTAACAACCAAATATTTTAAGTAAATGGTTGGTTCTCAACTTATTTTGTTTCCAGAGTGCATTTTTTCCTTGTGTGACCCTCAACACAGGATGGCACAATGCCCCTGGCCCTCGGCTTGGTACCCGAGACATAATTTGGCCCTTGGGGAAAAGTAATTGGGGAACCCTGATCTAGACTCATGAGTAGGTCATTGGTTACTTTCACAAATGCTATCTCGGTGCTATGGAGGGCTCTGAAGCCAGATTGGAAGGTCTCAAACAGATTGTTGTGCTGTAAGTGGTCAATGAGCTGTGTGGAGATGATTTCTTCTAGCAGTTTCTAGACAGAAATGACAGTTTTGAAATGTACTAGGAAGATGAGGATCAAGTCCAGGTTTTTTAAGAATGGAGTGAACTAGGGCATGTTTAAATGAGGAGGTAAACTGCAAAGAAATATGGGCTACATGGGCATGGGTTAGAACTGGTCACCCATATCTGGGTCCCATATGGGCTATATGTGATCTAAGTGGGCATGGATTAGAACTGGTAACACAACAGTGGGTTCCATATGGGTTATATATGGGCAAAGTGGGCATGGGTTAGAACTGGTTATCCATGTCTGGGTCCCATATGGCTATGTGTGGGCTAAGTGGGCATGGATTAGAATTGGTCACCCATGTCTGGGTCTTACATGGGCTATATATGGGCTAAAGGGCATATGTTAGAACTGGTCACCCATGTCTGGGTCTCATATGGGCTATATATGGGCTAAGTGGGCATAGGTTAGAACCGGTCACCCATGTCTAGGTCTTATATGGGCTATATATGGGATAAGTGGGCATGGGTTAGAACTGGTCATCAGTTTTAACTCATTGTAATCAGAGACCTTGAAAAATAATGCAATTAGAAAGTAATAGCTTTAGATTTACGTGTACGTTTGCAAATGTAAACCTATACATAGTTTGCCTCTTACATACATGCAGAACTTTCATCCGCAGAAAATGAAAAGGTGCAACATTTTAAGCAGTGCACAAACACCTGTAACTGATTAGCAACGTATTACAACACAAACAGGACAGTAGCACCACTTAAAAAAACATTGGGAGTATACGGCAGTATGGAGTCAGTAATAAGGGAGCAAAAGGTAAAATAGAACCAGTAATAAGGCAGCATAAGGCAGCAGCGAGTCAGTAATAAGGCAGCGTAAGGCAGCAGTGAGTCAGTAATAAGGCAGCATAAGGCAGCTGCGAGTCAGTAATAAGGCAGCATAAGGCATTAGGGAGTTAGTAATAGCCTAAGTCAGTTGGGAGTCAGTAATAACGCAGCATAAGGCAGAAGCAAGTCAGTAATAAGGCAGCATAAGGCAGAAGCGAGTCAGTAGTAAGGCAGCGTAAGGCAGTGTGGAGTTAGTAATAAGGCAGCGTAAGGCAGAAGGGAGTTAGTAATAAGGGAGCCTGAGTCGGGAGTCCGTAATACGGCAGCATAAGGCAGTAGGGAGTCAGTAATAAGGGAGCGTAAGGCAGAAGGGAGTTAGTAATAAGGGAGCCTAAGTCGGGAATCAGTAATACGGCAGCATAAGGCAGTAGGGAGTCAGTAATAAGGGAGCGGGAATCAGTAATAAGGCAGCATAAGGCAGTAGGGAGTCAGTAATAAGGGAGCCCACCGTAAATCTTCTAATAGTAACCTCTATTCAATTAAAAGCCGTCTCTCTATTAATGACCGGGGGCGCCGTTCAAAAAAGCAATTAAAAGCCTCCCTTCCAATACAAGCCTAGCCTGAATTACAAGCCTTTTTTTTTCCCTACTTTTTTTTTAAGTCTTAAGAGGGCGCTAGACACGTCTCTCGCCTCTATGGCTACTACCTGCCGTCGGTTCAAATCACCGTGACACAGAGTAATGTACAGTATAGGACAACATTTAAGTAAAGTAGCCTACTTGAGTAAATGTACTTAGTTACTTCTGCAGACGAGCTGCGCAGCTCCGTTCACTGATGCCTCCAATATAGCCGAGATAGCCGAGCAGTGTTGCCAGATTCTGCGAGAGAAATAAGCAACACTGCTAGTGGCTCCCCATTGGCTTAGACCTGTCACATGACCTGTTGCCAGATTCTGCGAGACAATCAGCAACCAGGTCTATGAAAACAAGCCTCTTGCACTGTTTATTTCATACAGTACTTGGTTTCAATACATTAACCCAGTACATTTTCCTGGGTTCAAACTGACACAAAATGTTGATTTTTTTCATTCTGATCTGTTTGAAAAATGGAAATATAGGCCTCTCTCTTATACATGCCTCCTTTCAATAAAAGCCCGGTACCCACTACAGTTGAAACAAATACAAGCCCGGGTTACTATAAGAGGATTTACGGTAAGTCGGGAGTCAGTAATACGGCAGCATAAGGCAGTAGGGAGTCAGTAATAAGGGAGCGTAAGGCAGTAAGTAGTTATTAATAATAAGGGAGCACCGATTACTTCAAACTGGGTGTGATGTTTTTGATCTATATATAGGTCTAACATCACCAAATGTAGTTTAAGGGAGGGTATTCAACTTTTCACTAACTTTGCTTTATCATAGATAATAGATGTTTGCATCTCTGACCAGACTGGATACACACCTATTGTTCCAAAATACCTGACCTGATTATCATTGAATGTCTGCTTCTACGTTTCACGACCCATGATGGATTTCTTAGTGTTTCTCTCAGGTTTAAAAATCATTATGTAACACTTTGGTCCAAACAATGCCACTAAAAGGCCAAAACTAGATGCTAAAATAGCAAATACCTCCACTACATCTGCATATTTGCCTGGAGAGCTGATATATGCTGGGATGAAGGCTATCCACACGGCACAGAAGATTAACATGCTGAACGTGATTAACTTGGCTTCATTGAAGTTGTCTGGAAGATTCCTTGCCAAGAATGCTAGGACAAAGCTGAGGAGTGCCAGTAAACCAATATAACCTAGTAACACTGCAAAACCAACTGTTGATCCAACTTCACACTCATAGACTATCTTATCAATGTAAGTATTGTGTGTTTTTATGAGGAGTTGGTGAGGCAGACACAAGCCAGGCTATACAAATTGTTGCCTGGATGGAAGTTAGAGTCAGAACTATTCCTCTCTGCTGCATAGCACCGAACCACTTCAGAATGTTTGCACCCCCAGGCTTGGAGGCCTTGAACACAACCAACACCACCATAGTCTTTACCAGGATACACGAGACACACAGCACAAAGCTGATACCAAATACTGCATGCCTTAGTTGACAGGTCAAGAGTTTGGGGCGGCCAATGAAAAGAAGAGAGCACAGGAAACATAGTTTGAGTGACAGCAAGAGTTGGAAGCTGAGTTCTGAGTTGTTGGCGCGCACCATGGGCGTGTCTCGATAATTGACGAAAATTCCCAGGACAATGGCACAGATAAGTGTGCCTAACAATGAGATGGTTGTCAAGGAGATACCAAGGGCCTCATGGTAGGAGAGGAACTCCATGCTCTTAGGGACACAGTGGTCATGCTGGGGACTGGACCAGAAGTCCGCTGGACAACTGGTGCACTCTGTAGAGTCTAACAAAGACAGCAAGGTTAAAGGGTCAGACACGTAAAGTATTGTCCTAATGATAACCTACATTGTTACATCCTATCCTGTCTGTCTGTCTGTCTGTCTGTCTGTCTGTCTGTCTGTCTGTCTGTCTGTCTGTCTGTCTGTCTGTCTGTCTGTCTGTCTGTCTGTCTGTCTGTCTGTCTGTCTGTCTGTCTGTCTGTCTGTCTGTCTGTCTGTCTGTCTGTATCTCCTTAGTGAGTTGACCAAATGATCGGAACTTGCACATGGGCTCTGACTTTTCTTGGTATTTCTTTACCACAGACTATGGATCTGTAGTAGCAGTTGTAATCCCTAGTCTGAAGTACGCACATAGTTTGGGTGTGAGCATCCCTGGGTATGGACTAGTAATGTAAACTAACCTGTCTTGTTGCTGATCTCTCCCTCAGAACAAGCAATGCAGTGAAAGCAGCAGACAGGTTCTCCTTTCCTTCTGGCCACACGGGTTCCAGGAGAACAGCTCTCACTGCACACTGACCGAGGAGGCTACAGAAGATATTATCTATGATTAATCTCAGACTAAACTACATAACATTCACATCATGAGATCAGCATTGGTTATTTTAGAAAGCTGAAGTGACCTTTGTGGATTCAAAGCTCCAGAAGATTCTGTCTTCATCAAGGATGAGTTCTTCATCTCCGGAGGCTGACTTCTTGAACACACCTACATTTTGAACCTTTAAACGTCCATCAGGGCGCCACACCCAGTTCACGATATCCATGATGGGTAAAGCATCTCCATTCTCATCGAATGATACATCATCCCTAGATGATGTGGTGAAGTTGACTTTTTCCAGGTAATACAAAAGCTAGAAAGTGTGTATACGACAAGGGAATTAAACAATATCAACTCACACACTGCAAGCGATGTGTCCACTAAACGGCACTAATATGGATGAGTAGAACAATTACAGAAATTTTGTTGGCTGTCTGTTTATTGTTAAGTGATGTAAATACAATACATTCTGTTAAAAATGACTTTGTTACACATATGATCACATGACAAGACATGTCATTTTGTGGTAGCTAATATAAAATAATAAGCTATTAATTGTAGTTAATATATGGTGGCAGTCTGCCTTTACTACAAGAGTTTCTTGTCAAATTCTCCGTAACATACTCACTATGGGATATCAGCGCCTCCTGGCGATGAACAGAGCTACATACCATAAACTCCCGGGCCATTCATTGGCTGAGAAGGGTATGTCACGTGTCCGGTAGACCGGAAGAGGTATAAAACCTCTTGCGTGACGTGGCTCTCCCTCTTTCGCTTCTCTGCATGGCAGATGCAACAGCTCAAGACATACCTTAATAATAAGACAACTTAACTTTGATCAGGACAGAAACCAGCTTTAGCCCACTCTGTGGTACTAGTATCAACCAACGGGTTTTCCTCCTATAAAAAAAAAAAAGTATTATTATTTCCGCTCCCGCGGCTATCTTCTGTTTCTTTCTTTTACTTCTAAAAGCAAGTTTTCCTCCTTTGAGTTTTCCACGCTCTTAGCCTTGCGGCTGAAAGCTAACAGGTTAGCTCGAGATGGAGGTTCCACATCCCTGCGGATTGCTGCTTTTCCGCTTGATGATCGCCGGGGATGACCCTCATGGGTTCTGCATCTCGTGCCTCGGACTCCACCATGCCTTCGCGGCGAGGCATTACCAAGATGCACCGGGACGTTGTGAGGACTGCGCCCTGTTCTCCAGGCGACACCTCGATAGCCGCTTAGCCAGGGATAGCGACCTGGCTAGGGGCGGCGTCCCGTCCCCGGTCGTCGCGGATCCAGCGACACCCCGCATGGACACCGGCCCAGGGAACGTGAGTGGTGGGACCCACCACGTGCGTTCTCAGAACACAATGGGCCCTCCAACAGTCCCGTCTACGAGCGGCGCTAGCCACCGCTCGCAGCAACACCAGGCTGCTACACCAGCCGTGCTACGCAGCACGGCGACAGCCACTGCCGCTGTGCCCGGGGGGACCACCCGGGTGCAGCTAACTAGCGGCGCTTCATCCCCCTCTTCCCAGCCGTCTTCTCCGCTGCCACAGCAGGCGTACCGGGACAGCGGTGCGTCGCCAGACTACAGCGAGGGTTCCGACGACGACAGCACCCACAGTATGGATGAGGGGGAAGAGGAGGGTGAGATACCCTCGTTTCAGGAGGCTTCCGGAGCGGCCGCCTCCAGTCCTCGTCAGGACGACGTACTCGGAGCTTCGGGCGGTCAGCTGGGGCCCAGCTGGCCGGCCAGCCAGGAGCTGGAATCCGATCCCGCCAGACGAGAGGAACCAATCTCGGCCATCATCGAGAGAGCCTTGGCCAGATGTGAGCTCGTGCGTCCGCTGGAGGAGCGAGCCTCCTCCACCGTTCAAGATGACGACTACCAAGGCCTGGCTCCCCAGGATCAGCGTGCGCAGAGGTCCAGGAAAGTCCCGGCCGCAAGGGGCTTCGCGAGGGCCCTCATGTCCACCTGGGAAGTTCACTCCGAGCCGCATCGGCTGGGTTTCTCTCTCGACGTGGTGGACGCGCCAAAAATGGGTCTCATCGCCTGCCCCCCCATGGACCCCGTCTTGGCCCAGGGCATCATGGACCAGCGACATGCAGTGGCCCTGACTCCCGAGCCTCATTTCACCGTCACCAAGGAAAAGGCTGGCCATCTTCAGAACCGAGGTGGTGGATGCAAAGAAGAGTGTCATGGTGCTCCCGTTGAGGCCAGACAATCTCTTCGCGGGCGCTTCAGAATTCCTCCGCGTCTCCACCGATTCCAGGAAGGCCCAGAGGGAAGCAGCGGCTGGGGTTTTGGAGCCAGCTCCTCCTCCCTCTGCAAAACCCCGCAGCGAAAGGCCCGCAGGCAGAGATCGTTCCTCCTCCTCTCGCCGTGGACAGGCCAACACCTCTCGGTCCTCTTCGGCCCAGACGAGCTCGCGGGAAAGAGCTCCCGACGCGGGGAACAACCGGAGCAGAGCTTCTCCCCGCCAGCCACCCGCATCTAACACCAACACTAACACCAGCCGGCCTCCACGTCGCAACACAGGGAAGCCTCACCATGGCGGGCGGGGTAAGTGACATTATATTGCCGGTGCACAGACCGGCTCAGCCCCCCCCTCAGCCGTTCATGCTGGGGAAGAGGACAGTGGCTTTTCAGGCCTCGATGGACAGAGTCAGGGACGGCTCCACGAGTGCGAAAAAACTTTGTGTACAGAATGTGGACGATTTATGTGTGCAAAGCAATGTTTCAGTGAAAAGTGCGATGTGTGCAAAAGTACCTTTTTTTCTGTCAAAGAAAATAAATGTGTTACATGTTACAAACAATCTCGTTCTTTCACGTGGCATAGAGCAGCGGAGCAGTGGGGTCCCCGTACCGAGGGCACTTCTGCTCCAACGCTCTCATTGTATAAACCCACAATGCCTGGGGCCCCCGATTTCCGGGGCTCCAGACATTGCTGGGGTAACCCCTGTGCATGCAATAAATCAATGTCATCTTTCCATAAGCCCACAATGCCTGAGACACCCGAATTCCGGTCTACCAGACATTGTTGGGATAACCTCTGTACATGCAGTAAATCATTACCATCATTCCATGAGCCCACAATGTCGGGAACACCCGAACCCCGGTGTCCCGGACATTGTTCGGACAACATCTGTGCATGTTTTGGACCATATGAAGGTAATAAAAAAAACGACGTCGCCCTTGTCCGCCAGAGGGCGCCAAAGCGCCAGTGGAACAGGGTCACGCCGGTTTTGCCTTCCGCCTCACAGGCTTCCGTCTCACAGGAAGCAACCAAACGCCACTGAACCGGAAGTACTTGAGTCAGAAAGAGCGGACCTCTGTCTCCGCCATTTTGGAGGGACAGATGCCCCCTTTTCCGTACCGCCTCACGGGCTACAGGCCTCGTTCGCCACAAACGAGCGACAAAGCATCCCCTACGGGGAGGAAGGCTTTGTCGACGCTCCGTACGGAGCCTTTGGGCTCAGACGGGAGGGCGACGGCCAAGGTAGGCTTATTTCGGACGTTGGTTTCCATGGAAACAGACAGGCGGCGCTGGCGGACAAACCGGATGCTGACGTCAGGCAAGGTTACAATTCTCCAGAAAACCCCCCATGACAGACAAAGTGTTGTTTTCCAAGGCAACGGGTCCAGCGGCCAGTACTTTGAGGGAGGAGGTTGCCTCCCTTTTGAGCAAAGGCGCTGTCACAGAATTACTTCCGAACCAGAACCGACTGGGTTTCTATTCGAAATATTTTCTGGTGAAAAAGAAGGGGGGGGTGTACGACCCATTCTGAACCTGAAGGGTCTCAACAAATACCTGACGGTTTTCAATTTTCGAATGCTGACAACCGCTGCGCTTTTACGCACGGTGCGTCAGGGGGACTGGTGGACCAGCATCGATCTCAAAGATGCTTACTTCCACATTCCAATTTACCCACCGCACAGGAAGTTCCTGCGCTTCGGGTTCGAGGGGAGGGTGTACGAGTACAATGTCCTCCCCTTTGGAATGTCTCTCAGCCCCAGGGTGTTGCACGGACGCAGCCGTGGCTCCACTGAGGAGGCAGGGGATCCGTCTGTCGACTTACATCGACGACTGGCTCTTGGCGGCGGGCTCGAGGGAGGAGGTGATGCAACACACGCATGTGGCCATCTCTCACCTAACGTCCCTAGGTTTCACCATCAACGCCAAGAAGAGCGTGTTGGTTCCGTCCCAGCGGACCACCTTCATAGGGATCCTACTGGACTCGAACACGCTCATGGCGCGCCTATCCCAAGACAGGATAGACAGCTTTTTGGCCTGTGTGAGGTCTTTTCGCGTGGGGCGTCAAGTCAGTTACAGGCTGTGCATGCAAGCGGCGGGTCTCATGGCTTCGGCCATACACCTGGTCCGTTTGGGCAGGCTCTACATGAGACCTTTCCAGAGGTGGATGTTGGCTCTAGGGATCCCGTCCACTATGGGTTCTCGGAAAGTGTTAGTGCCTCCACGGTGCGTGGAGGCACTCAGGCCGTGGTCACAAGCGCCTTTTCTGTCCGAGGGGGTCAGTGTGGGGGTTGTGACGTCACGGATGGTCATCACCACGGACGCCAGCCTGACAGGCTGGGGGGCCGTCCACGAAGGCCGCTCGGCCAGGGGGGTGTGGGACCCCAGTCTACGGGAGGCCCACATCAACTACCTGGAACTGATGGTGGTTTTCCTCGCCCTCAAACACTTCGAGGCTCGCTACCGCGGTTGTCATGTCGCTATCAGGACAGACAACACCACGACCATGTGCTATATCAACAGGCAGGGGGGCTTGCGCTCCCAGGTGTTGGACAGCCTGGCGTGTAGACTGACGCGTTGGTGCGACTCGCGTCTCGCGTCAATACGAGCTTCGCATGTACCGGGTCTCCTGAACAGCGGAGCGGACTTACTGTCCAGGGGCGGACTTCGGTACGAGAACTGGTCCCTCAAACCGGGGGTGGCGGACCTGATCTGGGCCAGGTTTGGCCGGGCGCAGGTCAACTTGTTTGCCTCCAGAGAGAACGCGAAGTGTTCTCGCTTTTTCTCAGTGAGGGTGGGGGACCGTTCACTGGGCATGGATGCCCTAGCACACGACTGGCCGGACGAGCTGCTGTATGCGTTCCCGCCACTGGACCTGATCCCCTCAACACTAGAGAGGGTGAGACTTCAGGGTCGGTCGGTGCTGCTAGTGGCTCCAGCATGGGGCGTGTGGAGGTCAGAGATAACACCTCTCCTCTACGCCGATCCTTGGCCCCTCCCACTGCACAGGGACCTAGTACGGCAGGGAGGGGACGACATCTTCCACGAGAGGCCTCAGGACCTAGACCTGTGGGTTTGGCCCGTGAGAGGCCTGCCCCCTGATGTGGTGGCTACCATCCAGGGGGCGAGGGCCCTTTCCACGAGGTCTGCGTACGACGAAAGGTGGAACCTGTTCGTGTCGTGGTGTCTGAGTCAGTCACCGCCGGTTGAGGCCTTCCGGGCCCCGGTACGCAGCATCCTCATGTTCTTACAGGACAAATTGAACCAAGGTCTGGCTTTCTCGACGGTTAAGGTGTACCAGGCGGCCATTTCCGCTTGTCACGAGAGCTTCGATGGCATGACGGTTGGCCGACATCCGATGGTGCGTCGTTTTATGAACGGCGCCAGGCGGGCCAGGCCGGTCTCTAGGCCTCTGCTCCCGGCTTGGGACCTGACGGTGGTACTGGGGGCGCTTTGCCTCCCACCGTTCGAGCCTTTTGAGTCTGCGGATCTGAGGATCGTTAGCCTCAAAACGGTTCTTTTGGTTGCTTTAACTACAGCTAAACGGGTCAGCGACATACATGCACTCTCAGTGAGTTCGGAGTGTATGAGGTTCTTGGGAGACGACAGCAGGGTTTTGCTTAAACCCAACATGGCGTTTGTTCCCAAGAATGGAGTGGTGACCCAGACGCCGGTTGAGCTGGTAGCTTTTCATCCGCCTCCTTTCGCTTCAGCGGAGGATAGGCGGCAGTGGCTAAGGCGACGCTTTCTAGATGGATTTTGGATGCCGTTAGGCTGGCCTACGTCAGTGGTGGCGTTCCAGTTCCAGAAGGACTGAAGGCTCATTCTACTAGGGGCGTGGCTACTTCCTGGGCCCTCTCCAGGGGAGTGTCGGTCCAGGAGGTGTGCGCGGCCGCGAACTGGTCGTCGCCATCGACGTTTGCGGCCTTCTACAGCCTAGACGTGGCAGCGGCGTCAGTGGCGCATGCTGTACTAGGCGTGGCGGCTGTCTCTAGTTAGAATGGGGGGAGCTAGGCAGGTTTTTGTGTTTAGCCTGCCTTCTTTCTCTTCCCTACCTTCCTTCTCTTGAGTCCCCTCGGAACCACCTGTGGTAGGTTTCCAGGGGAGGGGGGCCCTGTTTCCTTGTTTTCACTTAGGGGACAGACTTGTGTCTGTTCATTAGCTGAATGAGGCAGACTTGGTCTGTCAGGGTCCTTTTCTTTCAAATGTATACCGCACCCCGGCCCGTGAGGCCAAAGGTCACGTCCGTGGGGACGGGGCCTTGCGGCTAGGGGGCGTGCGGACCTGAGAGGGTTTCGGTATGGCTATAAGCCCCAGGGGGGTTTATGTATCCCATAGTGAGTATGTTACGGAGAATTTGACAAGAAACTCGAGGTTACGGATGTAACCCCGGTTTCTTTAGAATTCGGAGTAACATACTCACCTAACACCCCTGTTTGTGTGCATCTGCATGCAGAGAGCGGTTTTTAAAGAGGGAGAGCCACGTCACGCAAGAGGTTTTATACCTCTTCCGGTCTACCGGACACGTGACATACCCTTCTCAGCCAATGAATGGCCCGGGAGTTTATGGTATGTAGCTCTGTTCATCGCCAGGAGGCGCTGATATCCCATAGTGAGTATGTTACTCCGAATTCTAAAGAAACCGGGGTTACATCCGTAACCTCGAGTTGTATCTTACCTTCCTAAATCTGAAATAATTACAAGGATAGTATATTGCTATTTTAGATTTGTATCTTATTTTACGAGATGGGAAATGAGATTCAAATTACATTTTCCAAGAAATAATTAGCCAAGAATGTTCTGTGGCAATCATAGAAACTTACAGAGGAGTTGGGTTTGCTAACTGTCCAATATCTAAAAGTTGGCTCCGCCACATCTGATCAAAGTTAGGCACTATTTACATGTTATCATGGTAAAAATAAATGATAAATGGTGCATTTATATAGCGCTTTTATCCAAAACGCTTTACATAGATTGTGCTCATCGGGAGCAATTAGGGGTTGAGCGTCTTGCTCAAGGACACTTTGACAGTAACTCTGGGGGAGCCCCCCAGCCCAGGATCGAACTGGGAACCTTGCGGTTTCCAGTTCACTCTACCCGGTCACTATACCCCTGAGTGGCTCAGGGGTCCAACTAGACAACCTTAACAGAAAGTGTGAATTGATATTGTATACCTGCCATGGCTGTATTGTTTGCACACTGGCACAGCTGTGCCCAATGAAAGGCCCTCTTCCTGGCTCACACTGCAGCATGTCATGGAGGGCATGGGCCAGAGCATACACAGCCTTGTACACATTATACTCTGCCCTCAGGTCAGACATATCCAAAAAGTATGTTTTTGCTAGGTCCTCTTGTCCAGTACACATCAATCACTACACCAGCATCCAACCACCATGGCGGAACATATGAAAATGTACACCCAAATATCAACTCCCAAAACTCCCTCACCTGAAGACACACCATGAAACCATGTGAATTACTTTAAAGCAGACATCAGTTTAAAATTACAGCTTAAAGGTAGGGTAAGTGATCTATATTGTGATAAAAATCATTGCTATAGACTAGAGTGTTTGTTCAGTAACAGTGTTAAATATCTGTATATTGTGATAGTAATCATTGATAGTGTTTGTTCAGTAACAGTGTTAAATAGCTCTATTGTGATCGTAATCATTGCTATAGAGTGTTTGTTCAGTAACAGGGTTCTCCCTGTCTCTCCAACTCTTTAATAAACAGAAAATACATTTTCAGGTAGGTGAAAAAAAATCTGCCAATCAGGGGAAAGCACCCATTCATCAGCTTCAAATTTATAGTGTTCCAATTCAACATTTTTTCTGCTCATGTATTTATCACTATCAATTCCACTTGGTTATTCTGTATCCTGTCTGAGTTCTCTATCCTGATTGGATAAAATTGGCATCCCGACCTGAAAATGCATTTTCTGTTTAATAAAGCGCAAGAGAGACATGGAGACCCATGTTACTGAACAAACACTCTATAGCAATGAGTACTATCAGAATATAGAGCTATTCAACACTTATTTTAACCAAAGAAAATCACTTAAACTACCTTTAAATACTGAATGAAACAAAAGACTCACTACAGTGTTGTCAGGGTCATTGTCAGGATGTATTTTCATCAGGAAGTCCCTCAGACCTGGCATGTCTCCATGATGGACGGCGGGGCTCAGGTGTCCTGTCATGTAGGGCATGTGGGAAGGCTGCTGGAGTATCTTTGCTGTCGTATAGCCAGGCCTGGTCATCCACTGCAGACCTGTCACATTCTGCTTTATCACCTAATGGGTTGAACAGAATCGTTGGTGACGCGCACACTGACTTTGAAGTCGGACGGTCGGACGGTTCTCGAGGTACGTGAACTACCGGCGGACGTACAGACACACAGACAGACATAGATTTTGCACATTTCTTTATAAGATGCTTACAATAAATGTGCCAAAAAAGAACAATAAATAAGCTTGCCTTGAATACTGTATATACAAATTCCACCCCCACTCTCCCAACAACGGAATTAAACAATATCAACTCAAACACCAATACATGAAATCTCGCCTTGAATACTGTATTATCTAAATTCAGATCCCTTATAATCATGAATCCTAAAATCATAGGTATGTATCATAAAGCCCAACCTCCTTCATGACTTTGGGAAGAAAGTGTGCATAATAAATGACCACACGAGCCGTGGATTCCTTCATCACAGTGACGATCCTCTGCAAGACGGATTCGTACGGGGCCATAACCTCCACGTACGCCAGACATCCCAGACCAGAGCGGTCCAGCTCTGACCGGAGGGTCCTGGCGAGACAGTCGCCGGCATCGTCATCATCGACCACCAGTCCTACCCAGGTCCACCCAAACCGCCTCATTATCTGGAGGATAGCTCGCACCTGATTGGAGGGATATTTAATTAGTCTAGATCAGGGTTATTATAGATAACTAAAAGTAATGGAATAACAAAATAACTTGAATTAAAACAATTATAATAATTAAAAAAATACATTTTAGGTAACTGAAATGAGAATAAAAACGAGGCCTTTACAACAATGATAACCAAGTGAAACTGTGTTGTGTGTAGATGCAAAACGAACTAAAACGAACTAAAAGCATAGAGGGAATGTCCTTCGATCTACTATTTTTGCTATTTTTCTGACCTTGCCCCTGACTACCCCACATTACAAAAATAAACACATCTATAGTTTGTAGACGTTCACCGTGAAGGCTCGACTTGGGATTGTTCTAAAGAGGGAGGGGAACTGACGGTCACTCAGACAGGAGACGGTGGCAAAACTGATCTGTAAAAAGTACAAAACATCTGGAATATGCTTTTTTTAATTCCCCAAATGTCCCCTGCAAGCAGAGAATATGAGCATTATGAGCACAGGAGAATATAAAAATAAATCCAGTGGGATAATCACCCCCTCGGCCTCTCCCTCTCCCGAAAGCATTTGAAAGGACTCACTAAAAGAGGTAAAAGCAGCAGAAAGCAGAACACTTCCATTTCAAATTGTCACCTTCAATTGACTGATTATAAAAACACATAACTGATGTTGGAATTAACCATTTAAAACAAGCTCTTTGGTGGAACAGGGAGGTAGAAAGACATCCAGGGCACTTCAGACCACGATGAAGACCTGAGAGGTTCGACACGTGTAGGTCATATCCTTGTTGTCGGGCAGAAAACCTGTTATCTCCATATTTTTACTTTGTGTGTTTTTTTCATATATTAACGCCCTAATTGATCATACTACAGCGTCAAAGGTAGCAGATCTACAAGCTCGAAACGTGTCGCTTCACACCGCGTTTCGAGCTTGTAGATCTGCTACTTTTGATGCTTTTGAATTTGAATCCTGAAAAGTAACGGTTTTGAACATAATGAGGTTTCCAGAGGTTGCCTTGGATTTGTTTTCCTTGTTAGTCTGAGGTCTGCTGTTGATGAGGAATTAAACAGTCAGACTTTACAGACAGCAAAGCAGAAAACCTTTAGGAATGACCTACGGCTTACGAGACCAGGGACGTGCGTTGTGCGCACATGTTGCATTTTGAAACCTTTTTATGCATTGACCAAAGTGATAGATACGTAGGGTTTAAGGCAGGGGTGTTCAACAGGGGGTCCGGGACCTCAAGGTGGTCCTCAGAGTTACTACAAGTAACGCCAAATGTTTGAATGATGGGAACTGTTTTTTTAATTAACCACTTGAACCCTAGCATCCTTATTCTGGGGGGAACATTGAAGAACCCTGGTATAAGGTCACAGAACATGTGGACACACATAGGATATCCTACTTTTAGGTTCAGGCAGAGAATCAAACCTCTTCAGGTCCATTGCACTGACCCTCTGAAAACAAAAATGTGTTCCACTCACATGTTCTGTCTGCAAATAAAATGTTGTCGCTGTCGGCAGAAAGACAGTTATTTTTCAATAAATGGAATAAGAAAAAAAAAACTCTGCTCCAATGGATCTAATGTAGTTATTATTTAGTCAAAAGCTAATAATTGTTATTGGTGAAATGTTTATGAAAACCCACACAGACTTATACACTTTAACTTAAAAAAAGCACAAATAGCTGATTTACAACGTGTCACATCATGGTACGTTGTGAGCTTGTAGATCTGATTTTTTGGGTACTTTTGTGTAACGAAGTAGGACATTAATTTACGAGAGAGAGAGAGAGAGGAAAAAAAAGAAAACATTCAAAGTTGAAATATGGAAAGGGTTTCTGCCTGTAACAAATATCAAGTATTTCAAGCTGTAAAAAAGTCAATATACATTGTTCATCACATTTGTAAATAAATAACCAAAATTGAGTATATATCAAATTGGAGCTGGCAAAAGGCTTTACCAAACTTACCATGGGCACTCTGTACAAACCTACCACACTAGAGATGAAGTAATAAACTTACCATGGGCACTCTGTACAAACCTACCACACTAGAGATTAAGTAATAAACTTACCATGGGCACTCTGTACAAACCTACCACACTAGAGATGAAGTAATAAACTTACCATGGGCACTCTGTACAAACCTACCACACTAGAGATGAAGTAATAAACTTACTATGGGCACTCTGTACAGACCAAACACATTAGAGACGGCGATAGAGCTTTCTGCGCAACAGGGGCCCACAATCCCCAGCACCGGAGGGGACCCGACACAGCTCTCGTCGACATCGCTGCATGGAGAGCACCTCTCAGCATGAAACAGGTGTCATAGATACCATAGCCCAGGGTCACATTGGGCAGCAGGCTGGGGTTTCTGTTGATCTCTGTGATGGCAAACGCCATGGTCTGGACAGCCCTGAACGCCAACATGTAAAGACTAACACAAAACATTATTATTATTATTTGTAGAAATTAACAACATACTATCAATACTGTCAAAAGAAGTTGCCCTGTTCTCTTGCTTTATTTATATGTTTATTTGACAGGGACAATACAAAAAACAATGTATCAAGTTATAAAACATGAATTGTACGTGGGGTTTCTAGCCGAGCCTAATTTGCGACCCCTGTCCCTGGTTAGGCCTTTCTACTTGCTATTTGCATGTGTGATACTCACCCTTTGCAATTGTAGTCCTGTTGCCTGGAGGTGAAGTTCAACTCAGGATAGATGACTTTGCTGTGGATCTCAAACAAACCACCCAGAACAAAGTCTCCAGCCTGGTAATATCTGCTGAGATTAAACAGTGCCTGTGAATCACAAGAAGAGGGAGATGAGGAAGACAAAGCAGAGAATGAAGAGAACAATATCAAGGTCATGTTCAGGTATGAAAGCAGGTGTGTGTCTTGAGAAGCCCTCATGACTCTCCTCCTCTGTCTGATCCCCACCTTTCTAAATCCATTGTCCAAGTTGTTACGTTTCATACACAGTGCTGTGCCATCCCCTGTGCCAACGTATGCCACTACGTAATCTTTCACAACACCCATGTGGGCAGAGGCAGAAGTAGGGGCATGACTTAACATTAGAGTTCTCAACGGGAATGAAAATTAAGGCCCAGACCTAACTGGGCCGGCATGAGGCTCTGCCCTAACAATTAGCATACTTTTAGGCCAGAAAACCCGAAAAAGTGTCATTTAATGCTTAATGTCCTCAAAGTCACGCATCCAACAAACTTTTCTTCTTCACAGAACCCGAGGCCTGGCCTGACTAATTAGCAAGGATTTTGGGCCCGGCCCGAAAACGTCGGGTCAGGTACGATCGGGTTCGGGCAGAATTTGATGTGTTCATCCACTTGCCATTTATAATTATATGAATTTTTTGTAGACCAATAGTTTTCAGACTTCAATGTGAGGGCCACTATGAGACACTATAGTACTGCGTGCGTGCGTGCGTGCGTTTACTTTAACACACTCACTGTGAATTAACAATAAAAGATTTTTGGCACATTTTGAGACAAAGTTACATTATTCTACTCTACATCATTGTATAAAGGTATTAAACTTATACTTTGGACAATCTCATCAAATAAACACATTTAATTTGAGCGGCTGATTTAGCAAGGCATTGACCCATGAGAGATTTAATTTGTGTTATTGTAAAGTTTGAGTCTTATCCTCTAAGGTCTGGATTAATTAAAAACAACACTGTGCATGTGTGTGTGTGTGTGTGTGTGTGTGTGTGTGTGTGTGTGTGTGTGTGTGTGTGTGTGTGTGTGTGTGTGTGTGTGTGTGTGTGTGTGTGTGTGTGTGTGTGTGTGTGTGTGTGTGTGTGTGTGTGTGTGTGTGTGTGTGTGTGTGTTTGTGTGTGTGTGTGTGTGTGTGTGTGTGTGTGTGGGGGGGGAGCTGCCTACAGATGACATCACTCTGCTGAGGGTCATTTGGGACACGACTGGTGAGTTGAAGATGCCTCAGGCTTCACCCTGGTTTTCCCCTCACACCTCTAAAAACATCCCTGATCCTCCACTCTTCCATCTCAATCCCCCCTGGAACCTGTCTTTCAGGTCTGTTGCATCATCATGGGCCACTGGAGACATTATAGTTCATATTTTTTGACTGGATTCAGCTGTATGACATGTTTCTATACTGGGTGCCCAATCTACACTGTAAAATCCTCAGTGGTAATTTAACTTTGAGAGTGTGCAATGGAACCAGATGGACCCACAGGTCCATTTGGTTCCGTTTACACACACAGGCCTGTAAGGGTCCATTTGGACCTCTGGTGTTTCCACCTGTAAAATCCAACACAAACACTTTAAAATAATGTTTTAGGAGAAAAAAAAGAAACATACAACGTAACTTTCCATATTCATTCATAGGCTATATCACATTTCGCTGTTGTCGGGCAGAAACCTCCTATCTCTTTTTTTTCTCCGTAAATCAATGCCTTGATCACACTACAGCGTCACACAAAAGTATCAAAAGTAGCAGATCTGCAAGCTCTAAACGGGGCGCGAAGCGACGTGTTTTGAGCTTGTAGATCTGCTACTTTTGATATTTTTGAATTTGAATCCTGAAAAAAAAACAAGTTGAAGAAACACAATTTCTAGGTTCTCTATCAGTCTCCCAATCCAAAGATACCAGTTGTTTCATAAGCTCTACCATCTTGTCTGTATATTCTTCAGCCCGAAAATTGTGGATATCTTGCCAAATATGCGGAATGTGTGCTTCACAAATAATGTTCCCAGGTGGCTCAATACAAAACACATGCTGTTTAATTGTCCCTGATGGAAGCTTGATGTCCACTAAGACGTAGCCGTAACTCTTCCATGATTTTGGTGAAGACCTCTGATAACACGGGGTCTGTAGGCTTCTTCAGAGTTTGGATTGGTTCCTTTAAAAAACCCTTCTAAAACTCCTGCCCACGCTACACAGGAATCTGAGCGCCTCACAAGGGCGTATTCACTGTATCGAAGTAGATGCAGACACTCGACAAAGACTCTAACCTTTTCGGGGTCATCCCTATGTTCCCCGGGTTCTATGTTCCCCACTAAGGTTAGGGTTAGGTTTAGGTTAGGTCCTATACGGTCCCACCTTTTCTCCTCCAAAGTTCCAACTCTTCGATTCTGAAAAAGACAATGAGACTTCTAGAGTAACACAGTGCAGTGGTTGGAGGTGGCCTCCCTACTCTTCCATAGAGACATTTAGACCCTGGTGTCCGGGTAGGACACCTACTGGTTCTTGTCCCATACTGCCCGACTGATCTCCATCTGGCCTGTCAGGGATTTCCACTTGGATTAGCAGAAGAAATGTTGCATGCGGGAGACCAGGGTTCGAATATAGGATAGGACATAAAAGTTATGTATTGCAGCTTTAAAATGGGTCTTTTATTAGCTGGAGAAACCTGTTGGTTTTTCATCTGAAAATATATATTATTTATGACATTGCAGGAAATTATATACATGTTCTGCATTCTTAATATTGCTGCAATGTAAGATAAATACTGTGAACTAACAGGGCAATATGGACAAAATCACAATATTTTTGATCAATTAATTTTCTTTAATTATTTGAAAAATAAATCAAAAATAGCTCAAATAGCTGATAGGCTACAAGCGAGCTTATAGATCTGCTATTTTTAAAAACATATAATATGCATGATATAAGACTTAAATGATGAAAGCCAACAGGAAAAGACAACACTTTCACGATATTACAATAGGCAAAATCCTAGATGATATGTCTCATATTACAAGATTGCCCGACACCTATAGCTAACACATTAGCTGCCCACCAGCCTTCAAACCTGCTAGGTCAGCATTCTTCACAGAAGTCCAAAAATCTGATGGGATCCAGTCAATTGTTTTTCAGAAATGATCCCAGAGGAAACCAAAAAGCTAGTTATATAATTGCAGAATAGATGGTTCTGATGACTAAATGTGTTTGACTGTTGTTACCACTATAGTACCTGGAGATCGAGGCTACCACTATAGATACATGATGAATTGAGTAGCTTGCTCTAATGTTTGGTAGCAACTGTCACTATGTCAATGACTTTGTTGTGAGGGTGTGCAGTGGTGTAAAGTAACTAAACACATTTACTCAAGTACTGTACTTAAGTAACATTTTTAGGTACTTTTACTTTACTGGAGTATTTCCAATTGTCTATACTTTTACTTGTACTCCAGTCTCCACTACATCTCAGAGGCAAATATTGTACTTTTACTCCGCTACAATTATTTGAAAACTTTAGTTACTAGTTACTTTGCAGATATAAATTATTATATTATAAAACCCCGGGTTACGTATGTAACCCCGGTTTTATTAGTAACGTAAGTAAGGTACTTACTATGGGATATCATCGCCCCCTGGCGATCACACAGAGCACACAAAGACTCCCGAATTCAATTTCCTATTGGATAGGGTCGTGTGACGCAAAACACCGGCGACCGGTGGTGGTATAAATACCACTGCGTGACTGCGTCATATGAGCTCGTCCTCTGAAACCTTCCACTCTGCACGCCACACTGCGCACAGAGGGGGTTAAAAACGTAAGTACCTTACTTACGTTACTAATAAAACCGGGGTTACATACGTAGCCCTGGGTTATTATTGCGTAAGCTGCAGTAAGGTACTTACTATGGGACACATAAACGTCCCCCAGGGGAGCCCATGTTTACCAACCCTACCCAAACACTTGCCCAAGGCCACAGGTCCTGCCCCCGGCAAGACCATGGCCCCCAGGCAACCCGACCCTTTGGGTCAGGAAGTGAAAGGATTTATGGTAAGACCATGACAGACATAAGTCCTGTCCCTAGTCACCAGCCCGACCAGACCCCCGGTCTGACCGGCCCGTGACAGAGAAACCAAGGCCTCCTCCTCCCAGACCATTGCTCCAGGCACCAGGTCTCAAACATATTCCACCTAACGTCGTACTGACGTTTGGTAGAATCTGCCCTAGCCCCCTGTATAGTGGCTACCACTGCAGGGGGCATGCCTTGCGAGTTCAGACTCGACCTCTCACGGGGTAAACCCACAGATCCAGAGTCTGGGGGTGCTCGTGGTAAACCTCGTCTCCGCCTTGTCTCAGAAGGTCTCTGAACAGGGGGAGAGACCACGGCTCGTCGTAGAGGAGGGGAGAGATCTCTGTCCTCCACGTGCCCCATGCTGGCGCTACCAGCAGAACCATCCCACCTTGGGTCCTGATCCTCTCCACTGTCGGACAGATCAGACCCAGGGGCGGAAAGGCAAAAAGTAGACCGCTCGGCCACTCGTGCGCCAGAGCGTCTACTCCCAAGGACTGGTCCTTGGCCCTGATCGAGAAGAACCGTGAGCACTTCGCGTTCTCTCTGGACGCAAACAGATCGACCTGAGCCCGGCCGAACCGGGCCCAGATCAGATCCACGGCTCTCTGGCACAGCGACCAATCCTCGTACCGGAGCCCCCCTCTGGACAGCAGGTCCGCCCCGCTGTTCAGGTGGCCCGGCACGTGGGTGGCGCGCAGCCGTGCCAAGCGTTGCACGCTCCAGAGCGTCAGCTCGCGTGCTAGCTTGTCCAACACAAGGGAACCCAAGCCTCCTTGTTTGTTGACATAACACATCGTTGTGGTATTGTCCGTTCTGACCAGAACATGACACCCCACGATGTGGCTCTCGAAATGTTTGAGATTGAGGAAGACCCCCAGCAGCTCCAGGTAGTTGATGTGGGCTCTCCTCTGGGAGTAGTCCCACAACCCCCGGGCTGAGTAGCCTTCGTGGACAGCCCCCCAACCTGAGAGGCTGGTGTCCGTGGTGACCACCTTCCAGGACACTACAGCGCCTATCTTGACCCCTTCGGACAAGAAAGTCGCCTGTGTCCACGGTTGGAGTGACATTACACAGCACGGTGACACTACCACCTTCCGAGAGCCCATGGAATGCGGTATCCTCAGAGACCGCATCCATCTCTGGAAAGGTCTCATGTAGAATCTGCCCAGCTGGATCAGATGCATGGCCGAGGCCATGAGACCCGCGGCTTGCATGCATGTTCTGTACGTGACCTTGCGCACCAGGCGCATGGAGCGCACACATGCCAGGAAGCTCGCTATCCTGTCCTGGGACAGGCGCGCCACCATCGTGGTGGAATCCAAGGATATCCCCACGAAGGTGGCTTGTTGGGATGGAATCAAAACGCTCTTCTGAGCGTTGATTGTGAACCCCAGGGACTGCAGGTGCGCAATGGCCACCTCTGTGTGCCGCGCTACCTGTTCCCTCGATTCCGCTGCCAGCAGCCAATCGTCTATGTACGATACGATAATACTTTATTGTCAGTTCATTTATTGTACGTCGCCAGACGCAGACCCTGCTGACGCAGCGGAGCTATCGCCGCCTCTGTGCATTTCACGAACACCCGGGGGCTCAGTGACATGCCAAAAGGGAGCACCGTGTACTCGTACACCTTCCCTTCGTAGCCAAAGCGCAGGAACTTGCGGTGCGGCGGGTAGATTGGGACGTGAAAATAGGCAACCTTGAGGTCTATACTCGTCCACCAATCTCCTTGACGTATCGTTTGCAACAACGTTGCCGTTGTGAGCATTCGAAAGTTGAAAACCTTCAGAAACCTGTTCAAACCCTTGAGGTTCAGAATAGGTCTTACGCCCCCCCCCCTTTCTTTTTCACCAGGAAGTACTCCGAATAAAAACCCAGTCGGTTCTGATCCGGAGATAATTCCCTGATTGCACCCTTGCTCAGGAGAGCCAGAACCTCTTCCCTCAGCGTTATGGCCGCTCGGCCTGACGCTCGGGAGAACACTACTTTGGTTGTTAGTGGAGGTATGCTCGAGAATTGCAACCTGTATCCTTTTAGTACGGTACGTAGTACCAAAGGATTCGGTTTGCACGCTTTCCATTTGGAAAAACATTGAGCGAGGGGATTCAAGGGGAAGGTGGGGGCTGCTGACGTCATCTGCCCCGTCGGGTTCTGACCGTTCGACAGCGGGGGAAGCCCGTGACGTAGACGAAGAATCCCACACACCGTCGACATCCGCCCTGTAGCATTGCTCGTTAGCGCTAGCTGGGCTAATGTCGGTGTCGTCACAGAGCGAGCGTCCGTTCCCATGGGAACGTGAGACGCTGTCGCTCTGCGTGACGTAACATCGGAGCCGCGGTGTTGTACCTACCCGGATCGCAACTCCCCTCGGGGAGTGCTGATGGAGTAACACCGGGGTTTGTTGATGTGAGTTCCGTCGCACCTCATCCGCCATGTTGGTGAGGTCGAGGGGAACGGACCTTTCGTGCGGTGTTTCTACCCGGAGCGAAACTAATGTTCCCCTTGGGGAGCTTCGCTGGTGTAACACCGGGGTTCTCTGTGACGTAAACTTCCGCCTCTCTGCCGCCATTTTCGGGCGGCTGAGAGAGGCCTTTTCCGAGCCCCAGAGGCGTTTTGCCGCCCTCTGCCGGACGGAAAAAGGTACTGCAGTGATGCAGATGGAATTAAAGTTTTGTCAACAGAGAACCCCCCTTTTACACAAAGCATTTGAGACATTTGATTCATTAGCAAAGGTTTCTCTACCTGCGATTGACTCATCATGTTTACAGCATGCACAGTATTTGTCCCTACAGTGTTTGGGATGTCGTCCTGACTGGTTAGGGGACATGGCGAACACTGAGGGCTCATGAATGTTTGCAGAGGACAGTGTTTCCCCCCGGGAAACATGCTGTCTTGACTTTTCATGACATGGGAAAAAATGGGCATTTGTGAGTTTGGCAATAGATTTATTCCACACACAGGAAGCACACTTTGTACACTCATCACTTGTGAATAAAGACACACATGACTTTGAACCGTATTCATTGTCTTTAGCGTCTTTTTTAGTCTCTTTGCACCGGTGGACTGGTCCTCGACTCCGTCCGGTTGGGCAAGAAAAGCGCCAGTTCTTTTTCCCAAGTGGGAAGCTGACCCTGCATGATGCCGGCCAAGAGGCCGTGACGGGGTGATCAGCTGGGGGCCCGATAACCGGGCGATGAGTGTCACTTCGGCTGCCTCCCCCTGCGACTAGGCCCGCTGTCCTTGCGTTGGGGCCTAGGCGAGGGTGGAGGAGGTAGAGCGCGTTTCTCATCCTTGCGCCTGACATCCTGAGCGCCGAAGGAGCCTTGATGACGCTCCCAGGAGCTGGCTCTGGTGCTGGATGCCTTGGACGCGCCACGCTTGCGTCCAGAGGCGCGCTTGCCACCCGTAGCTCCCTGCTGTTGCGGCCTGGCCACAGTGGGGGCGGTGGGTAGTGAGAGGAGGCCTGCGGCTGTCTCCTCGAGCTGTTTCTCCGCTGCCTTGGTGATCAGGTCGGCTGCGGTGTCAAACAGGTTGCCGGCTTTGAGTGGTAGGCCTCTGAGACCCGTAGTCACTCAGTATGGCCTTGCACCCAGCGGCTAGGTCGAGCCACTGGAGTCTCTCCAGGTCCGCCGTGAGAGCCATGGCTCGGCCCGTCCACATCAGCGCGTTGCAGGAACAGAGAATCGCGAGCTGGACCAGCCTCGCGAGCTCCACTGCATCGTCGAGAGAGGCTTAGTGCACATCCGCCGCTGTGTCTGAGTCCAGCAGGGGCCAGGCTATCCGCTCTTTAAGCTTCGCCAAGGCCGAGCCCTGGAGCAGCGAACCCACGTTCAAGGCCTTGACAGCCGTAGCAGAGGCCTTGTAGAGAGCAGCGTGTGTGGCGGTGATGGACCTCTTACCGTGGTCGACGAAGACAGGGCCACTTCTCTCTCAACAAGACTTATTGAGAGAGAATGTTATTTTATTTTGTTAAAAAGCTGAATTATTAAGCTGTGATTATTTTGTTATCTGAAACAAACAGAGGAGACATAAATATATTATTTATAAAGCAATATTTTTCAGTACCTCAAAGAGGCCCAGAATTAACCGAATTAACCGAATTAAGGTACCAAAAAACCCCCCCAAAAGTTACAAATCCGGGGGAAAACTGAAAAAAAAATCGTGCGCGCGCGGAACGCATGCACGCGCGCGCAGTCCTCTTTTTGGGAATTCTGAATATGGTCACCCTAAATAATAAAGTTGAAGGAACTCGGGAGAGTTAAATAACTGAAACTGTTTTACGAAAGCGCCCGTAGAGTAGCACGGTAGTGCCCTCGCTTTGGGTTGTGTTGGATTTCGTCAAGTTTCTCCGTAGTGCTAGTTCGGCTCCGTGCGCAGTCGCGTAAGCAGAGTGGAAGAAGAGGACGAGCTCATATGACGCAGTGGTATTTATACCACCACCGGTCGCCGGTGTTTTGCGTCACACGACCCTATCCAATAGGAAATTTAATTCGGGAGTCTTTGTGTGCTCTGTGTGATCGCCAGGGGGCGATGATATCCCATAGTAAGTACCTTACTGCAGCTTACGCAATAATAACATATGATGGAGTTATTTTATCTCTTCTTTAAATTATCATAATGTGTCTAGGGTCCATTCACCTGGTTAAGTTATATATGGGCCTGAACTCCAAGCTTTTACATGCTATTTGTAACTTTACTATACTTTCTCTACCAAGGCCATGTAGCTGCAGCTGCCGTAGTGGCTATCTCCAGAATGTTCCCAATCAGTTAAAACATGTCTTGTCAACGCTTTGCGCTTTAATGTCAAATGGTGTGATCTAATGTCCTAATGACCTGTATCTCTGTACATGACCTATATCTCTGTATGACCTGACATCGTCACTAATTTACTCTGTCAGCTGTCACCCTGTCACAGATAAACCTGCCACATGTCCTATAATATCGAAGGGATAACTTGTTTATGAAACCATAAGATGTATACAAGGATACCATAAGATGAACAACAACTTATTATGAAGACAGCAGGCGCCGTCCATCCTGATGACTTCCTTCTACGTATGAGGGTCTTACAGCCAATCAGAAGGATGCACCTACATCTGATGTCATTGATGTCCAACTCTGTATAAATAACCTTGTCTATTGTTAAAACTTCAGTGTGATTATTATTCTTGTCTGTAACTTGTACTGTCTCTGTGTACACGCTCGGGCAAATATAGACTGATCATTTTTGACTTACCAGGTGTCTGACTATCATTTCTTTGAGTGTTGACTGGACGGGTATTGGGGGGTCTTAGTACCAAACCATCTTTTTACATCTTATTATAAAGTTAATCAATATCAGCTTTATCAACATACATTAACCACTTTAGCCCTATTTTATACCTAGGCTATTTGAAAATAGACGATCTACAAGCTCAAAACGCGTCGCATCGCAACGCGTTGTGAGCTTGTAGATCTGCTATTTTCAAACATTTAGCACTTTTAATTTTGTTACTTTAAGTACATTTTGATACCAATACTTTTGTACTTTTACTCAAGTACATTTTTAATTCCGGACTTTTACTTGTAAAAGAGTACTTCTACATTGCAGTATTGATACTTTTACTTAAGTAAAACATTTGAGTACTTTTTCCACCACTGAGGGTGTGGGGAAGTACTGTACCAGTGGACCTACACATTAAATATGGCTTCTGTTTGTATACCTAGTGCAGTGTTTCCTTACATAAATCACAATACAACTTGTACTTTCTACACATTGCAGTGTTTTCTAAATTATTCAAATAAATGGTATGCTGTACAGAGAGAAATGTTTGTCTTTTTGTTGTTGCTAAATGAGTCCATATAAAGTACAGTATTTCTACTTTAGTTTTTCACTGAATCTTGGTCTGTCCTAGCATCACATAGACTGGCAAGGTTCAACACTAAATCCTCACAATCACTGATGTGTCATTTCACACAAAATATTCAGACTTCATAAGAAGTGGTTGAAATTCGTTTTTGTGCAAGCTCCATCGTTTTTTGTTTTCAGAGAGAAAATAAAATAAACTAGAAGATGTGCTCCTCGGAGCACAGGTCTCCGCCAGGTCAGGTTGCAGCACGTCCTGCAAAGCTTAGCCTATGGGCGGTGGTGACAGACGGACACACACACACACGGACGGACGGACAGGGGGTAAAACATACTCTCCACCATACCTTCGGCCTGGCGGAGACAATCAAACAGTAAAGAAAAGCATGGCAAGGAGTGGTTAAAGTCAAATATATCGCGACTCTCTATTGTATATTAGCATACATACACATAGCATGAACCAGCCAGCAGGTACGGTATGGTTAGACATACAGTCAGGTGCATAAGGTTAGACAGGTGGTAAGATCCACATAGCAGCAGGTATGTATATGAGAATAGACTGTAATGTGCGAAAAGAGTATATCAACACCTTGTAAATGAGATTAAGGTGCAAAAGAGTATTAACGCATTGTCAGGTTAGCATTTAATTCGTAGAATTCTTAAATAGAATTCCAGTACCTACAATTGTGCTGACACATGCTAACATACCAGCTGTTATTATCTATGACCTCACTGGTCATTGAGTGTCAGTACTCAAACATAAGCCTGATCACTTATTATTACTACTTAAATAGCTGATCTGCAAGCTCACAACAGCTTGCAGATCTGTTATTTTTGCTGTGTGACTCGTCGTGCCACAGAATATAATACATGTAGAAAACTGGACATTGCTTTTGATATGTCACCAGACTAAAATAATATCTAGAGAAACCCTACCTTCCTTATTGCCTCTTCCTGAACAATGTTGCCCCCTGCGGACAGCTGGCTGTACCTTCAGTTTTAAAGATGGAAGAATTCATAAGCAATGCAATAATAATGTATTCACTGTATCAGTCAATATTTGTTGTAAAATGTATTTAAAACAGTATACTGTCATGTAGGTAATGTTTCACTGTAGAGGTAGGCTACATGATTTCAATAACTGTGTGTGTGAGTGTTTTGCTTTTCAAATCACATCCAAATTGTCATAGGGCTTACTATTAGTATTTAATTACTTTGTGATAAGATATGACCTTCCAGAGTATATATTTGTTGAGTGGATGGGGGAGGGGGCAACATTTCCTTTCAAATGTATTGGAATTAATTTGAGGTAAGAATAGTATGTGACAGTTTAAATTAACTGTAATTTTACATGTACCCTGATGCTGAAGGCTTCATTGCTTTTTTGCAATATCTTCCAAACAGATTTGAAAGACACCTGTTAGATTCTGTTGAGTCACAGTATTTTCACAGTATTTTCATCAGTCACAGTCTGTGACTTACAAAAATAGGGGGGAGAAGACGGCAGCCTCCACGTGGCCTCCCCTGCAGTAACAAGAAATGGTGCAAGACCAACTTGTGAAACAAAAGTCGCCACCCAATCATCAAGCTGGAAGACCAGGGCGTAAGAGGCCGGGGCAGAGATGAAGGTCCACGCCAGGACGGGCGTCCATCACAACCATCAAGCGCCATGGTCTTTCAGTGCTCCAACCCAGCCTTACCACCACCAAATTGGATGTCATACGCCATCTGTCCGAGTCCAGTACAGTATAGCTGCTGACCCACTGTACAGATGATGATAAGCTCCGGCTGCCCGGGTTCCATCTTGCTGGGTCCATCTTCAGTAGACACCATGGTCTGGTAACCTTTGTGAGTTCTGACCTCAGCTGGACAGACAGTGGCCGTTCATTGCCTGGCTCCTGTGTCGAGTGTCTGGTCACTAAAATCCAGGAAACATCAGTGGTCAACGTCGATAAGCCTCCACCGTCTACTTTGACCACGTCGACTCTCTCGCTAGTCCCGGCACCCGCCATCTATGCCAGGGATTTCAACTTCCAGCATACAGCCCAGGGATACAGCCACACATCTGGCACCTGCATCTGCAGATGGAGACGAATGAGTGAATGGGCCTCCAACACAGATTCTCTTCTCCTGTACGACCCCAAAGAGCACCCAAACTTCCACTCTTCCCAATGGAACACTCACCCACACAAACCCGGACCTGGCCTTCGTCTTGTGTCGCAGTGCTGACCCCACACCTAGACAGGTTCGCCCGATCCCACCAGATGACCATCCATCATCCCAGGTCCCTTCCCTGGTGGAGCCAGTAGCGGGCAAGCCTGTCAGGAGATGGACATTTAGGAAGGCCAACTGGCAGGCATACACAGCAGAGACAGAAAGAACATCAGTCTGTCTCCCGGACCCAGATTATGCTGATGTGTACACTGCGTACACTGCCTATGATTTTGTTATTTATTGATGATGATTTTGAAGCTGCTGTTGCATGTGATCTCTTTTTCTACGCGGATGACTGGGTTTTGATGGTCGCACACTCTGACAAATCTGTGGTAGAGGACAGGCTGAGCAGTGAGCTGCAGAGAGCTTGTGGCTGGCTGGCTGACAACAGGCTATCCCAGCATACGGGTAAGACTGAGGCCCAGTTGCACCATGAAGAATTAAATAAAGCTTAGTTTAGGGGTAATCAAGGATTTATTGATCTAGGATTTATTTTAATTCGAGTTGTGTTGCAACTGGATTAATAGATAAAGCTTAATCCTTCTTGGTGCAACCGGGCCTGAGGCTATGATTTTTGGTAGAAAAATCAGGCTGGCTAAGTCACCAGGATTTGCTGTCAAAATTGGTGACTGTGCAATTAGACCACAGAATTGTCTTGGATTTATTTTTGGATAAATGTCTAACTGGAGAAGAAATGTCTCTAAAAGCACTGACCAAAATAAATCAAAGAATACATTTCCTTGCTAGGAAAGCTGCATTCCTGATAAAACAACACTTCACATCTTGGCTGCATGGGGCATTGGTTCAGAATCACTTTGACTACGCTGCTGCCACCTCATGGTACACTGGCCCCTCACAGCTGCTAAAAAACGAATTGCAGACTGCTCAAAACAAACGACTTCGGGTCATCCTTAAGGCTCATCCACATACACGTCTTGGGTTGGAGCACTTTAAAAGAGTAAACTGGTTAACAGTAAGCGAGCGGTATATATGAAAATGCTGCTCGCTTTCAAAATAATAACAAAAATGGTTCCAAAGTATTTAGCAGTTATTTTTTTATATTTTTTTCTTTATTTTCGTCACTTTATATACATTCCCTGTGCCCTGCTGCTGCTGCTAGTCACCTAAATGGTTTCAAATGGTTAATGTATGCCATAGCACTTTAATAGAATGTTTGGTATAGCACTTTATATGATAAACTGTGAACTTTATTGTATGACATGCAGTGGAGGTACATATGCACTTTATTTGAAATGGGTTGTATAAATACTGCATTTGAAAATTGCATTGATTGCACATTTATTAGAAAATAACTTCTGATGTACCCATATTTGTTATGTAGTGTATTGATATCTGTTATGCATAGTTATGTATGTTGTTGTGATGTCATTCGTCATGTTGTTCAGTGTTTTTTGTTGAAGAGGACCGCAATGGAAATAAGCCCTCGGGCTTTATTGTGTTTTCATCCTCTGTGATGCATTGACTGTATGTCGGAAAGTGCTCTTGCGCTCTTTTTTTTATGTCACCAAATAAAATCAATCAATCAATCAATCAATACTGTGACGTCCTCTTGGGGCAGCAAAGAAGACCATCTCACGAGGCTACAATGAGAGCTATATCCCGGGCTGGGATGTAGAATGCAGCCATCTCCTGCGTGACCACAAGCAGGCTAGCTCCAGGGAAGATGTGGGTGTAACAGCAACGGCACTTCTCCAGAAGCTTGACGTCACCCTTAAGGCCAGATGGACTGAAGTCGTCGAGTCAGTCGACTTCACCACACTCCAGCCACAAGGCGTGAAAAAGACCATCAACCAGCTGACTGGCAGAAAAAGAAAACGGCCACCTCCCAAGCAAGGCAAGTCACCACGACGCAATAACATCCACCCAGAGTGTGCTCCACCAGAGTGCAATAACATCTGCCTGGCTCTGCGCGTTCTTCTCGTCTTGCTTCCGGAGGTCCAAGCTCACTACGACCTGGCGCCGTTCTGCTGTCATAGCCCTACGGAAGCCAAACAAACCTGCGGAAGACCATAAGTCCTACAGACCCATCTCACTGCTCTGCATCCCATTTAAGATCTTGGAGAGGATGATCCACAGCCGCATTGAGCCTGTGGTTGACCCACAAGTTCTCGGGAACAGTCTGGTTTCTGCCTGGGCAAGACATGATCAAAGACAGCTTTCAGGCCAAGAGAAAGCTGGGGTATAGTGTTCCTGGACCTGACAGCCGCATATGACACCGTCTGGCTCTGCGGACTCCATCTGAAGCTGCTGAGGACAATTCCAGATAGCCATATGGTGAACTTCATCATGGAGACGCTGTCAAACAACAGCTTCATTCTACAAACCAGTGATGGCCAGCGAAGCAGACTCAGAAGACTGAGAAACTGTGTCCCGCAAACAGCGAGGCTGTTTAACATCTACACCTACGACCTACCGGAGACAACATCCAGAAAGTATGATTACGCAGATGATCTGGCCATTATGCTGTGACAACCGACATGGAAGACGATGGAAGAGGGTCTCAACCAGGATATGGGCATCTTGGCTACCTACCTCCCTCCGCAGGTGGCCTTCCTAAATTTCCATCTCCTGACAGGCTTGCCCGCTACTGGCTGCACCAGAGAAGGGACCTGGTGGCCTACCATCTCAACAACAGGGAAGCGATAAAGGAACTGAATTTGATCATTGACAACAAATGCCTGGAGTAACTTCCAACAAGCCCCAAAGTACCTTGGCGTACGCCTGGATAGGACACTGTCCTTAATTCAACACCTATAGAGCACCGAAGTCCTGACGTGACTCGTTCATCCCCAGGTTTGCGGAAGTAATTTCTCTATGGAGAATAACATTGGGTCATCTTAGAATCGTCTCATATAAGAATTGTGGTCCAAAAATAAACACTGCGTGTCGGCGTTATTGTCAGGGAGGGGGTTCTGTATCGTTTATGATAGTCAGTCACTTATATTTGATACAGTCTGTTTCTGGCGAAAATGTAACTAATTCGGCGGAAGTAACATTAGCGTTTTCTCACCGTCAGTTGATGCTTCATATCCATAAGAGTCAACACGCCGGGGTCATTTGTTTATTTTGGAACACAGTTCTTATTTGACGCGATATTAAATACGTCTATGGGATTCAGAACGGGGGTGGAAAACTGCGAACCAGGTAGACAAACAAAGGATGTGTAAATTACGTCCGACTTCGGCGGTCTATTGAACACATAATCACCACCTGTCCCCTGTACAGACCACCTTCAGAGGCCGGCCTCTTCCAAGTGGGACCAAAGACAAGGGCGTGGTTGGACATTTTACGCTGGCTGATATACGATAGAAGAAGACTTATGAAAATGGTAAAAACCCTGTCTTTTTAATAAAAGATGTTGCATACAGAAATGGTGCATCCATAGTTAATTAAAGCTGTGCATCATTGCCCCATAATTGATTTGGCTAGATATTCAGCATAATCCTCCACACTGCGAGAGTTGAGGACTTGAACTCCTTCTCACACTTTCTCCCTCTGCAACGCACACACACACACACACACACGCACGCACGCACGCACGCACGCACGCACACACACACACACACACACACACACACACACACACACACACACACACACACACACACACACACACACACACACACACACACACACACACACACACACACACACACACTAGTCTGTTGCTAAGCAACTGTAAAGCAGCAGGCTATGGAGTCAGAGATAGGCAGAGAGAGGGAGTGAGAGACAGCGGGGGAGAGATAAGTGGAGACTGGTGCCGAGAGAGAGAGAGAGAGAGAGAGAGAGAGAGAGAGAGAGAGAGAGAGAGAGAGAGAGAGAGAGAGAGAGAGAGAGAGAGAGAGAGAGACGGGTGGTAGAGAGGGAGACAGACAGATAAACAGACAGACAGACTACTCAGGCACTGCATTCCGTGACTGTTTCTTGTGCATTGAGCATCATTCCGTGGATGCTGCGTGGTACCATCTGCATTTCTTTCATGACTTCTGACTTGTGGTACCCTGCCTTAAAACCTACCTACCAATCAGCGTTGGCTAGAGGGGAGGGCTCACTGAGTTACCTAGGTTACCTGTGTGATTGACGTGTGGACTCCTGCAGCGCAGCGCGCGGTATACTGTGGTGTGTCACTGGTGTTCCTGCTTTCTTCCCGGGAGATTTTTTTTTTAATAGAAATCTGGAAGGAGAACAAAATGCAAGAGGAATTATATTTCAAAGCCTCTCCCCCCGTTCGCTTTGTTTCTTGAGAAGATGAACGCTGATGATGTGTTGGAAGAAGAAGTCGGCTTGATCCCGAAAGAGGAATCTCACTGCGAGTCTCGAGAAGCCCACGCCACTTGTTTTGCGTTGGTTTAAACTGTCACTGTGAATGTTGGGATCCGGACAGCAGGTAAACACAGCTTTACTTTGGGCTTTGAGACACGTTGTGTAATGTAATGTAATGTAATGTAATGTTGCTGTGTTGTGTTGTGTTGTGTTGTGTTGTGTTGCATATATAAGAGACAGATACTGCATGCCACGCAGAGTAAAAAATCAACAGTGTTAAACCTGCAGTCATCCTTACAGATTGGTTAACACACACATATATATATATATATATATATATATATATATATATATATATATATATATATAATTTACAGTGAGAATTTTCTTTTTTTGATCAAAGGAGGGCTATGACTGAGGCTGTGTCTAGCTTCATAAGACCACAAGAGCCATAATGTATAAGCTATATGAATGATGATGGAGCAGTGTGTATTAGTGGTGTCAGAGTTGTGTGGTCATAGTTGGGGCCAGGACTGCTAGATGAGTCTACTGCACACACATGGAGATGGAGGATGAGGACTGTTCATTACATAACGCGGCCCATGTATTCTCCAGTATCAGGGCTATTTCTATATAGCTGAGCTGTGCAGCATCACACTGTTCCACCAGGCTGACTGTTATATTGCTGTGTCTGTGCATGAAGGAGCATGCCATGTTGTCCCCTACTTTAGCCTAGAAAGACATATGGGCTGTGGCTAGAAGCCTCTTACAGTTTAATTTATGTATGGGATGTGTGTGTGCGTGCATGTGTGTGTGCGTGTGTGAGTCATTCTGTGAGCCTGTGTGGATTGCAGTGCCCTGATCTCAGTTTTAATTTCAAAGTGCTTGAGTGCTCTATTGGCACCGGAATATTTTGAATATGCTGTCAAAAGTACAAACAACATACAACAGCATCACACCCCCCTCCAGCACCGTCTCAATGCGCTTGCACTTTCCTGTTGATTAGATGGAGGCTAGTGGAGCGGGACAGGAAATATGGCAGAGAGCTGCTCATGCCTTGGATTCAAGCCTGTGAAGTCGTGAGCCCATGCATGATGACGTGCGTGGTATGGATCTAGTGCCGCCTCAGGTGGTGGGCCAACATTCTGCATCTCTTTTAGATTGAGTTCTGTAACTCGGCAACTCGGTTAAATGCTCAGCTGCTCCCAGATGGGGGAATTCTCTGCCTGAGCATGCACCTGATTGCACGACATGTCATCTGGTACTCTTTAAAATGGGTTCTTATTAATAAAAAAATCTGGACTCAGGGAGGGTTGGACTACGTTGAGGAAATCAGTGCCTTCTAGAACGTTTCCACAGCTTAATAGTGCAAATAAACTTTAAAAGACAAATAGGTGTTGTCAGACTTGATAATAGACATTGACTGGCTATAATACTGTTATGATGATGCTCTGGAGACTATGTATTTCATGATGCTAGAGCTGGGGTGTATTTCACTCTCCACTGATATTCATTTTGCCTCTGTTTTCCTTCGTCGATTTGTCGATACTTAGTCGATACTGAGGGCAACTCTCCATCTAGGCCCAATTGTCCAAAGGAGCGCACTTTTCAAGTTGTTGTTTGCTTTTCTAGGCTTGTACAGGCAGAGAAAACCTGGGACTACACACCTGGGGTCATTTAGATAAATTCAATTTTATTATAGAGCTTTGGTGAGGCATTTAAGTATCCCAGGCAGTTAGTGCAGAGGGCCAAGCAAGACCCTAAATGTACCTTGATTTCTTTTAGATACTTTATTCCTAATCCCTGTACTAGGCTACTACCTGTTTAAAATTACTCGTATTAGATATCTTGTTTAATTGGTGTTAGGGCAGGGATTGACACTAACACCTGCCCGCCTGCCCGGGGCAGGTAAATAAAATGGTAGGGCAGGTGAAGTTTGCTATCTGGTTGCCCCATGGGCAGGTGCACATGTTGTCTCTCCAGCTCTTTTTATTAAACAGAAAATGCATTTTCGATTCAGGATACCAATTTTATCTAATCAGGACAGAGAACTCAGACAGGATACAGATTAAACAAGTGAAATTGGAAGTGATGACACAAAGAAATGAGCATGTAAAATTGGAACTGGAACATTATAAAAATGAAGCTGATAAATGGGTACTCTCTCCTGATTGGCTGAAATGGTGTCACCTAACTGGACATTTAACCTATCATTTTATAAAGGACGATTTACTTTTCGGGCAAGTGGGCAAGACCTGTGGGCAAGTAGAAAATGACCTGTACTTGCCCGACGGGCAAGTGCCTCTGAGACCTTAGTGTCAACCCCTGTGTTAGGGTATCACTTTTTCTGTACCGTGTGTCATACTGTGTGTGGTACTGCCATGACAACTGAATTTCCCTCATGGTGGGATCAATAAAGATCTATCTATGTCATGGTTACTGAAATGATGATTGACCGGACTGAAACTAAACTGAGACCTACTGTAGCCCCTAGTAACCAGAATGACTGACAGGTGGTTTACTGGTTGAAGCTGGATATTGTACAACCACACTATTCCTTGTACCTGTCCATTCAGGAATGGAGCAGGTACTACTAGCTGATGAATGGGCCTTTCACAATCACAAAGTACTGTATATCGTCGCTGTCGGGCGGAAACTTTGTTTGTACAAAACCATTCCTTTTTTTAATATTATTTTTAAAACATTTTAACCCATTAAGACCGGGAACGCATCTATCTGTGTCATTTTTTGATTTCTTTGGCTATTCAAAAATAGCAGATATACAAGCTCATAGCGCGGCACCTATGAGCTTGTAGATCTGCTATTTTTGAAAAATCTTGAACATTTTTGCAAATCTTTGAATATCGATTTTTTTAAGCGAACATTTTTAACTCATCTTACAACTTCTGGGGGGTCCCTGGAAGAAAATATTTTTAGATGGGGGTCCACGTCCAAAGAGTGAGAACCACTGATATATAGCAACATAGATTTTTTCAAAAAGCAACATTTGTAGAACCCCAAGAAGCAAAGATTTGAGTTAAAATGTTAGCTTAAAATATATATATATTCAAAGATTTGCACACAATTTCCACTATTTTCCCCCAAAATAGCAGATCTACAAGTTCATAGTGCGGCACTCGGTGCCGCACTATGAGCTTGTATATCTGCTATTTTTCAATAGCGAAAGAAATCTAAAATGACAGATGTGTTCCCGGCTTGAATGGGTTAAAATAATGAAAGATCTACAAGCTCACAACGGGGTCGCATTGTCAGCGTCTTGTATGATGAAGTAGGCACGCTGGGCAAGACCTAGCCGGTTCAGTGTCTAAAAGGAAGTACCTGAATTTGACGGAAGTACGGCCCAAGGAAATGACGTCGACGCTATACAAACCTGTTTACATTCTCTGTGAATGAAATGAGTGTTGTGATTGGTCGAAAAATATAGTTTCCGGGGGAAATACGTGCGACGGAAGTCCCGCCCTTATAGACACTCTCTGCTTTAGGTCGTGACCAGGCTTTTCTCTTCGCAGATGAGTAAGGCTGGGAACAAGGCTATGAAGTAGGGCATTCATTTACAAGAAAAAATATGAAGATGCAAGGTTTCTGCCTGGCAGAGACAATATTATATTTAAAAAAAAAATGTTTTAGAACTGGTCAGGATTATTATAAAACTTTCCAAATGTGCTCTCTTGCTCCTAGGAACTGTGTAGTTTGGCAACGGTGCAACTAGCCTATAGTTACACAGCAAAATCCTGAGTGTAAATTTAGCACTAAGGGTCATGGACACTTTTGGGTCCATCAGAGTTAAAGTAGTATTTTACAGTGTACTTTGGGCTCCATATGAGTTTATGATTCCCAAATTATGTTTGTTAATTACTTTGCACAATTTCATGGGATGGTGCCATCTAACAGCAAGCAAGGCAACACACGCACACACACACACACACACACACACATGCACACGCACACGCACACGCACACGCACACACACACACACACACACACACACACACACCATGTTTCTCCAATTGGATTTGCCACAACTGGCTGCTGACAACCCAAAAGAGGCTCGCTAACAAACCTGCCACTCAAACGACAAGATGCTCTCTAAAACAGGACCAAGAGGAGAGTCACAGTCACTGCAGAATTGTTAGTGGTAGCTTCTATCGTGTGTTACTGTTGCACTAGCCTCGGAAACCCATGGCTTATTTTTTGTTACTGTTGCACTGCTGTAGCACAGTAAGGTTCTCGGTGTTAATTTCACTTTAATTTAATTGTAAACATTTTCTCTCAGAGTAAATTAACTCTGATTTTACTGTGGGAAGAAGTACAGCATTAGTTATTAAGTCTGTTAAGCATGGTATTAGCCTGGTTCCAGTCTATAGACCCCACCCCTCTTGGTCTGGTGTTGAAATGGGTTTATCTAGGATTTATTCGGTACAAAAAGTACTGTCCAAAGAGAGTCTGGGGTGGGTCTAACGACAAGCCAATCAGCGAATATCTGCTAAAGCAAGCTGTGCGATGACCTCAGATGTAGGCGGATCCGTGGATCTCTTGTGATTGGTTTAGGGAAATTCGAATCCCCTCCTCCTTGTAATCGCCGATACTGGAGCCAATTTTAAGACTGAAGCTCCGCGCAGCTTCAGGCTGATGATAATCAGGCTAGCATGGTATAGCAGGCCAGTTGTTCTCAAATATGTTCATGCCAAGGACACCCAAATTAATACATGTTAGGCCCCGGACCTCCATTTGAAAAGATTTTGTTTGTTTTGTCATATATTTATTATACATAAAATATGTTACTGCTTTTGACCCCTGGGGGTCTCTGGACGCCCCTTTGAGAACCACTGGTATAGGCTATAACTCTCTGATCCTGATCTGCAGTGGCAGCCATGGTACAGTATATAAGTAGCCTACATTAATTCTGCTGCAGGAGTGAAAGTATAAGTCAATGCAGTATATGCAAGTAATTACATTTTACCCTGACATTTCCATCCACATCATTAGATTAGAATTGCACCCACTTCTTCACACTTGTAAAACTGTGATGTGACAATAAAGTTGATTCCGATTTTCATTCTAAATCAGATCTTTCTTTCCTAGATCGTTTTTTATGCTGCTTTTTATGCCAGTGTTTTTACTTTGAGATTTGAGTCAATAAAATGTGTTATGATTATATAACGCAAGGCCACAATGCAGCAAGCATGTCCACAGAAGAACTTCTACAAAGATGAGAAAATAATGTTTTTGAAATCCTAGACCTGAACAATCTTGATGAACCAGATCTACAAGCTCACAATGCAACACGATGCGATGGCTTAATAGGTTAATCAGACTAATTGATTTAGTTGATTATAAAAAATCTATATGATCTTTTTTTTAGAACATAGAATAGCATTAGAATGATCTCTAGGAAAATAATCGATAGTTGCTGAAGAGAAACATTACAGTTGCAGGTGTGGAGGATTGCTGCATTTCGTTGCTGTCGGGCAGAAACTTTGTATCTCCATATTTGAATTATTTATGTTTTTTTTCCGTAAATGAATGTCCTACTTCATCATACAAGAGTGTCGCACAAAAGTAGTGAAAATAGGTTGATCGGCTGTTTTCACTATTTTAACCTTTTAAGACCTGGAACGCATCCCTGTCATTTTTTTATTTGAGCTAAAAAAAAACATTATTTTACACTTTGGCTATTCAAAAATAGCAGATCTACAAGCTCATAGCGTGGCACCGAGTGCCGCGCTATGAGCTTGTAGATCTGCTATTTTTGAAAAGTCGTGAAAATGTGTGAAAATCTTTGAATATATATATTCTTTTAAAGCAAACACTTTAACTCAAATCTTTGCTTCTGGGGGTCCCTGGAACAAAATATTTTGAGGTGGGGGTCGGCGGCCAAATACATATCATTTTGGGGGTCCTTGACATGAAAAAGTTTGAGCACCACTGATATAGCAACATACGTTATTTCAGAAAACTGTTGGGATTTAGAAGACATTTGTAGAATCGGCTTCAGGTCTTAATGGGTTAATAAAATACAATTAAAAAAGAAACAGTTTTGGACATACAAGGTTTCCACCCCACAGCGATGATTTGTAGCTATTGATATTGATATTCTTTGCTGTTGAAGTTGCATGGCGTCAGTACAGCATGCTCCCCGCTGTCGTTTTGGATGTCATGGATTCCCTTTCAGTTGGTGGATCAACTGTTTTCTTATGCATGGTGTTATATCTCTATCACCCTAAAAAGCACACGGTAGGCTTCTTAGGCTATATATACACACATCAGATATTGTGTCTTGGTTAAGGTATGAGGGGTCAGTTCTTACTTCCTGGAAGTACATTATTTTGCAAAGCTATATTATATATATAGCCCAGACCCTGCTTAATGGCTGGAACTGTATTTATTACCTGTATTTATTTATTACCTGTTGTACTTTACATCAGGAAATATTAAGAACTCTTGTGACCTATACTTCTATCTTTTGTAGAGTGATATGGTGTGGGGACAGACAGACAGACAGACAGACAGACAGACAGACGGATATGTAAACTCAGTGCAATGAAACTATACTGAGCTGAAAAGGTATTTTCTGTTTACTAAAGAACTGGAGAGACGAGCATACCCGTGTTAATCTAGCAATCATAACTATGGGAATGGACACGAGTGTCGGGGGCAGACACACTTGTGGCTAAAAATTGTGTTTAGAGAAGTTGTAAAATAAAAACACATTTATGTGAGATGGTTATTTGTGAAAAAAATATACCAGTGAAGGATTAACAAAAAATAACTTGTTTAATTGAAAAAGATAACACAGTACAAGTAAACTGTCGAGTTCACAAAAGTCCCAGGCACCTGATACAATGTTCAATAGGCTATACTGTTGTTGCCAGATAAACCATACAGTGATGAATTGCCATGTTTTTCTTCATTAAGTCAATTGATATATTTTGTCAACTTCTTACAGTGTGTGGGAAACTCTTGTTACAGAAGTAAGTAGGCTATGTTACGTTTCTAAATGTCAACATACATATGAGTCAAAGAAGTACACCTGTCAAGTGATACTTCCGAGCATACCATAATTTTTTTATGATTGGGCTGCATCCCATAGTTTGTTACTAAGGCAATGTGATATGCTGCTCAAGTCAAGGCCTTTCTGAGAAGTGAAGGAGCATCTTGCTCTGTGTCCTTGTCTAACTATCTCAACCCAAATGTCTCTTTGCCTCCATGTTCATTTCAGTTTCATAATCCTACTGTGGATGATGCAACCATACAGTAACACAGCCAGTCAAACAGAGATAGAGAGAGAAAGAAGGAGAGAGAGGTTTATTTGTCTAGCATAAGCCTATGGGGGGTATATTTGACTAGCATAGACTATTTCACTATTTAAAGTTATATTTTTTCGTCAAAACAAAAGGTTAAATCACTATATTCTGATAGTATAGCTATATAGTGTTTGTTCAATAACAGGGCCCCCCCCCCATCTCTCCAGCTCTTTAATAAACAGAAAATAATGTTTTAGGTGGGTTGCACATTTTCAACCAATCAGGAGAGAGTACCCATTTATCAGCTTCAATTTGATAGTGTTCCACTTCCAATTGTGTCTGATCGTTTCTTTGTGTCTTCACTTCCAATTCCACTTGTTTATCCTGTATCCTGTATGAGTATCCCAACCCGAAAATGCATTTTCTCTTTATTAAAGAGCTGGAGAGACAGGGGCCCCTGTTACTGAGCACTCTCTCTATAGCAATGATTAATACTACCAGAATATAGAGCTATTTAACATGTATTGTAACAAAGAAATATCACCTACCTACCTTTAACTGTTAACTGAGAGAGAGAGAGAGAGAGATCAAAAATATTTCAGGTTCACTCAATCATATACACCTGTCTGTATGATGTGTCTGTTTGTCAAGCTTGCTATCTTTCTGTGTATGTAGGCCAGAGTGCCCCAGTTGTCACAGGACCTAGTTTAATTTGATTGGCCTAATCAACCAAAACTCAACGTCATAATCATATCCCTCCACCTTTCAAGACCTAGTCCCTGACCTCGCCACTCAGTCTCGAATACAAGCTGCTGTCAATTACCGTGTATTTTTCCAAATTGTAACAGCTGTACTGAGTCCCTGTCGTGAATACCTTCGTACAAATGTGGACAATGCCTTCTGTCCATTACAGCAAAACAAACCATTATAATTGGAGATGCAAGGTTTTAGCAGTGATGATTTGGAAAAACACTGTCAGCATTTGTACCATACGTTACGCGAACTTATTCCACTGACTACATGAAGAGTGGGCACCTAGGAAGAATGTGCACCTCCCCCGATTTGAACACGCATTGGTACATTATCAGACTTAAATTTGCCTTTAAACCTATAGGAGCCCACTCAATCTATCAATCTATCAGTTAGGGCTGTTAGCTTGAACTGGAGATTCAGGGAAAACACAGGAGACCAGCGTTGATGCAGAAAATGAAGAGTCAAGTTTTACTCTGTACGGAAGCTTATGGATAGATAGATATCTTTATTAAAGTGTCACTCCGCAACATACATATTACAATACAAAGCACGCACCAGAAGTTGTGGACCACTCGCAAGGAGTTGTGAGACACTTATCAAAAACAAATAAAACATACATTATAGTAATGTAAAAACAAAATACAAAAAAAAAATATATATTATATACCGGAACTCATGAATGTGCAAAATACTTTGATACAGTAGGTGAAGAAATAATTCTGAACAAATGTCTGCATATACTGTAGGTCACAGTGCAGAAGGACATGAGCTTCTGATTCAATAGAGCCGTTATTGCATAGATTACAGTAGCGTCTCCGTCTATCGGCTGGGGTGTTGGTGTATCTACCGGTTTCTATGGCTAAAGGAGCAACTCTACATCTGAATTTGGCAAATGCGCTTCTATGCTGCTGTGACATTATACTTTTTTATATAGAGCTCTGTGTCAAAGACACTCTTAAATACGTGCGTAGCTTATTTACTTCCAATCTGTTTATTAACTGTGGCCATGACTCTTTATTGACACTACCATGTCAAAAGCCTTTAAATCATTACTTGAGTAAACCATATTTACACCAGCAAGATGTGACATATATAAGGAGCACATTTTTATTTCTTTTTACAGTATATGCATAATGTTCCATATTTGTCAACTGGGTAGCCCATTGAAACACACGTTTACAGAGTCTGTTGTCAGGCATACAACAGAGCCTCTGCCAGTTCTTAAAACTCCATGACCACTGGTGTAGTCATGGAGTTTTCCAACCCATATCACCGTGTATAGCATCATTTGGGGTGTATTTACCAACTCCTAAATGAATCCTACATGCCCGGTTAAAAACAGCATTAACACAAGAGTAACTTCTACTCAGCAGCAGCATACCGGTAAGTCAAAATAGGCAGAACCAAGGATTGAAACAGTTTGGTGCAACATTTGACAGGAAAACCACCCATAGACTTACACTTGGCTATGATTGCACCCAGAGCTCTACTGGCATGCTCTACTAGATGCTTGAGAGTTTTATTATAATCGAAGAATTCTGTTAAAATCAAACCCAAATATTTGTACTCTTTAGGAGTTTCCTATGAAAAAGAACCCAGACATTGAAGGATTTCTAAAATGCACCACTTTAGTTATCAGCAATTATGTTCAGTTTTATCAACATTAATGGATGTTGGATATTGCGCATAGTTTGTATTGACACTGAGAGTTTAAATACTATCTAGAAATGACTGGCATTCCAAGGTTGACCTATCTATGTCCAGTATGTCTGGTATGGAGTATACAGTGGGTCTCCAATGGACTAGGGGAAACAATGTAAGCACATTCCTCTCTGAGGAGGTGTGAATTTGTCTGAAAATGACCTTGTGCTGGTAAGCCCATTCTTGTGTGTGTATTTAAAGTCAATATGAAAAACATTGAAGTTTAGGGCTGATAATGGACTGAGGACCTAAATATTAACTTTTATTCATTAAGTCACACTTTCTTTTTACTATGTAAATACATTTTTGCATCCGAAGAGCTGCAGTAGTTTTTGTCTCTGTTCAGCCATTTCTTTTAATTTGTATTATTACATTGGACTATTGGACTATATCCTAGCCTAATCTAAATCTATAGTATCACTAAATTATTTTAGCAATTTAGAACAAAGAGTGATCAGGATGGCACGGAGAAAGCCTATAGATACCTATCCTATCCTTTCCTATGCCACAAAGTCTGAATTAACCCAAAAAAAATCCTTCTGCTCTTTTTCTCATTTCCATCATGATTTCACGGTCCAAGAGCTGATGGACAATCCACCACAGTTTCCATTAGATACATAATCTGAACGTGAAAACCTCAACAATGCAACAATGTACTTTTATCTTTGCTCTTAAACCACGCTGCTTGCTCCTTCAAGTACAATTGAACAATATATATATAGGCTACAAAAATGTAAAAAAAGAGGTTAATTAGTGGTCTAAAATGTATAGGCTTCCTCTCCTCTCCTAATTAGCTTCAGCTCTGCATGTTACCATAGCATCAAAGAGAGAGAATGTCAACCCACACAGACTTCTCCTACCACTCTCTCTCTCTCTCTCTCTCTCTCTCTCTTGCCCATCAATCTCTCTCTTTCTCTCTCCAGCCGACCACTCCGCTGCCTACCATTCTGCCTGTCTCCCCCCGTCTTTATTACTGTTCTGGCTGTTCCGCCTACCACTGTATTTCTCTCTCTCTCTCTCTCTCTCTCTCTCTCTCTCTCTCTCTCTGGTGTCCATCCGTGTTTGTTTGTGAACAGCTAATCTCTGGCACACTTTGTAATGTGTACTTTTAAAGAAAGTACTCCAGTACTTTAACTCAAGTAAAATTTGACTGGGCAACTTGTTATAATTGAGTAATATTTGACCAGGAGTATCTATACTTTGACTCAAGTACTCAAGTTGAATATTTTGTCCACCACAAACACCATTTCTCCCTCAGCTTCCTCACATCCTGAGTGACAGCTGAACAGTCAACCCAGATCTGCGGAGTGGCCCTTTCATTTGTTTTATTTGCTCTCTGTGTGTGTGTGTGTGTGTGTGTGTGTGTGTGTGTGTGTGTGTGTGTGTGTGTGTGTGTGTGTGTGTGTGTGTGTGTGTGTGTGTGTGTGTGTGTGTGTGTGTGTGTGTGTGTGTGTGTGTGTGTGTGTGTGTGTGTGTGTGTGTGTGTGTGTGTGTGTGTGTGTGGTAGTGGTATGTGGTATGTGTGAAGGTATGTGTGAAGATAGAGGGTGTAATTCCAAGGTCATAAATATGCAGATGTATTCTCCTAAACATGACTACTCAGCTTCACTGTCCGCCCCCACACACACACACACACACACACACACACACACAGGGGAGAGTGGGCTGTAAGTGGAGCCCTCCAGACCCTCACAACTAGCTGACTGTGTGTGTGTGTGCATGTGTGCCCACCACTCTGTTTCTTGCTTGTATCTGGTTTATTGGCAGTGAATTGTTAGCGGCTGTAAATGTGCATTTAATGCTGCAATCTAGGACTTTGAATGACATGAAAATGTAATGAGAACCACTGCTTTAAAACAACATTAGACAATAAAGTTTGACTGAACTAGTCGCTTATTTTGGGCTTGTTTTCATAGACCGGGTTGCTTGTTTCTCTCGCAAGATCTGGCAACACTGGTCAAGTGGGGATTCCCTCTCAGCATTTCCCAGCTCCAGTCAGTTGTACATGAAGACTCCGCGGTCTAGCACAGTAAGGACGGGCGACCGAGGCCTTTGCTGTGTGAAATTGTGGAGTTGTGACTGACTGACAGTGTGACTGAGTTCTTGTTGTCCTAGTCTAGTCTTCTTTGTCTTGTCCTGTGTTTATCTCTCTATTTATTTTCTCTTTCTTCGGACTGCGCGCACTATAAATACCGAACCTATGAACCTATGAGCAGAGCAGTAGAAGTTTGGTCTCCCACGCATGGAAGTTAACAGATTAACAGATTAAGTTAACAGATTAAATTAACAGATTGCGGCTTTAGGCTGGAAATGTGAAGGTGCTTTTTTTTTTGGCGTGTCTGCATGTATATGTATATGTGTAAGATATGTGTCTGTCGTTTGTGTCAGTGTGTTAGTAGTGTGTGAGAGAGTTGTTATCTGAGGAACACCACAAGCAAGGAGATTTAGAGGGGAGAATAAGGCAGATAAACTGAAGTGTTTGTTGAAACTGGAGATGGGAGAAAAAGACGGTATCAATCTGATTGGTTTGTGTGTAAGTCATAACAGCTAGCTACCTAGAGCTTTCTGCCATTGTTCAGACCACTGACGTATTTTGTTGTTTGTATTGCCATCTATTGTGAACTTCGATAGAACCTTTGGTTCTATAACTACCTGCCGTGATATTAAGTTTAAATATTGTCCATCATCTTCTGTCTTCTATCTTCTTTCACTGTGATCAAGGAGCCAGAAGTAGTGATTCTATTAACTCTTATTAAACAGCAAAAAAGCTTTGTATAGCTCACATTTGGTAGTTGGTACCAAAGCAACATGAACAAAGCAGATTCATTATAATAAATGAGTCCTGGTATGTTATCTTTTTTTCCCACATATTTTGAATACTGGCAGTGGAGCTTGTGTTGGTGACCTATCGATCTAATAGCATGAATCAGATGAAACAGCTTCACCTTCCCCAAATTATGTTCCACAACTTCTATTATTGTTCGAATCTGCTTTGATCGCATATGCTGAAAGTGTGATTTTGACACCTGCTTCACCAAATGAGAGTGAATGTAATTGCTATGTCCATTTTCTCAATCACAGAATAAAAATGATCAACAATATATTGACATATGTAATGGTCAGCTAGCTAAACTATGAACGTTTTTTTTTACCACAGCAACATACAGTAGGTTTTATTTTTTTAACTTTTTGGATTTAGAAGACATTTTGTAGAATCGGCTCTTAAGAATAGGTCTTAATGGGTTAGAACAGTTTGAGTATCAGGCTGCTGTCACAAGGTGACATATTTTCATCCGACAGTGTCAGCTTGAGAGAAGAAGCTGTCTCTCACTTGGCATTGTACTTCAGCAACGTCACACTCACACTCACACCTGCGAGCGCACTTTAGTCCACTTAAATCCCAGCACGCCTATTCTGGGAGGAACATTCGCCAAAAAATAGCAGATTGGCTATTTTTGGTGAAGAGATTTTGTGTAGACGGGGAAAAAAGCGGTCAGAGTAACAGTTGTAACACAAGTCTGTTCCACTAAGACTAGAGGGTTTAAGTGGTTATACTGTTGACCCGCTGAGCAGCTCCACTGGAGCAGTTGGGGGTTCAGTGCAGTGCCTTGCTCAAAGTCACTTAATGTGGGTGCAGAGGTAGGGGTTCGTCTTGCACTTGCCCACCCAGAAGTTTCCTGCCGGTCCAGGGGATTGAACCAGAAGTATAGCACAAGTACACTCCTCTAACCTTGAGGCCACTGCTGCCCCACCGCTGTTTGTGTGTGTGATGCTCTACATGCACCAGGTGGAGCCCTGGTTCCAGCTCTGGATCTCTCTCTCTCTCTCTCTGTGTGTGTGTGTGTGTGTGTGTGTGTGTGTGTGTGTGTGTGTGTGTGTGTGTGTGTGTGTGTGTGTGTGTGTGTGTGTGTGTGTGTGTGTGTGTGTGTGTGTGTGTGTGTGTGTGTGTGTGTCACAGAGAGTGAGAGAGATACTGTGTTGATGCATGTATGGGTGTTGGGTGACATTATATCCTTTTATAATTGAAAACTATGTTTTTCTCTATAGGGCTTCCTTAGAGAGTGGAAGAATGACACACAACAAAGCCACATCTTCATACTTACAGTAGCTGTCCTGTGCCCTTTGGTCCTTTGAACCAGAAGGTTTGTTCTGCAGCAGTGTTGATTTCATCGACTAAAACTATGACTTAATATGTTGTTCAACTACCTTTTTTCACTGACGAAAACTAAATAAAAAACTAAATAAAAACTAAGCTATGATGACTAAAACTTAAATATACTGACAATTTCGTCAACAAATAAAAACTAGACTAAAATGTTAGACCGGGACTAGTGGAGAAGAGATCCAGTAGAACTAAAAGACAAGTCATTTTATGTTTGGTTGCGCGTGGGTGGGTGTTGCACTCTTAAAATAGCCGATCTACAAGCTCACAGCTTGTAGATTGGCTATTTTCAGCATGCCACCAAGTGTAAAATCAGCCTTTACGACACCATCAAGGCACCGCCAAAATACATTTTAGTCGACTAAATCAACTGCAGATTTAGTCGACTACAATCTTAGGATATTTAGTCGACTAAAACTAGACAAAAACTAAAAAAATTCAGATGACTAAAATATGACTGAAACTAATAGTCCATGAGCCAGAGCCCCAAAATTGAGCAATTATTATCGAAAGAGTGGGCAAAACCAAACCTATATTAAATTGTTCAGAGGGTCAATACGAGTAAATAAATGTATGATAACCTCACCACAGGAGCAGCTTTTTCATGGTTATCACACATTTTGTAATTTTCCCCATACGTACATGACAGGTCAAAAAATGACAAAATTTTAAAAAGAGTTATCATAATGAAACTTCCTGAGTTGATTACTTACATGAAGACAATGATTTATCGTATTACAAGTTTTCTGAAATTGTAAATTTAAATATGCAAATTAGGCATAGGAAAATTTGCCCAAATTTGCATAACTTTCCAGAATCAACATTGGACAAAGCCAGAGTCAACATACTTATTTCATTTTGTTAAGATGTTGGATTCAAACGTTTTTAACGAGGGAATATTCAATATCTGCTCAATTTTGGGGCTCTGGCTCATGGACTAAATGCCTAATTTGCATATTTAAATATACAATTTGAGAAAACTTGTAATACGATAAATCATCGTCTTCATGTAAGTAATCAACTCAGGCAGTTTCATTATGATAACTCTTTTTAAAATTTTGTCATTTTTTGACCTGTCATGTACGTAGGGGAAAATTACAAAATGTGTGATAACCATGAAAAAGCTGCTCCTGTGGTGAGGTTATCATACATTTATTTACTCGTATTGACCCTCTGAACAATTTAATATAGGTTTGGTTTTGCCCACTCTTTTGATAATAATTGCTCAATTTTGGGGCTCTGGCTCATGGACTATAAATGGAATTGTATTCAAAAGATTATGACTAAAACTAAATTGCTGTCAAAATCAACACTGTTCTGCAGCAGTGTTCCTCCCTCACCAGAGTGCTAGCATCTCTGGCCTCATTCTTTGCTGCTCTGTCATGCACTTGTTCAGTGTGGACTGTGGAGTGGACCGGCCCATTAACCTCTTAAACCCTCTACACTTAGTCAAACGGGACCTAAGTTGCAATTGCACTTGGTACGTTCTTTTTTCACCCCACACCAAATCTCTTTTGATAAGAGGAGATATACTGTTATTGTTCCCGTGGGGGGAAAATAGCTTCTGTCATCCTGCAATTCCACATAAAGATCGAATAAAACCTCTTACACTCACACAGCACTTTCATACAATATACAGTTGACATACACACCTGCTGACTATGACAACATATTGCACTACCCTCATGGCCCACATATTGCACGAACCTTATACATTATATATAGCAGAAGTGGTGACATATTGCACATCCCTCATGGCCAACGTCTACATTACATTGGTGTTGAGGAGCTTAATGGACCTAAGCAGAAATTACTGTTTAGAATGGTTCAGCTTTGCACGCAGGGACCAAACAATCATCTGGCGGAAGGTCAAAGGATGCAGATTAGACTGAGCTTTTATGTGTGTAGTGATTTCTCTTTTCCTTTAGAGAAATCACTACACATATATATACGTGTGTACATCTGTTATCTGTTCGTGTGTACATAATATGACTGTCTGCATGATGGGTAAACCTGGATGTCAAAGTACGCATATGGACGGGAAATATATCTCAGTTCAACACATTGCTTAGCTCCCGATAGAGGTAGGTAGGTAGGTAGCTAGGTGGGTAGGTAGATTGATTTATTGATTGATTGATTGATTGATTAAACGTTTAAATGTTTAAATGCTTGATTGATAGTCTTAACGTTCTCTGGCTGAAATAAATTATAAAACTTCCTCTGCACCCTCTTCTATCTCACACTCCTCCACACTTTCCTCATTAGTTTCCATGGTAACAGAGTGTTGCCGGCTTGGTCGTCAAGCAGCCCACTCAGCATAGCTCAGAGCCATATACGCTCTCTCTCTCTCTCTCTCTCTCTCTCTCTCTCTCTCTCTCTCTCTCTCTCTCTCTCTCTCTCTCTCTCTCTCTCTCTCTCTCTCTCTCTCTCTCTCTCTCTCTCTCTCTCTCTCTCTGTGTCTCGCTCACAGACCCCCACCCAGCATGCCTCCATTTTGACACATTCTCTCATAAATTCACACATACATAAACTTAGACCTTAGCAATACAATAACATGGCATCATGATGATGTGTGGATGTGAATGTTTGTGGTGTGCCAGTATGGCCAGTCAAAGAAAACACAGTGATAGTTGCTTGGCTGGCTGTGTTAATATCTGTCCTATTGTTATAATAATTATTATTTTTTAATTTAGTTCCATATCTCAGTTGCCTCTTGTATTTACTTCTTAATGATCAAGTGACCATTTCTTATTCAACGAGAGAACCTAAATCATTTCCTCTGAAAGGGCGGTTCAGTTATACAGTCATAGTGAATGTAGGCCTGAATGCCTGGACTGGGATGTTCATTCCGATAAGAGTGAAAAGTAAACTAATTCAAAAGTGAAGGTTGTGCACATGCAGTTGGTCGCTGGTGGTGCTGGACACGATTAATAACAGTTTTAAAATGAAACTTCTGCATACTTTAATTACATCTGTGAATGGATATCCTTAATGGTAGCCATTCGCAAATTGTGTCTTGGTGTTTAAACCAACCGATTTCCGCCCTGTAATATTGTATGTCACTCTGGTCACATGCTGTTCAATCAGTTCACCTGAGGAAGGCCAAATTGTTTGGCCAAAACCAGTGGTGGAAAGTAACTTAAGCACATTTACTCAAGTGCTGCACTTAAGTATTGTTTTCAATACTTTTGCTTCTACTCCACTACATCTCAGAGGTAAATATTGTACTTCTACTCCACTGCTGTAGGAGGGAGTGAGTGAGTCCGGAGCTAATCTTGCAAACCCCTGGACCTTTCGTGCAGGCAGCGAGTAGGCCAAGAAAGACGCTCCACTCCATATTTTTCAAATTGTCCTCATGGTGGTGCCATTCCAGTCCGCTTTATGTTTTGGGCTATAAAACTCTTGAGGAGGTTGCGGGTTCGAATCCACTGTGGTGCATCCGGCTTTGTTGGGCATCTATACGAACCCAATTGGCCCGTGTTCAAGGGAGGGAAGCTGGGCGGGGAGGGTGATATTGGTCATTGCACGTACTCCTACGGGCTGGGGGCGACACCTGTCAACAGGGAATGTTGGGCGGGAGGAGTGGGACGAAGGCACTACGTCCTCTCGGTGGGGGCTCCTCACTGGCAGGTGAGTCAGTAGGATACAACAGCAGTGTCCACACAACATTGTGTGGGGAGGAATTCATTGGCATAACGACTAAATTGGGGAGAAAAAGGGGAGTAAAAAACAATTGGCTACTCTAAATAAAATAAAATAAAACTCTTGAACCATACTGTAGGTTGTTCAATAAATAATTCCCTTTCATTGGATTCCGTGGATCACGATGCAGCCACATCTGCCACTGTCGCATTTGTTGTTTGCAATGTAACGTTATCAGGGTAAGAAATTGCATGCGCCTCCTGGACGCATTGATAGTGAGTTTACTGTGCCCTTTTGGGTTATTTTGCGTTAGAGATACAGGACTTGTAGTGTTCAGCATCACTGCTAAATGTAATGAAAGTTTATAAACCTGGAAAACTTTTCCAGGTTTTCCACACACACACACACACACACACACACACACACACACACACACACACACACACACACACACACACACACACACACACACACACACACACACACACACACACAGGGAGACAGTCAGATGGTGTGTATCAGTAACAAGCCCACTCACAGTGATGCAGAGACAAAGCCAGGAGCAGAAATACTAAAGTAGGTTAGAGCAAAGCATTCTGGGATAGCAGGATACCCCCTGGGCTTCTACAGGAGGCTCATTCTCCCGTTGTCTCTCATTTACTTAATCTCTCTTTCACTTTGTTTGTTTGTTGCTTTTATTTGTTTGTTGCTTTTTCTGTCTTTCCGTCTGTCTTATTTTTTTCTATCGGTCTTTCTTTTTGCGTGCTTTGCTTGCTCCCTCTGTCTTTCCGTGTGTCTTGTTAAACATTGTGAATTAGTTAAGTTACTGTTGAGAGAGACTATATATATATGCCTATGAATTAAATACCAAGGCCCTCATTGGAAACAAGTCCGCAAGGACTTTTATGAACGGACCTGTTAGACAAAGTATTTTAAAATGTAACTGTGCTGTTTTACATTTTTTTTGCCTAATAAAATATTCAATCAAAAAAAAAAAAAAAAAAAGAGAGAGAGTGTGAGAATGCAGAATACCCAGTTTCTGGAGGAAGCTGAATAGAGTGTGTTTTATCACTCCATCCTTACTTAACGATCACCTGATCCTTGGCTGAGCTGTAAAAACCTGCCTCTCTTGTCTTGCAGTAAAGACACCTGCCTCTCGCTTTGCTTTATTATAACAAATTTATGTCTCTCTCTTGTCTTCCGCCCTCCCCCTCCATCTGATGGAGCCCTAGCTGGCTCATCATTGCATCCGTCTCAGTCAGAGATTCCATAAGTACACTTTCCAGAAGATTTCAGATAGCGTGGTAGTAGTAGTCATTAAGCCACCAGTAGTTCTCAAACTTTTTCGTGCCAAGGACCCCAAATTGAGAAGATTTGTGTTTAAAAAAATCAAAAAGAGCTTGTATACGTAGAGCAGTGAACAAGGAAAGACTGCTTTCATGTATTTATTATGCTCCACACAAATGGAACAAACTTCAGGACTCTCTGAAACTGGTGCGATTGGTCTCAATTCAGGGTGCTTTTTGAGGACACACACACACACACACACACACACACACACACACACACACACACACACACACTACATAGTGACTGCACCTGTTTCATGTAACACTATGTTTATTTGCATCTGTGACATTGTAATGTGATTCAAATGTTTGTTATTGTTTCGCGTCCTTGAAAAAGCGAGCTTGCTCTCAATGGGCTTCCATGAATAAAGAAAGGAAAAAGAAAGAAAGTATATCTGCTAGTTTTGATAACCACTGTTCTAAATTGACTTGCTATATACATATGTATATATGTGTGTATATATATGTGTGTGTGTGTGTGTGTGTGTGTGTGTGTGTGTGTGTGTGTGTGTGTGTGTGTGTGTGTGTGTGTGTGTGTGTGTGTGTGTGTGTGTGTGTGTGTGTGTGTGTGTGTGTGTGTGTGTGTGTGTGTGTGTGTGTGTGTGTGTGTGTGTGTGTGTGTGTGTGTGTGTGTGTGTGTGTATATATAGATATAGATATATAGATATATGCTATATATATATGATATATATATATAGATATAGATATAGATATAGATATAGATATATAGATATATAGATATAGATATATATAGCGCCCTTGAGCAAGGCACTGAACCCCCAAAAAATGCTCCTTGGGGCTGACCCTCTGCTTCGACCGCTCTGAGGTTTACATCGCAACATGCCAGGAACTGTGTACTAGTGTGTTATGCTATAGGAGGGATTATGCACAGATAAAATTACAATGTGTCAACTGACACTGACAGTGATTGTCTAATAGCCCCCCCCCCCCCCCACCCCCAATATCAGGAATGGCAAACCTTGTGTTAAGAGCAGTACAGTATGGTTCAAGGCAGTAACCCCCCCCCAACCTGTAAGCATCCTTAAGGTCGTAACACATGGCAAGCGGTTCACGCGGGCGGTACCGCTCGGATCAGCGGTGATCGCGCCGCGATCATTGTTGTTTTGTCCTCCTGCGCGGTGCGGGGAAAACAAAAGCTCACCACAATCCAGCTCTTGCCGCCCACACGCTCGTGCACAAACGAGCACGCACGTGAAAGTTTCACGGGACCGCGCCCGCTCACCTCACCGCCCCTCAACTTCTCCGCACGTCCCAAATAATCGCCCGCCTCTCATCGAAAATGAATTACATAGGTGCGTTGGCCGCTTGCCGTGTGAAAGGAGCTTTAGTAGGCCCATATTGAATCTGAGACCCATGAAAACTTCGATTCCACTGGACGGAGGTTGCATATACTTGATCGCAGTGCCAGTCACTATCTAGACAATGCTTGTGATTCCTCCAGACGTGTCCCAGAAGCATCTCTGCTAAAAATAATGTGCCTGGTCTATTTTCTCTGTGTGTGTGTCGCTTGCAGAAAGTAGCCAAATAGACAGTTTCATATCAGACATCATCCACCAGTCATTATGATCTAATCTTAGAAAACTCATCATTACACATGCAGGTTCTGTATGGTCCACCTGCTGTGAAGCTATACCATTTACATGGCGATATGGAACTGCAGCTGGATCTGTCCTCTTAAGGCCATATAGGCTACAGCAGGGTCTTCAACGTTTTCAGGCCAAGGACCCCCTAGCTGAGAGAAGGAGATGAAGCAGGGACCCCCTCTATATCGTATAAAATTGTGTTTCAGATTAAACTTTCTTTGTTTACTTAGTCTGCTCTTTTTTTCCCTCTACACCAAACACCTCTTTGCCAAAAATAGCCGATCTACAAGCTCACAACGCCTCGCAGCGCGAGGCGTTGTGAGCTTGTAGATCTGCTATTTTTGACTAAAGTTCTCCTCAGAAAAGGGATGCTATAGGGTTCAAGTGGTTAAGGTAAAAAAAAAAATCATATCACACAAAGATTTGGCGGGAACCCCCTGTAATAACTCTGAGGACCCCCTAGGGGTCCCGGACCCCCTGTTGAAGTCCCCTGGGCTACAGTAACGGGACAGTACAGTGCTGATGATCATGTACAGTACATGTACAGTACATCCAGAGTTAGTGTCAGGTTTGCGGATTAGCATTGTGGGAAGAGGAGCACGAGAGGGGAGGAGAAGAAAAGGAGAATAACTATGGGACCATTGTGAGTGTGTCTTTGCCTCGGGGCTGCACTCTCTGTGCATCCCTTCCTCACATGATGGCTCTCCTCTCCTCCCTCTACCTCTCTCTCTCTCTTCTCTTTCTTCCTCCTCATCCTTTCACAACCCCTTGCCCGCACCCTGGGGCGTCAGCAGGCGCAGGGATTCAATATGGGATGTATGGATTCCTTTCTCATTCCTTCCTCGTCTTCTCCTATTCCATCATTCTGCATCTCAAGAGTGGCTACGTGCCCGCTTTGTGTGTGCGCACGTGTGCATGTCTCTCTCTCTCTCTCTCTCTCTCTCTCTCTCTCTCTCTCTCTCTCTCTCTCTCTCTCTCTCTCTCTCTCTCTCTCTCTCTCTCTCTCTCTCTCTCTCTCTCTGTGAGCGTCCCAGAAAAGGCGGACCTCAGGGAGTTGTGCTCTACTTTCATGCCGTTATTAATTCATCCTTCGCTTCCTCTCTCTATGCCAGGATGGACGCTGTGAAGGGACAAGGAGAAAAGAGGAGAGAGTCAGAGCAAAAGAAAGCAGAGTCACAGAGACATATTCGGGCAAATAGAAGAGGCCCTTCGTCTTATCTGTGTGTCAGTGTGTGTGTGTGTGTGTGCGAGGGAGGGGGGAGGGGGGCGCACGGAGAAATCTGAGGAGAATATAGATGCAGACAGTACTTTACTGTGTTTCTTGTAGTGTGTTATGTTATTGTTGCCTGTTTCTACGTTGGGGACAACGGATGGAAATTGGCATTCTTGCTAAATCCGGTGTATTTACATCACATCATGGGTGCGTTCGGAAATTAAGCACTGAGCGCACTGGCCCATACAAACTAATAGGCGAGTGCGCTCCCGGTGCGCATTTCCAAACGCACCCCATGTATGTATTGTTCATTAATATGCGCTGTCCCGTCCAACTAATCCGAACAAACAAAAAAATAAGGGCACATCTTAAAAACAATTTCCCTAGAATTCATGCAGCACCCTTAAACTTTTTAGAGGTGATAGTGCTTTTATGCGTTTTGAAGCATCGTGTACCTAATTGAACCCCATCTATAGTTAGAACCTGTAGTCTGTGACATTCCTAGAGAAAGTTGACAGGTCAGTTAAAGACAGGCCTTTTAACTATGTTATGATATACAGTTACGTTTGTGGTAACTACGTTACCACAAACGTAACTGTATATCATCACGGGAAACCTCATAGACCAAAACTGTTACTTTTCAGGATTCAAATTCAAAAATAGCAAAAGTAGCAGATCTACAAGCTCAAAACGCAACGCTTTGCGCCGTGTTTTGAGCTTGCAGATCTGCTGCTTTTGATGCTTTTGTGTGACCCTGTCGTATATGTTCAAGTAGGGCGTTAATTTACGAAAAAACATCAAAAATTAGACGATGGAGATAGGAGGTTTCTGCCCGACAGCAACGATATGAAGGATAACATGTTTCCAATGTTTTCCAATTCATTTGAATTTGCAAAGTGGCAACAGTCCATATGGTTACAATTACCTTTTATGCTGGCACTGGTTACTGCACTGTATAGTAAAGGCGTGTTCCAATTTTATCTTTTAATTAGTGAATGTAAATGTATCTCTGACAGTGTAAAAATGGTCCATTACGGGTGAATTATGTTGTGTGGGGCCTGTACAGTTTCACATCACTGGTGTAGTTAATGCAGAGGACTGAAGTGGTAATATAGATTAACTAGAGAGGATGTGGTGGGTAATTTTAGGTTCCAAAGCTGCTTTTATTCAGAGACAGCGTAGATGACTGACAAGGCATGGCATTGCATTGTGGGTATTAGTGGCAGGCAGAAAAGAACACGTGAACATGTGTTTGTGTGTGAAGAGAGAGAGAGAGAGAGCAAGAGAGAGAGGGAGAGAGAGAGCAATAGTGTGCCAGTATCTAGGCTAACCTCTGTCTTTAGTCAGATTTGACACAGGCCTTTGTTTCATTAACAAGCCTTAAAATGACTCATGCTATTGCCATGGCGATGAGTTTAAATACTCATCCACACATTATGGGATGTCGCAGACAAAGTGACATGTAAACAGGCAGAAGATCTCTGCTTGCCTGTTGTTGCCGTGTTATTATCTTGACAACGCATTGGGTCGCAAATGTCCAATCAATATATGGGCATATCTGCGCACCTGCCACAACATTTAACTTTTTCTACTGTATATAACATATGCAGTAAGTACTATATATATGTATGTATGTATATATATATATATATATATATATATATATATATATATATATATATATATATATATATATATATATATATATATATATATATATATATAAAAAATACTATGTCAGTTTTCACATCCATGTAAATGAGCCAGTCAGCCAGAGTTAGCCAGAAGCTAATTTGCGGTTCCATTTATGTGCCTTTGACCATAAATGGCATAGCGGTCGGATCTGTTGTTCTGGACAACCGGATCTCTGTATCTGTCAGTCCTTGCCCCTTTTATGTAATTACAAATTATAATTATACAATTACGAGGTAGATGCCAATCTATCTATAGATAAGAGGTAGATGCCAATCCCTGCATTTGTTTATAGTAAGAGGAATATTGGTTCATTTTAGTAATTTGAGATCACCTAAAGCCAGTGTTGGGTAACGTGCGTTAGTAACGTAACGGCGTTACGTAATATATTACCGAATTGCGGTAACGGGTAATATAACGCATTACTACAAGGAGAATCTGTAATATATTATTAAAATGACACTGCGTTACTACGTTACTTTGTGCGTTACCCACCAAAGTGAAGGTGTTTTTTTTATCCACCCACAAAGCTACAGCATCTAGCCTAGTAAAGGTATTAAATTGATTGTCAGTCAGTGGCTGGCAGCGCAGTGTGCACATCTAATCGCAAAAACCCGACGCTTATTTTGTCTTGATCAACAGCAATACATTTGACAAAATACAGCGAAATCCCCAAATTCTTAATATCCAGTACAGTAAGCAATAGAAATTAACTGCAAACAAATTCAAAGTTATATGCTATCAATATCACACAAAAGTAGAGAGAAGCTGTGATCTCACCTCACAAACAAATGGACAAGAAATAATCCTTTTGCAAACAACATCCATGTTCTGTTCGTTTGTCAACAATGATTTAAATGGAAAGTTTATTTCAAGAGCTAGAATGTGACAGTTTGACATAGTTTGAGTCGTTTTTGCTGCGCAGGCTAGTCCTCGTTTAAGTTCATTGCTTTCACCTGTTGTTCTGCTATGCGCAACAGGGCATATCTCCGCCAGGCCAGGTTTACCTACCCAGGCCATGAAATTCATAGGCTGTCATATTAGCCAATTAGAATGAAATCTATGACTCATATACTGATACAGAACCATATACGTATAGGCTATAAATTGTCGTTGTCGGATGGAAACCTTGTGTTCTTTTTTTAATTATTATTTTAAAACAATTTAGAATTGTGAAAATAGCCAATCTGCAAGCTATAATTATTAATAATTAAGAAATATTATATTTTAAATAGTGAAAAATCAACTAAAGTCATTATTAGTGCAAGTTCAATCACATTGAATGAAAATAACTCTTTTTTTAAATACATAAAATCTCTAATCTGTGAATCTAATGTGATTCATGTGACCCCTACTTCAGTCAGTGAAGACCAGGGCTGAAAGTGACATATATTGAGACCAGTATAACTTTGTACAAATATTGGTAATTTGCTAACACATTATTTTGTCAAATAAATGAGTTATATTTCACAGATAGTTATTCTTGTACTATATTAACATAAAATCATCCTTAACCTTCAAGCTCAATTCTTTTGTGGACTTAATGTTTTTTATGACCTTCCTGCCCTGGCATTTGCCTTTGTGCCCAAAAAAAAAATGGCAACACCAAAGGCCAAGTGGCCTTGCCCCTAAAATGACGAAATTCCAGGCCTGGTTACAAGTTAGTTTGTAGATTTGGATTATTATTACAGAACATACATTAACCACTTCAGCCTTACATTTCAGCCATTTGAAAATAGCAGATCTACAAGCACTTTCATTTGCATTCTATGCTGCTCATGCAGTCCTTGTTCTGTGGACTTTAATTAAAAAAAGGTATAGAAAGAGGCTTGTGTCTTGTCATGTCATTATAGGCTACATTATAGAAGGTATATGTCTATTTATGAATTGATTAATTTAAGTAAATACATTGATTCATTAATGTAATTTATAATCCTATCTTAGAATTTAAATGTTTGCCCATCTCTGTGTCCCAAAAATAATTTGTGGGCTAATAATAATAATACAAAATCTAGATTATTTAATTGTTCAATTTTAGTTTTTTTTTAAGTAACTAAAAAGTAATATGTAATATTAATATATTACTGTTGCTCAGACAGTAATATGTAACGAAATGTATTACTTTAAAAGGAAGGTAATAAGTAATAGTAATATATTACTCAAATAAAGTAAGTTGCCCAACACTGCCTAAAGCGAGACGGAGTCAAGGCCGACTCAGGAAGAGTGAGATTTGCCCTGTGGATGAATGCTCGTACTACTGCACTGCATTTGCACACGTTGGGTGCTCGCTGCTCAGTGCATGAAAAATGTCAACATACTTGCATTTATTTCAACCATACTGTGGAAGAAGTGTCGTATAGTTGTGCCTCAATGTAGCTCACACTAGAATTCAGTCGGAGGCGATAATGAGCTGTTCAGGTACAATGTCAACCAGCTGTCAACAGCGAAGCTAATGCAATAGCCATATGGGCATTCTTTTTTAAAGTTTGCTCACTTAACTTTTGCATTGTTAGCAACATTTTGATACAGTATACTCAAATTAAATCATGTCATTTGAGTACACTGAATTTCTCCCCTGTTGGTTTTAAAGATGAAAAGGAGACCCTTAACCACTTGAACCCCAGCGTTCATATTCTGGGGGAACATTAGCCAAAAATATCGGCTATTTTTGGCAAAGAGATTTTGGGGGATGAACAATTACCTCAAGAACAGATGTACATTTATTGTAATATCACTTATATGCCGATATCTCATTTGGCTGACCAGTTGAATCACTTTTAAACCAATTTGTCAGTGATTTTCCCCCCGTAGTTACTGCACTTTGGCTTGGCAGGGCAGTTGTAACTCAATTCCAGTTCTCTAAGGAGTTTTTGAACCGTCTTACTGAAACAGGCTTTCTCTGTTGATCTGTATACAGGGACTCTAAATGAAGACTGCATAAGAAGATTCCACTGGTGTTCAGAGACAAACACAACAACAACAGGTTGACGGGGAGAAGACACAGACATGGTCATGGTCAGGAGACCTTAGTTCCCAGAAGGCCTCGCAGGGCCCAGGGGGCGGGATTACAGGGTGGAGAAGATGAACCTGACCAATGACAGGCCGTCGCCCGGGGATAGAGTCTCCACTCGTCAGTGATCTCCATGGTAACTGACAGCTGGCCCAGCACCTCGCACACAGGCGTCTGAATCCTAATTGGCCGACAGCACAGGTAAGGACCTGGAACAATAAAGCCCGACTTACAGGTATACTTGTTTGTAGGACTGCAACTATCCATTCTTTTCACAGCGAAAAGTGAACTCGTTAACTTTTTGGAATAATCGAGAAGCGTATTTTATTACATGTATAAGCTTTTTTATTTTTACAAAATACATCAACAAATCAATTAACCTTTTAAGCGTTATTACCAGCTTGCAAAGCTGGTCTAAGAAGAGACTGACCTACTAGTCATCCATGTATTTGACATGTGTGCGACATATTCGCGACATGTTTTCAATCATTGGCTGTCATTTCAGCCAATGGGGATACTTTCCCATACTCTGAACGGGCAGTCTCGTCCTCCCAAGCTATGGTACTAGACACGCCTCTCGCCTCTATGGCAGTGTTGCCAGATTCTGCGAGAGAAATAAGCAACAGGTCTAAGCCACTGGGGAGCCACTGGCAGTGTTGCCAGATTCTGCGAGACAAATCAGAGAAAACGGATAGCAAGCTGGTATACATGACTGAGTCATGTCTTGTTTTATACTATACGCACAATGGTGTCATGCAAAAATTATGAAAATAGCTGATCTACAAGATCATAATGCCTCGCATGGCAATTTTTTTTTTTTTTGTTTATCTTTAACTTTAACTCGCCTATAATGACTTGCCTGTAATGACCAAATGACCTAATGGCCAAAATAGGGATACATTTTTCATTGATAATTGTATTAAACTAGAGGTCCGGGCGCCCCCGCGCACGGGGCTCTAGCGAGGGCTCGCTTATTTTGGGGTTCCAAAATCCCCCCCCCCAAAAAAATACATGGGGGACCCCGACCCCCGCAAAACATCGCGGACCCCTTCGCCCTTCGGCTGTTTTTTTTTTCTTCATGAAGGTGGTTGCTTGTTTCTGGCGCACATCTGGCAACACAGACCTGTCTGCTTGTCAACCCGGACGTGGCAACCCAGATGCCGACTCGTGTGTTGTTGTTGTGGGGAGATTTTCAAAAGCGGCTGCGTGGTGTTGGTTGTCTTTGGGATGTACATGGCACGTGAATGACGGACATATTACCGTGAGTGTGGTGTGATAGAGACATGACTAAAGTGAACGGCGCGGGTTGAAGCGAAGTGGTCGCATGTGTTGTTGTTGTGGGGAGATTTCAATAGCGGCTGCGTCGTGTTGGTTTCGGTTTGGCTCGGCGGTGCTCACGCTAAAGGGAACAAAATGGTGTACGCGTAATGTTGTCAGTTTGTGCTGTTCGCAATTAATTATGCTCCGAGGAGGCAAATGTGTTGTGAGCAATGAAAAGTAGCCTACGGCACCTGTCAATTAATCGCGCACGTTGTGGCTTGTGTGGTTAGTGACAGTGATATGGTGTGGTTGTGTTAATGGAAGGGAAACAATGATAACGGAAGTGAATGAGTGAATGATGACGGAAGACGGGACTTATCTGCAATGTATTATAGGATTACCGATTACCGATTATGTTTTGCGATCGATTAAATCTATTTGTTCAGTTAAATTGTTGTAGCCCTATAGCAGCTCACAATGCATCGCAGCTACACGGTTATGAGCTCATAGATGAGCTATATTTTTTTTTGTTCAAGGTTTTTTTATTTTATATTTTCACATACAGGTCTATAACAAAGGGCATACAAAAACAGTGAATGTATGTTTGTTACCCCTCCCACCCCCCCAAAGTTCCCGCTCCGAAAGAGCCACAACCCTGGTATCTCATTGTACCATTAAAACAATGGACAATACAAACAAATAAGACATAGATGAGCTATTTTTGCCGTGCAATGCTGGCACACAACAAAGTATAAATCAAGCCTAATAGTTATGGTTTTAGACTGAATTATTTGTTACTTCAATGAGTTTTAATAACATTTCCTTGTTGTTCAGTTTTGCGTTGCTCTCTACATTTGTCTGTAGTGGCCATATTGGCTGAAACAATCCAACAACAGGGGTTGTAGCGCATGTAGGCGTGTGGCACTCCTACAGAGTTGTGTGTACTAGCAACGTTTTTTTTGTCCTAGACACTAGTCTAGTAGCCTCGGAAACCCATGCCTTTTTTTTTGTTACAAAAGAAAAAAGTCTGGGGGAACCATGCAGGAACGGTGGTTTCGGAGTGGGAGTGAACCTTATCTCCTAACCAATCAGAGTGCAGAGGGGCGTCGCTCTAAATTTGGTGACGTCAGCGTGTTCCGTGCACAGGCCGGGGGGGGGGGGAGGCGGGGACATAGATTGGTGAAGCAATAGGAAGCGGCGCTGGAATCCAACCGCCTGGGTTTTGGATCCGCCCTTCAAGACCATCGATAGGGCTCGCTCTTTCAGGCTACTAGTCTAGAGACTAGAGACCACCTCCAACCATTACGTATGGGTTAGTTATGTATATGGTATTAACATACTGTGATATACAGATTGGCCAAGTGGAGCTTACTATGTAACCGTGCTCGGGTTGTGTGTGTGTGTGTGTGTGTGTGTGTGTGTGTGTCTCTGTCCGTCTGTGTGCGTGCACTGCCTCAGCCCTGTGTGCAGCCAAGTAAATGTCCAATATAGACGTACCATACATCAAATGAAAGGTCTTTGAAAACTGAACACACCTATCAAGGTTGCGTTTAAGCCCGCCCCTTCCCCCGGAAGCCACGCCCCGGAGAAGGCTCCTAAAAACTCCCCATTGAAACCCCATGTTAAGTGAAAAGTGCCCGAATCGCTCCGAAACTTTTTCTACCCCCCCTAAGTGGGGGTCTACGAACAAATACTTCGGGCTCGGATTTTGGCTCCGCCCCCCGGAAGTGGGTGAAACAGGCACTTCAAACACTTTGTTGAATTGTTCAAAAACATTCAAAGTTTTTTTTTTGTGAATTTGTATTTTTCTAAGATGCTCCTTTTAACGCCGATTTTTTTTCTATTTTTTATATATTTTTTTATTGGTAACTTTTTTTTAGATGATTTCCTTTCATAATTTTTTTTTTTTTTTGGCGTTCGCTTCCCGCGTTCGCGCGTCTTACTTGTTATAATACAAATTTTATTAATTAAAATCATAGCTTTATTGATGCCTGTTTTTAGTGTTATGTAAAATACTGGAGGGTTTGGGTGTGTTTTCCCTATTCATTTTGTGACACACACACACACACACACACACACACACACACACACACACACACACACACACACACACACACACACACACACACACACATAGAAAGAGAGAAAGATTAGATCATAACCTCAAATTTTATGACCTGTTAAAGCCACACACACACACACACACACACACACACACACACACACACACACACACACACACACACACACACACACACACACACACACACACACACATTCGCCCATCTAGCCCAGTGAGTCATACTGCTAGCAGGCAGTGCAGGTAAATCAGCTGTGTCTAACAGTCTGTCTGAAAGATCACAGCTGGGAGCTCTGTGCCAAATACACTGCTGTGGGTGTTAGAGTGTGAGTGGGTGGGAAGTGTGTGTGCGTGCGTGCACGTGCGTATGTACGAACGTACTTGCATGCTTGTGGTGCGTGCGTGCGTTTATTTGATTGTATGTTTGCATGCTTTTGCAGTCTCAAAGATAATGATTTAAGTCTACTGAATGCTTGATTCAAGTGGTGGTATTATACATAGTATGCGGTTTGTGTGTGTGTTTGTGTGTGTGTGTGTGTGTGTGTGTGTGTGTGTGTGTGTGTGTGTGTGTGTGTGTGTGTGTGTGTGTGTGTGTGTGTGTGTGTGTGTGTGTGTGTGTGTGTGTGTGTGTGTGTGTGTGTGTGTGTGTGTGTTTTGTACTGTAACCTTTGCAGAGCACATGACCCCGCAGCGTGTGACTTTTACTGTATACATGATGGGTGACAAATTTAAGTCAACGTGTCTTAGTCAGGTGTTGGGCCAACAGAAGCTGCCAGAACAGCTTTAATATGCCTTGGCATAAATTGCACAAGTCTTTCTGAAACTCTACTGGGGGGATGGAACACCATTCTAACTGAGAATGTTACCTCATTTGGAGTTTTGATAATGGTGGGGAGAACTGGGCCTAACCAGTGGTGTAAAGTAACTAAGTACATTTACTCAAGTACTGTACTTAAGTACAATTTTGAGATACTTTTACTTAATTGGAGTATTTCCAATTGTCTACACTTTTACCTCTACTCCACTACATCTCAAGAGGCAAATATTGTACTTTTACTCCACTACAATTATTTGAAAACTTTATTTTTGAGTCGTTCCTTCATAAGATGCTTACTTATGGGATATCATCGCCCTCTAGCGATGTACAGAGCACAACACATGAACTCCCGGCTACAATATTCCATTGGTTAGGGTCATGAGCCGGCTCGGGTATAAATACCCTCGCGTCACAGGGAACTCCCTCTTCCTTCACTCTGCACAAGCGAAAGCGCACGAGCTTGAAGCAACACTAGCACGAGGAAACTTCTTCAAATCCCAGCTGCTCCCAAAGCGAGGGCACCCAGTGCCACTCTACGGGTGATTCGTAAATAAAGTTTCGGTTATTATTAACGCTCCCGCGTTACTTAGATTTTTCTTTCCTATCCTCTCAAGTTTTTCTGCCACGAGGCAAAGCTAAAGCTAAGCGGCTGTCAACAGCTAAGCTAGGCTAGTGCTAAGCTAGGCTAGTGCTAACTAGCCTTGTTTGTCTCGGGAAAACAAGAGGAGAAGATGGAGGCGCCGAGTGTCTGCGGCCTGGAAGTCTGTGGCCTCTTCATAGCTGCAGACGACCGTCACCGCCTTTGCATCTCATATCTGCGTGTGGATAGCCCTGAACAGTCCAGGAGGAATGGACTCGTGCAAGGCCTGTGACGACTTCTCTCGACACCAGCTGGAATGTCGCTTCGACAGAGCCAGGAGAATAGCGGCCTCCGGCAGCAGCGGCGCTCACCCCGACGCTGGCCTCGCCATGGGCTCCATGGCGTCGGTGGTGAGCGCAGGCCCAGGCATGGGCCCACCGCTACATGCTGCCCCACGTTCCAGCGGTGCTGTGAGGAAGGTCCGGCGCGAGGCGGCCCGGGGGGCGCTAACCTCTTTACCGGTCGGTGCTCCTCTCTCTCCCTCCGTATCCCTCCCCGACTGGGGCGGATCACCGCCGGACGACATCGACTCGGACGGCGATGGCTTCGAGGGAGACGACGTCATGGACGAAGGGGGAGAGGAGGACGAGCTCACCTCCTACCAGGCCAGCCAGGAGGTGGCGATGATCAGCCCGGATCCTCCTGCGGCTCCAGCGGCGACGGCAGCGGCTCCTAGCGAGGCAGCGGAGCCCTCCGAACCCGTAGCAGCCATCCTAAAGCGGGCGATCTCCAGATACGGCCTGGAGCAGCCCATGGAGGCTGTGAGGGTGATTACCGGGGCCCCCATCCCGGGTTTCCAGGGCTTGGAGCCCCTCCCTCCCCGACAGGTCGAGTCCAAACTGCTGCCCGAGGCTGAGGGAGTCAGAGCGGCCCTGCACTTCTCGTGGCAGAAAGGGAGGAGGGAACCGGACAGGCTGGGCTTCCCGGTAAGAATCCTCTCCGGAGCGGACCTGGGGGTCTTGGGCCTCCCTCCCATGGACTTCACCCTGGCGAGCACCATCGAGCAGGCGAAGGGCGGTTCCGTGAAACACGGCCCGGAGGACAGGCCCATCTTCACGGATCGCAACAAAAGAACGCACACCGAGACGCTGAACACACTGTACAAAGCCTCGGGCTCGGCTGCAGAAACGTTCAACACGGTGTCGCTTCTTCAGGGATCAGCCGCCGCTAGACTCAAGGAGCTGGCGGCTAAAACTCTACTGCCCTTGACGCCCGCGTCGGTGGTCCACGCTGAATGGGTGGAGGATGCAAAAGAGCTCGAGAGACAGGTGCAAGTCGCAATCCTCTGCACCTGCCACGGGCTGATGTGGACCGGCCGGGCCATGGCCCTCACCGCGGACCTGGAGAGGGTCAAATGGTTGGACCTCGCCACAGAGTGTAAAGCGATCCTGTCCACAGGTCTCCTCGCCCTTCCACTCAAGGCCGATAATCTGTTTGACACCGCCGCGGATTTGATCACCAAAACGTAGGCGGAGGAGAAACAGAGGCAGGAGACTGCCGCAGGCCTCCTCACCCCGCCCCACCGGCTACAGCTAGGCCGTGCCAGCAAAGGGCTTCGGGTGGGACGCGTCCTGCCGGATGGAAACAAGGTTCGTCCACATCTTCCTCTGCGAGAGCCAGCTCCTGGGAGCGTCCTGGTGGTTCTCTTGGAACGGGAGACGTAAGTCGCAAGGACGAGAAACGTGCCCCCCCACCCCCCCCTTCGCCCAAGCCCCAACGTAAGGACAACGCGGCTAGGCGTAAGGGGAAGGGCAAGTAACAGTACCCAGCTGATCCCGTCACGGCCACTTGGCCGGCATCATGCGGGGTCAGCTCCCCACTTGGGGAAAAGTTCTGGCGCTCTTCTTGCCCCTACGGACAGGGCCACGGGCGGCTCCAGGGGTACACAGAGACTAAAAGAGACGCTAAAAGACAATGAACAAGGTTCAGTCCCCACAGTGTCCTTTTTGTCTAATGTGTATGAAATTTGTGCATCCTGTGTGTGGAATAAAAATATTGCCAATATCACAAATGCTCATCTTTTCACGTGTGAAAGAACGAGGTGAGGTGCCCTGCCCTCGAATCTCTCCAATGAGCCCTCAGTGCTCGGTTTGCGTCTTGGGCAGCATTCCGAACACTGTAGGGACGGGTCCTGTGCATGCAATGAACATGATGAATCAAGTGCAGGTAGTACAACCTTTTGCTATGAATCAAATGTCTCTAAAGTATTGCATTCAAGGTGTAGAATTGTAAAAGTTCTCTGTAAAAGGAAAATTTCCAACTGCGCCATTGCAGTTCCTTCTTCTGTCCGGCAGATGGCTGCAAAGCGCATCTGTAGGACAGTCGAAGGGCAAAATGGCGGCCTCCCTCAACCTGCCCAACATGGCGGACGAGGAGGGGCGGAAGTTTACTTATCAGTGGGCCCCGGTGTTACACCGGCAAGACTCCCCTTGTGGGTTGAAAGTTTCGTTCCGGGTAACATCAACGACACCGCACAAGAGGGCCGGCCCAGTCGACCTCACCAAGATAGCGGACGATTGGAGGCGGATGTTGTCATAGCAGAGGACCCCGGTGTCACCCCATTGACACTCCCCAGGTGGGTCGGGAGTATCGCTCCGGGTAACAACGACACTGCGGTAGGGTTCCGCTGTCTTGCCGCTCGAAGCGACGGTGCCCGTGGTTCTCACGGGAACGGGCACGTCCTCCAACGCGGTGACCTCATCACGTCCGCCCCACGTACTGACGCTACCGCTGCTGCCCCTTGTGGACGCCTCCCAGATGATCATAGTGATCAAAATGGAGGCATCACTGGTTTCCACGGAAACGGGCAGACGCTCCTTGGAGCAGGTGACGTCAGTGGCCCCCACCAACCCCACGAACCCTCTGGCTCACTGTCTAATGCAATGGAACGCTTGCAAACCGAACCTCTGGGCGGACCGGAAGGGTTACGGTTCGCAATTTTCCAGCAAACCTCCATCATCAGTCGATGTTTTGTTCTTTCAAGCACTGGGCATGACCGCCCGAATGCTGAAAGTAGAGGTTTTGTTGATACTGAGCAGAGGCGTAATCAGAGAAATATCCCCGAAGCAGGACCCAATGGGTTTCTACTCTAATTATTTCCTGGTGAGAAAGAGGGGGGGGGGGGGGGGCATGAGACCTTCTCTGTACCTGAAAGGTTTGAACAGATTCCTGAAGGTCCTCGTCTTTCGATTGCTGACAATGAGCACGTTGTTACACTCGTCATGACGAACGGATTGGGAGGCGAGGTTGGGTCTCAAGGACGCCTACTATCACGTCCCAATCTGACTATCGCACCGGAGGTTCCTGCGCTCCGGCTTCGGAACCACGGTGGGCAACTACACGGTGCTCCCGTTCGGCAGGCCACGGAGCCCCAGGGTTTTGGTGGAATGCTTGAACGAGGACATGGCGCCGCTGCAACAGCAGGGTCTCCATCTGGTGATGGTCCTCATTGTGCTCAAGTGCTTCGAGAACCACATCGCAGGGTGGTTTGTCCCGGCCAGAAGGGACAGTACCACAACGATGTGCTGTGTCAACAAACGAGGAGACTTGGGTTCCCTTGTGTTAGACAACTTAGCGTGCGTAATGACGCTGTGGAGAGTATCGCTCCTAGCTCTACTACGCGCCTCCCGGGCACCGAACCTCCTGAGCTGCAGGTCGGGCTTGCTGCCCAGAGGTGGACTTCGGTGCGGGAAACGGTCACTCAACCCCCGGGTTGCGAACCTATTTTGCTCACGGAGACACAGGCTGCTGGCTCCAGCATAGTGCATGTGGAGAGCGGAGATCACTCCTCTCCTCCACGACGAACCGTGGCCTCTCCCGCTGTTCAGAGACTTTCTGGTACAGGGCGGGGACGTGGTGCCCTACAGGCACCCCCAGGTGCTAGACCGGTGGGTCTGGCGCGTGAACGAACGAGCTTGAGCTCGCAGGGGCTGCCCCCTGATGTAGTGGCCACCATCCAGGGGGCCAGGGCGAGTTCCACAAGGTCTCAGTATGACATCAGATGGAACATATTTGAGTCCTGGTGCACGGAGCGTTCGCCTCCAGTAGTGGCTTTCCAGGCGCCTGTGGCCAGTGTCCTGATTTTCCTGCAGGACAGGTTGAACCAGGACCTGGCTTTCTCCACCATCAAGGTGTACTTGGCAGCCATCTCCGCTTGCCACGTGGGGTTCGATGGCAAGTCAGTAGGCCTTCATCCGCTGGTGCAACGGTTTATGGCCGGGGTGAAACGGGCCAAGCCGGTCAACAGGCCTTTGTTCCCTAAATAGGATCTGGCAGTGGTGCTGGACGCGCTCTGCCTTCCCCCTTTTGAGCCGCTTGAGACTGTAGATCTGAGGATTGTTAGTCTCAAAACGGTTCTTCTGGTGTCCCTGTGTACAGCTAAGCGTGTTGGAGACATGCAGACGCTCTCGGTGAGCCCAGACTGCATGCGGTTTTCAGTGACGGTAGGAGGGTTTTGTTGAAACCTGACCTGACCTTTGTCCCTAAAAATGGCGTGATAGCTAGGGCCCCAGTGGAGTTGGGGGCTAGACGGTTACACTGTCTCTGTCCGGTAAGGGCTCTGAGACTTTACTGTCAGAGGACGGCAGTCGGCAGGGAGTCGTCTCAGCTGTTCGTCTCCTACGGCCGGGTTGGTTGGAGGAAGGCTGTGGCTAAACCTACCCTCTCCAGATGGATCGTGGAGGCGATTCGGTTGGCCTACGAGAGTAGTGGGAATGTAGTCCCGGAGGCTCTCAGGGCCCACTCTACTCGGGGTGTGGCTGCATCTTGGGCCCTCTACAAAGGGGTGCCGATGCAGGACATATGCTCTGCGGCGAACTGGTCGTCTCCTTTGACCTTTGCGGCCTTCTACAGCCTGGACGTGGCGGCATCCGAGATGGCGCACACGGTCCTGGGCGTGGCGGCCAGTGGCAGCCAGGAGGCTGGGGAACGGCCATGAGAGCGCGTTTTCTCCTCCTGCTGTCATGTCATCAAAGTGTCAAAAGCTCTTGACCTTTGTGACCCTCAACCTGGTTGTGGCAACACTATGGGTGTCTTTCACGGCTTTGGTTGGGTGGATTAATTATGGTCAGGGGAAGAGTGGGGCCTGCCGGGGGGTCATGCGTCTGGTGGCCTGGGGTCCTGTTTCTCTTAGGCTTGGAGGGTAGACGTGGTTTGACCTCTCTAGCCATAAGGGTCAGACTTGGTCTGTCAGGACCTTGCCTTGAGTCCTTTCCGCTTTTGACCTTTTAAGGGTCATGCGTCTGGTGGCCAGGGTCTTGCCGGGGGCAAGGCCAGGGGCCATGGGCGTACGGTTAGGATGGGGTTGTAAGCTGGGGCTCCCCAGGGGGCGTTTATGTGTCCCATAAGTAAGCATCTTATGAAGGAACGACTCAAAACTAGGGGTTACGTAGGTAACCCCAGTTTTGTTAGTTCCGTAGTAAGATGCTTACCTAATACCCCTTCTGTGCGCTTTTAGCGTGCAGAGTGAAGGGTTAGAGGGAGTTCCCTGTGACGCAAGGGTATTTATACCCGAGCCAGCTTCCGGTGTCGCGTCTCATGACCCTAACCAATGGAATATTGTAGCCGGGAGTTCATGTGTTGTGCTCTGTACATCGCTAGAGGGCGATGATATCCCATAAGTAAGCATCTTACTACGGAACTAACAAAACTGGGGTTACCTATGTAACCCCTAGTTACTAGTTACCTTGCAGATATAAATATATTACATTTTAAAACATACATTAACCACTTTAGCCCTATTTTATACCTAGGCTATTTGAAAATAGCCGATCTACAAGCTCACAACGTGTCGCGATGCGACGCGTTATGAGCTTGTAGATCGGCTATTTTCAAACATTTTAGTACTTTTACTTTTGGTACTTTAAGTACATTTTGATACCTATACTTTTGTACTTTTACTCAAGTAAAATTTTGAATTCCGGACTTTCACTTGTAACAGAGTACTTCTACATTGCAGTATTGATACTTTTACCTAAGTAAAAGATTTGAGTACTTTTTCCATCACTGGTGGTGGGGAGCACTGTGCCTAACAAGTCGGTCCAGAACTCTCCCCTAGGTGTTCAACTGTGTTGACATCTGGTAACCGTGAAGGCTGTAGCATACATTTACATTATGATTCACATACTTTTCATGCTCGTCAAATGCTTCAGTGACTCACCTCATGGATGGGGGGGGCATTTGTCATCCTGGAGGAGACTATACTCCCATCAGGATATGTTTCACGTTAGTATAAAGGTGACACTCAGAATATCTTTGGATTGATTGTCAGTGGTGTAAAGTAACTGAGTGCATTTACTCAAGTACTGTACTTAAGCACAGTTTTGAGGTAATTGTACTTTACTTGAGTATTTCCAATTTGCAATAGTTTTACTTCTACTCCAGATATTAGAGGCCAGATATTGTACTTTTACTCCACTACAATTATTTGAAAACTTAAAGGACAACTTAGTTTTTTTTTACAACCAAGGTTTATATTTTAGCTTGTAATTAAAGTAAATAAAAGATGAGCGTTATTTTTTTTTCATTTACTGCTTTCTATAGTTTTACATTTTCGCATTCTGTCCGGTGGCTAAATATGTATTTTTTACTCAATAAAAAAGGTACGGTGGTCTTTGATGGCCAGATGTGAGTTATTGGGGGCTAGAAGAGCTAAATAATAATAAAGAAATCGCCGGGTTATTGTGTAAAAAAAGACATATTTAGCCACCGGACAGAATGCCCCCACCCACTGTAAAAAAGATCGCGAAAATTGCTAAAACTATAGAAAGCAGTAAATTTAAATATTTTAACACTCATCTTTTATTTACTTTAATTACAATCTAAAACATAAATCTTGGTTGTAAAAAGCAAAGTTGTCCTTTAAGTTACTAGTTACTTTGAAGATTTTGATTATTATTACAAAACATACGTTAACCACTTCAGCCCTACATATATTTTGAAAATAGACGATCTACAAGCTCACAATGCGTCGCTATGCGACACATTGTGAGCTTATAGATCGGCTAATAACTAAAGCTTTCAAATAATTGTAGTGGAGTAAAAGTACAATATTTACCTCTGAGATGTAGTGGTGGAGTAGAAGTAAAAGTACTGAAAATTGGAAAAATACTCAAGTACAAATACCTCCAAATTGTACTCAAGTAAAGTACTTAAGTAAATGTACTTAGTTACCACTGGTGGTGTTACACCTCCCATGCTATCACCCACTTGTGGAGAATGTGGAGAATGATGACTCATCATCAGAGCACATCTCTTGTAGAACAGTGTCCCATGGTTATTGTACCACTGCATGCTCAAAATGTGAAGCTGCTGCCATCTGTGCCCCAATAACCAACACTTTTACATATCATTGCTGTCGGGCAGTAACCTTGTAGGCCTATCTCCATATTTCAAACTTTTTATGTTTTCCTCCATAAATTAATGAATTACTTCCAGTGGTGGAAGAAGTACTCAGATATTTTACGTACAGTACGTAAAAGTAGCAATACCACAATATGTATGTAAAAGTACAAAAGTATTGGCATCAAAATATACTTTAAGTACCAAAAGTAAAAGTACTAGAATGTTTGAAAATAGCAGATCTACAAGCTCAAAATGCGTCGCACCGAGCATGTAGATCGGCTATTTTCAAAGATCTACAAGCTCCCAATGAGCAGGTTGCCCTGCATGGTTTCCTGCACAGTCGGTGTATGAATGAATGTGGGAATGGGTGAATGCAATGCACTTTGTAAAGCGCTTTGGATAAAGGCGCTATATAAATGCATCATTTACCATTTATTTATTATTTGTAGATCGGCTATTTTCACTGCTACATTTCTTTTTATCATAATAAAAGGGAACAGTTTTGGACATATGACGACATAATAGTCAATTAGAAATTTTCACCAAAAAATGGTGGTCAATGGTGTCTCATATAGGATGTTGTTATTTTTTTTTATTTTTTTGTATCATGCAGTAAACCTGTATGGAAGCGTCTGCATTCATTATGTTTCTCCACTAGTTTATTCAGGTTTTTCCCTATACATTGCTACTGTGCGTGCGTGTGTGTGTGTGTGTGCGCGTGCGCGTTCTAGCTCATTAGTGCTGGAATATGAACTATATTGATAGTTTATTTTATTAGGTTAAGTGTTATTTTTTAGTTTGTTTAATTGTGATATGGATTGGTCAGGGACAAGATTAAACAATGTCAGGAAAATAGCAGATCTACAAGCTCACAACCTTTCGCATTGCGAGGTAGATCTGCTATTTTATAAGATTTTTGACAAAGACTAAATGTACGTAGATTTTCTGTATGATTTTAGTTTGTAACAGTTTGTTAGCATTCTTATGTAAAGCCTTGATTTTGTTTTCTTTTTTCAGTCAAGTAAAATGTTTTTTCCAATTCTAGTTTTCGTTATTTGGTCTTTCATTATAGTTAATTGTAACATCCCTGGAGACTACAGGAGATTTGAGTGATGGAGCAAATAAGAGAGAGAGAGAGTGTGAGAGATCAGGGGAAATTAAAGGGACAGAGATGATTGGTGAAGGAGAGAGAGAAGGAGTCTGGCGGTGGATGTCAGCAGAGGTGTAAAGTAACTAAGTACATGTACTCACGTACTGTACTAAAGTACAATTTTGAGGTATATTTTACTTTACTGGAGTATTTCCAATATACTTTTACTTCTACTCCACTACATTTCAGAGGCAAATATTGTACTTTTTACTCACTACAATTATTTGAAAACTTTAGTTACTAGTTACTTTGCATTAATCACTTCAGCCCTATTAACTTTGGCTGTTTGAAAATAGCAGATCTACAAGCACACAGCGCGTCACAATGTCATGTGTTGTGGGCTTGTAGATCTGCTATCTTTAAAAGATTTTTATACATTTCGAAAACTTGTTTTGAAAACATGAGTACTTTTACTTTTACCTTTTTTTTTACTTTTAACTTTTTAAAGTTGTACAATGCAGATTCACAAATAACGATTTTTAGCAACCTCTGCTGGTCACTACCGTCACTGCATACAATTTCCGTAGTCCTCGATTACCCAGAATTCCATTTGTTTTCACCGGAAGCCGGAAGCGTTTCAAAAAGCGTTCTTTTAATTGTATTATACTATCTGCGGATCGTTTCTCTTAGCCAGTGGAGCATTAGTTACCATGAGCTGTGCTTTCTTTTTCTGTTCTTTTTCGATCTTCCAATCCTACATTCTCTTAAAATCAGCGTGAGGTTCCTTTTTGTTATTAGCGCGGTAGTTCCTGGCCAAACAGGAAACCGTTGCGGTAGTTCCTGGCCAAACAGGAAACCAGTGCATTTCCGCCTCCGTTTTCCGGCCAGATGACGTCCCCCCCGACATCGTTCAATAGAAAATATATAAATAAAAGGCTTCCGGGGGTGAAATTCATGGAGTGGGTGTTGTGAAACTTTTGCCACTCACAAAAGATATACAATTTAACTTTAGTTTTGTTGAAAACGTTACCTAGTATTATTATTATATTATATTATTATTAATATTATTACTTAAGTAAAACATGTGAGTACTGGCACCTAGGCTTAATGTAGCCTGACAGCGTGTCGCGAGTTCGAGTCCCGATCCCGACGGCCTTTGCTGCGTGTCACTCCCCATCTCTATCCATTTGTGCCTGCCAAGCCAAAGTGCAGTAACTACGGGGAAAAAATAGCTGAAAAATTGGTTTAAAAGTGATTCAACTGGTCAGCCAAATGAGATAGCGGCATATAAGTGATATTACAATAAATGTACATCTGTTCTTGAGGTAATTGTTCACCCCCCAAAATCACGAAGGCTAATTTGACCTTTGGGATACACGAATAAGTGGGTGTGTCCAAAAACGTAGTTACTGCACTTTGGCTTGGCAGGGCTAACAAAGGCATAAAAGCCCAAAAATAATTCTAAAAGTGAATATGGATGTCAATACCTCTTGTCTGTCAACTCCAGCAGGTGTTCTAATTATCACCCTGCCTCTGGAGGTGGGTGATGATGGGGGAGGAGAAACGAGAGACGGGGGGTGTTGGAGAGGATAGGAGAGAGAAAGAGAGAAAAGAGTGTAGCAGTATGCTTTTTTGCAGTAGTTAGGCAGTAAGAAAGGGGACAGTAGAGGGGTAAAGGGAGGATGAGAAAAAGGAGGGTATCAAATGATGGAATGGGAAGAGTGCAGTGGTTTCCAAACTTTCTAAAATCAATGCCCTTCTTGATCATACTACAAGCTTTCGTGCAGCTTTTTGAGCTTGTAGATCTGCTACTTTTTAATTTGAATCCTGAAAAGTAACCGTTTTGGACATACAGTATGAGGTTTCCCACCCGACAGAGACGATGTGTATTTGGCCGCAGACCCACATCTGAAAATATTTTGTGCCAGGATCCACATCAAGATTTCTGTTGAGATATCCCAAAGAGTTGTTGAAAATGGAAGATCTACAAGCTGGAAACGCGCAGCATCACATTGTGAGCTTGTGGATCAGCTATTTTCAAATAGCGAATTTGCTGATTTCGATGCTATATAAACTAATTTAGCTGGAACCCCTGGTTCCCACTTTGAGAACTATTGGTAGCATAACTTGATACAACTTGTTTATGCTTCTAAATTTACTGTACTTGTAGGGATATATATGTTACAGGTAGATTGGCATTCCAGGTAGAATGGAAAATAAGCGCTTGTTTTCACCGCCCGTCCGCCCCCCAGGCAATTCTGTAGAACCAACGCCAGAGGGCAATGCAAGCCACACATGAGTCCCACACCACACACGCACGCATGCACACGCACACAAACGAGCACGCACACACGCATACGCGCACATGCACGCGCGCGCGCACACACCCGCGAACAAGGGGGCGAGACTGAGGAGGCGGGGCTGGCGGGCTATGTTAGTGCAGTGAGTGGCAGTTGGGGCAAACCATAGCGGGGCAAACGCAGTCCCCACAACATAATTTACTATTCTGTGCCTATCGGTACATAACTCGGACGGCGCTTAGTCGACTAGGAGACCATCGGCCGGTCGTCGCGGGCACTCGCGCCTGGAGGCGCTCGGGCGCGACTCCTTGGCCTCAAGGTCTCCTTAGTCGGAGCGCCTCCGTCATGATCCAAAACTATACTTTATCGGCGAAAAAAAAAGAGTCCGCGGTTGTTTGAAAAAGTAATGTCCCGAGCGGGAGTCAAACCCAGACTCCCAGTGATAGTGGATGGGGAGTCCAATGATTATCGAAGTGCGCCACTGAGGCCAGTATGTATGTATATTCACGTTGTCGTTGTCCTCGCATCGCAGCCCCGTCCCGAGCCTAAAAACAAGCGCTCCACTTCCAATCTACCTGGAATGCCAATCTACCTGTGACATATACACTGATGTATTTGTACTGTACCCTTCTTTCTCTTGTTGTTTAACAGCTGATGGGTGTGGTGGTTGGTTGGGTGGGTGGGAGAGGGTGAGAAAGCTATCTGTGTATGAATGTATCTGTATATTGTATGTATCTACAGTTTGTCTGTTCATGTTTTTATGGGACCCCCCTCGAAAATGAGATGCTACATCTCAAGGGTCTATCCCTTCAATAAAAAAACAAATACAGCGAGGTGAAGGAAGTGGAAGGGGAAAGTTACGACACAATTCCCAGCGTTGTTAAGGGTTGTCAGGGATATAAAACAAATGGACATTTTCTGCTGGTACCCTAGTTGAAATCATTCACATAATACTGTATTTAGGAAAAACAAGGCTAGACGGTTGAGCTCTAGAGATTGTGCTGCTTGAACCAACTGCCATTACCATTCTTAGAGCCTCTCTCACTGGAGCTAAAAATGTTTGCAAAGTAGGGTGGCAAGTTTGGTGGCCCATGGGGTCACCAAAATCTGTAGGATTCATCTTCCGGGGAATATGAAGGTGCACACCAAATGAGATTCCATGGCATATGCTGACAGTTTTTGAGATATCTTATTGCGGAGTGGTGCCGAAGGGACCAGCTATCTAGAACCATAGAGTTATAATACAGTATACTAGAGGACTGACTGCCCCACCCCCAGCTATTCATTTCAATGAAAGTTGCTCACAAGCGTTTGAAGCAAATGCGGAAGTCTTGAGCACCGAGCAGGCGCACTAGGGTTCCAAACGGTAGAAGCATGCCCAGTGGCGTTTTAACACATTCTCTGCCAGGTATTGATTAATTAATCAATCCGCCTTGCCAGTGTTTTTTACCTTATTTTGAAGATCCACAGAGACCCAGGGAAGCCACGATGTGCACACGGATGTAAACAAAATCTGTCTGGGGGGAGAGGGAGGGTCTCGTCTATCCACCATCATCCATGGATCAGGGCCGCCTTGAGAATCTCAAAAGCGTTCGTGGCCCACCCATCTGACCATTTACAGTATGTGTTAAGTGGTCAGATGGATAGGCTGCGTGCAGAGCATGTTATTATGATCATCAATTGATTGTGTTCCTGCTTCGATCAATGGAACCAACATAGTACACTTTAAATTCCCATTTAGCAGTAGCACAATGAAAGCTCACTTTTGCAAAGTTTTAAAGAAAAAATACCATGACATAGTATACTTGAAGTTCTTATTCATTGGTATCACTTTGTATCGTCTCTGTCGGGTGGAAACCCCACATGTCCAAAACTGTTACTTTTCAGGATTCAAATAAAAAAATGGCAAAAGTAGCAGATCTACAAGCTCGAAACTCATGGCTTCGCACCGCGTTTCGAGCTTGTGGATCTGATACTTTTGATCGCCCCCCCCCCCTCCCCTTCTAAAACGGGTTCAATAGGCTACAGTACAGCACAGGCATCCTCACTGGCTAAACATGAGTCTGTAGATGTACTGTTGGTGGGCGGATAGTCTGCATCAGGGTAGGAGAAAACCTGTGTGTGCGTGTGTGTGTGTGTGTGTGTGTGTGTGCGCGCTAGGAACCATATATTTTAAGTTTGCTTTCTTTTCCGATACTTGCAGAGCCAGACCACCTTGACCTGAAGTGATCTGCTCACAATGCATGCTGTGTGCATTTATACCTTGCATTCCCTTTGACACCGGGTCAAAACATTTTCAGATGGTGGCCAAATACATATAATTTTGGGGGTCCTTAGCATGACAAAGTTTGAGAACTACAGATTTAGAAGGCATTTGTATAATCGGCCTCAAGTCTTGAATGGGAATTTTGCCCCTCGGTTTTCTTACCTTTTCTATGATGTTATGATATCCTAGGATGAATGGTACAGTAGAAAAATTTACTCCATCCCGGGTCCGTCAGTAGTTAATGTAGCATCACAATCATTTTAACCACTTTATCCATTTATACGTTGGAGCTTGTACATCTGCTATTTCTTTTATTTTTTTTATATATCGAAAATGTTTGGAAACTTTTGAATAATGTTGACATTTTTTTTAACACAAATCGTCTCTTCTGGGGGTCCCTGGCACAAAACATTTTCAGGTGGGGGTCCTTGACACAAAACAGTTTGAGAAGCACTGCCTCTAGTCTTGGAGAGCCGGTCTTGAGTAACAACTGTAGTTTGACCGTTCTTTTCCCCCCATCTACCCCAAATCTCTCCGCCAGAAATACAAATAGCAGATCTACAAGCTTGTGAGCTTGTAGATCTGCTATTTCCCCCCCAGAATATAGATTCTGGGGTTCAAGTGGTTAAGTTAAATGAACACTGAGTATTTTACTGTGTAGTATACTGTGGCCCTACTGGGCATGTGTGTAGTTGGTGTATTATGGTCAGATCAATGTGTCAGTGAACAGAGAGATTACAGTATGGCAGCTGTTGTCAATCTGTTCTAATCTGTTTTAATCAAAAATGCCCAGTTGACTGACGGCACCAAAACAATTTGTTTGCTGTTCTGTAGCAGGATGCTGTAGTGACTTCCAATTGAACCCATTAAGACCTGTGGCCGATTCTACAAATGTCTTCTAAATCCTAACAGTTTTCTGAAAAACATATGTTGCTATAATATCAGTGGTTCTCAAACTTTTTCATGTCAAGGAATTATATGTATTTGGCCGCGGACCCCCATCTCAAAATATTTAGTTTCAGGGACCCCAGAAGTATAAAATAATGTCATGGCCTGCCTAATTTACCAAAATGTGTAGTCTCATTTTGGTTTTCAAATATACTGTACAGCCCGTATACTGTAAGTGGCTGCATTTTGAAATTGTAAATAGTTATGCAAGAACTTATATGAATATAAATCAGTTAACCCTTTAAAACCGGGAAAGCATCTGTGTCATTTTAGATTTCAGCTATATATATATGAGTGTGTGTCACGATTTTTCAAAAATAGAAGATATACAAGCTCATAGCGCGTCACTTCGTGCCACGCTATGAGCTTGTAGATCTGCTATTTTTGAAAAACAAAATTAAACATATTTTTTAAGCGAACATTTTTTACTCAAAACTTTGCTTTTGGGGGTCTGGAACAGAATATTTTGAGATGGGGGTCCGCGGCCAAATACAGTACATATCATTTTGGGGGTCCTTGAAAAATGTAAAAGAAACACTGATATACTGTAGCAACATAAGTTTTTCAGAAAACTGTTAGGATTTAGAAGACATTTTTCTGACCAAATCATGATATCTAAGCTTTCCGTTTCCTACATTGCCATAGAGACACTTTGATGGTACTGTGTGTGTGTGTGTGTGTGTGTGTGTGTGTGTGTGTGTGTGTGTGTGTGTGTGTGTGTGTGTGTGTACTGTACTGTACTGTACTGTACTGTATGTGACTGCAGCAACCCCTCATTGCATCTCTCTCTTTCCATCTGCTGCTGTTGCTGTGGAAACCTGCCCTACTCATTCCCATAGGCCAAGCCACGGAGAATGGGTGTGGTTTGAATGGGGTGGTCCAATGAGAATCACTGTGTCTTTCGAGAACCACTTAACAATGTGTGTGATTGGTACAGGATGATAAACTGTAAAGAGTCTAAAGAGACTTTTTTTTCTTTCTTGCTTGACCTCCTCCAGCTTTGTCTTGTTGCATGTGAAATGTTTACCCTGTCACTGAGGAATCATCTCAACACAACACTAAAGAACTTTGCTGTTTTTTAAAATATATTTTTGGGGACTTTTCTGCCTTTATTGATAGACCACAGTGAAGATGTTGACTGAATTCTATGCTGGAAACACTACCCTTCCTCTTCGCCTTGCCTACTTGTTGTTAACTAGTTGTACAAACTCTTGTATTATTGTTTTATTGGATCTTGTTTATTCAATACACTTATTTGTTTTAGCTCTTGCTCATTTGATTTTCCTATTCATCTCATCTGTTTAAAACGTAGGTAGCTGATATATTGCACTTTTACCTTAGCGCTAGGTATACTCTTAGTTGCTTGTTTTAGAAGAGAATGCACTTAAGACTTCTGGTGATAAGTAGTTTCGTTCCCGACCTATGTTGAATGCACTTATTGTAAGTCGCTTTGGATAGAAGCGTCTGCTAAAAGACTCTAATGTAATGTAATGTATGCTGTAGATATGTACAAATTATTTCATGTGGATGTAAGCTCTAAGTCATACCCTGAGTTTATCATGCTTTTATTACAGTACATGGCTATGTTGAATACTCTATTCTGATTGGTCAATTAAGGCATTCTGCGAACCACTTTTCTGCTACAGTTATTACGAATGCAGTTCTAATTATAGAATCTAATATTTTTCAAGTCAATAACTGGTCGAAAATGATTGATTTAGTTTTTAAGTGGCCATGTAATAAGCTGGTGAAGCAGGACCCTTCTGCTTCTTGTCAGGGTCCTGCATCGACCTGTCAGGGTTTATTTAGCAATTTGGCTTATTTTGCAATAATGATCGGCTTGCTGTGCATGATCTCTTTAATACTATAGCCAGTTAAAAAAACATAAATTTAATTCGACTAATCCCAGAAAATGTCATTTTTGTGGGTGTAGAAATTACTTCAAATCCCTGTGCCTGTCCTTATTAATCACCATGCAGCAGAGGGTCTTCTACGCGGTACAATACAGTAGCTCCGTATTGGAAAAAAACGATTGGTTATGCTGGTGATCTTTACTGTTGAAAACGGTACATTTATTATATATCAGTGAATATGACTCGATCTTGTGTGTGTGTGTGTGTGTGTGTGTGTGTGTGTGTGTGTGTGTGTGTGTGTGTGTGTGTGTGTGTGTGTGTGTGTGTGTGTGTGTGTGTGTGTGTGTGTGTGTGTGTGTGTGTGTGTGTGTGTGTGTGTGTGTGTGTGTGTGTGTGTGTGTGTGTGTGTGTGTGTCCAGGGCTAATCTCGCAAACCGCAAATTTGAAGTCCTGCGACATAAATACATCATAGATGAGTGACGTCACATACTGGCAACATGGTGTCCGAGATCCACATGGGAGTCACGCCGTTATAGAGTCTATGGTTGATGTCCGTAACCTGTTCAGGTTTTGTGGGTGTTTGCAAGCAGTTCACACATGATCCAACATCGAGGCAGCGTGTCGGAAACAAACAGCTGAAAAAACAACATAAATGTACTCTCTGTGATGATGGCAATAATTAACTAGACAATTTCAACATAAGTTGTTAAGTGGTTGTCCCCAATGTCAACTTTCTGCTGAACACATCAACACTTGAACACTGTTTGTAGGACTAGCAGAGCAGAGACAGCAGAGACAGCATATTGTGTGTTTGTCCCACTTGCGCCAATGGGAGCAGTACGTGTCTGACTGACCTTCAAGAAGCTTACTTCTTATCCCCTTTGCCTGACGGAAATCATTTGTGTGTCTGTACTTTTAACAAGCTAACTTTGCTGTCCAGTCATTGTGTGGAATACATGGGAACTATAGCTTTTATTTTTCCAGCATATCACGTCAAACATTAGGCAGGCGCATCCATCAATGTCTGGTCAAAAAAAGCATCATGAAGCGAGAGACACACTGTCTAAAATGGAGAAGATACTGTATATTTGAATATGGCAGATGATGTAGATGGAGATCAATGGGGTAAAATATGCAAAAGGTCTGACTTTGATCGAGAAAATACGACTTGATCAGACCCGATCTCGATAACCCGGTAGCATCGGAATATGCCTTTTCTGTATGCACAGTCACTGTGAAGTCTGTACGGTCACCGTACAGTGCTGAAAATACAAAACTGCAAAAGCAAACTTAGGCTAAAACAAAACGAAAGCTAAATGCCGTGCACACCTTTGTTGCCTTGGCTTTTAAGACTTGGAATGTATGAGAATAATGTTCCAGCTTTAATTGCAACTGTGTTTTCCTGTGATGTGCCCCCGTTTAAACGAGTCACCTTATGAATTGGATGCCATTAATGACTCCAGCTGGGAAAGTCCATGCTTAATTAGTTAAACAGCTCCAAGACTGAAGCCATCTTAATTGGCACCCCCCACCAGATCAAATCATGCCCCATAACCAGCATCTCATTCTCCGGTCAAAATCTCCCCCTCTCATCCACAGTCACCAACCTGGGTGTGAAAATGGACCCGCACCTCACCTTCGAGGCACACATAAAACACCTCTCTAAGACCTCCTTTTTCCACCTCAGGAACATCTCCACACTCCGCTCCACACTCACCCTGCCAGATGCTGAGAAACTCGTCCACGCCTTTATCTCCTCCAGGCTGGATTACTGCAATGCACTACTCATCGGGATCCCTAGCAAGAGCCTCCAAAGGCTCCAATACATCCAAAACAGCGCTGCTAGGGTCCTGATGAGAGTGCGAAAATATGACCATATCACACCCACCCTCCGCTCACTTCACTGGCTCCCCATCGCCTTCAGGACCGAATACAAGATCTCCCTTCTCACCCATCAATGCATGTACGGCAACGCCCCCCCTACCTCAAAGAACTCCTCACACCAAAACCCGCCACCCGAAGCCTCCGCTCCAACAACACCAACCTCCTTGTTGTCCCTGACACCAACCTCCGCACCATGGGCGACCGGGCCTTCTGTCACACAGCCCCATGTCTGTGGAATGCCCTCCCAGACCACCTGAGAGCACCACAGTCCACTGATGCTTTTAAAAATGGACTAAAAACCTACCTTTTAAAAAAAAGCATTTTTCTAATTTTTATGGACTTTGTTTGTTTTTCGTATTAAGTTTTAATTTATAAATTTCTCTTAGTTTAGCCTAGTTGGGTCTATTAATTGTTTTGTTGCCTATGCTGTTTTTATACCTTGCTTTTAATTGTAGCACTCTGAGATTCGTAAGAATGTAAAGTGCGTTATAAATAAAATGTATTATTAATGTTTCCTCTGCAAATGATTCCCACGAGATAGTCCCTGCATGTACAAGTAGCCGGCCTACCTGAGCGATCAAGATAATATGACTCCTCCTGTACAGTGGTGAAAAAAGTACTCAAATGTTTTACTTAAGTAAAAGTATCAATACTGCAATGTAGAAGTACTCTGTTACAAGTCAAAGTCCGGAATAAAAAAATTACTTGAGTAAAAGTACAAAAGTATTGGTATCAAAATGTACTTAAAGTACCAAAAGTAAAAGTACAAAAATGTTTGAAAATAGCAGATCTACAAGCTCACAACGCGTCGCGATGCGACACGTTGTGAGCTGGTAGATCAGCTATTTTCAAATAGCCAAGGTATAAAATAGAGCTAAAGTGGTTAACTCATTGACTGCCAGAGTTAAAACCTCGTTCATAGCAGCCCTTGCCAGCGATTTTCGTGTTTTTTTGTTTCGTTATTTTGTTATTTAATTCACATCTAGAAAGTCTACCTTGACACTTGAATCGTTTTGGTCGTTCCACCACTAGAGTGCAGCACATACCAAGCTTGATCGCCTCTCGATCACACTCGCCCCCTCCCAGACCCACTCACACAGTGAAACACATGAACCGGAAGTGAAATGTCTCAGATTCTGTTATCGACGAAAATTACTTTGTGATACACAACGGGGGTGACTGTTCGTCACCCAGACCATAGATTATAGGAGGGGAGGTCTCCGATCGCTTTTCATAGCGTGTGAAAAACCGTTTGTTTCCCTATTATGGTCGAAAATGACTGGGGGGAAAAATGTAAAACCGAAAACGGAACCCAAGTCATGGAACCGGATGCAGTGGTGGTTGAAGTAAGTGGAACCCGAAACTTAGCCTGATTCATAACAGAATAGCGTGATCAGAGCATAAAGATCAATAAAGACGTTAGATCGCATTAATGCGATCCTGGCGGCCAAGCGCGCTATTTATTAGATCGCGTTAATGCGATAATGGCGGCCAATGAGTTAATGTATGTTTTATAATGTAATAATTCTTATCTGCAAAGTAACTAGTTACTCAAGTTTTCAAATAATTGTTGTGGAGTAAAAGTACAATATTTTCCTCTGAGATGTAGTGGAGTAGAAGTAAAAGTATAGACAATTGGAAATACTCCAGTAAAGTAAAAGTACCTCAAATATTTTACTTAAGTACAGTATTTGAGTAAATGTTACTTTACACCACTGCTCCTGTATGAGCAGCTTCTGGGGCCACATTACAGAAACCCAGTAAATGCAAAATCTCATCTTAATCCCAGCAAGAAAAAGCAATTTTGGGTTTTTTTCTCCTCTGGCAGAGGCACTGTTCCTACATGCCCTCTGTCACATAAATCAAGCTGCAATACAACAAGCTGCAACTCACCATCGATCTTCTCCGGGGACAGGTTCAAGTAATTTTATTTGACAACCTTTTAACCCATTAAGACCGGGAACGCATCTGTGTAACCACTTAAGCCATTATTTTATACTTTGGGCCATTCAAAAAATAGCAGATATACAAGCTCATAGCGCGGCACAGATTGCCATGAGCTTGTAGATCTGAAATGTGTTCAAAGATCGTGGGAAATTCGTGCAAATCTTTGAATGTATATATTTTTAAAGCAAACATTTGTAAATCTTGCTTCTGCTGGGGGTCCCTGGAACAAATTATTTTGAGATGGGGGTCTGCATCCAAATACATATCATTTTGGGAGGTCCCTTGACATGGACAAGTTTGAAAAAACTGTTAGGATTTAGAAGACATTTGTAGAATCCCCCAGAAGCAAAGATTTGAGTTAAATAAAAAGATTGCTAAAATGTTCACGGTTTTAAAAAAAATAGCAGATCTACAAGCTCATAGCGCGGCACTCGGTGCCGCGCTATGAGCTTGTATATCTGCTATTTTTTTAATAGCCATAGAAAAAAAATGACACACGTGCTGCGTTACCGGTCTTAATGGGTTAACAGAGTGGAAAATGATTGAGCCAGTTATAAGGGCTAGTCCTCAAAACATCTCGGTGTTTCAAATGGAGCTGATGAAATAACTGATAGATTTCTTTGAGATGGGAGCCAGGGAAAGGAAAAAGAGAACCCATACGTTGCTGTGCCCTTTGTGGCCGACAGACGGGCGGACGGACGGACGCATCGATGAATGACTTAAAAACAAAGGAAAGTATAAATGAGAGATTGAATGTATGTATTTTATATGTTGTTATCAGGGCGTCCTTGAAAAAGAGAGCTTGCTCTCAATGGGCTTCCCTGAATAAAATCAGGAAAAAGAAAGAAGAAAGAAGTGAATGTATGACTATATCTGTAGAAATGAAGGCAGATATGAATAAATAGATGAACAAATACAAATAAATGAATGAATGAATGATTTAAATAAACAACGACTGCCTGGAATTGTCTCCGGCTGCAACTGCACAGTGGATCTAGAATACTTAACTAATCTTTTACTTTCTCTTGCTTCAAACGTGATTCCCCACCCAGCTCTCACTGCATCTGCATCTCTTCCTCCTTCCTCTCAACCACTTCAGCTGGCCTACCCCCCATCAGTACCTGCTGTGTCTTCTGCTCTCCCCCACTGCCTTGTTTCTCCTCTTCCCCACACCGTTGTTCCTCATTCTGCGCGTCCTCCTTTGCACGTCTATGTACATGTGCTGCTCCCTCACATCCTCCTCTGATGCCATCATTACCCACATCCAGTCCCTCTGACAGGTTGTACAATAACTTTCTGTTAAGCCGGAGGCTCTTTAATGCATTAAGACCGGGGGAACACGTCTGTGTCATTTTTAAGATTTCTTTGGGCTATTGAAAAGTAGCAGATCTACAAGCTCATAGCGCGGCACTCGGTGCCGCGCTATGAGCTTGTAGATCTGCAATATTTTTTTGTTGAAAGAAATCTTGAAAATGTGTGCAAATCTTTCAATATATATGTATACATTTTTATCTCAAATCTTTGCTTCTGGGCGTCCCTGGAACAAAACGTTTTTAGATGGGGGTCCGCGACCAAATACATATCATTTTGGGAGGTTTTGTTAGAAGACATTTGTAGAATCCCCCAGAACGAAACAAAGATTTGAGTTACAAATGTTCGCTTAAAAAAAAGATATATATTGAAAGATTTGCAAAAAAAATCAAAACTTTTCAAAAAATTGCAGATCTACAAGCTCATAGCGCGGCACTCAGTGCCGCGCTATGAGCTTGTATATCTGCTATTTTTTAATAGCCAAAGGAATCTAAAAATGACACACACAGATGTGTTCCCGGTCTTAATGGATTAACCTAGTTTGTTTCCTTGGCAGAAACATAATTGAAACTTGACTTTTATACCATCCAAATACACCTGCAACATTCACCAGACTTGATTTTAGTGATTAAACTCATTCAGTGCCTTTGACGTGTTTTTCCGCATAGGCCCAACGTGCCAATGACGTGTTTGACATGTTTTTGGGAAAGCGTTCAGAGCCCAAGATATCGTGATTCGAAGATGTGATGCTCCATTCACTCGTTGGTTAACTTATTACTTAAAAAGGCTGTATCTCGGCTCCTGTGTACTTCTTTTCTACTATGTATTTTTGGCCGAGAATTGAACATGCTGTGATTAGCAACCATCAGGGGATCGATCATAAATATTCTCTTACTACTTGAAAAAGGTAAGACAATTAAAAAAAACGCTGGCACAGTACGCAATAATTTTTGTATTTAATTGGCACTGAATGAGTTGTTAATAATTGTGTTTGAGTCATTTTTTCATCTCTACAGTGATGCTACTGCTGAACGTAAAGTAGACACATTACAATCCACTTAGACGCTACTAGAAGCTTGACCGCGGCGCGGGTCAGCCTTAACTGCCATTGACTCCACCTGTTAGACATGTCAGTGAATCCACTTTAAGAGGGCATGTGTCCTTCACTTCCTCTCCATCCATCTGTCCTCCTCTTTCTTCTTCCTTCAGTTGTCTCTCCTGCTCTCCTCTGAGCTGGTTACCATAGCAACAGAGAACCTACGAGAGAGAGAGAGAGATACAGTGAAAGAGAGAGAGAGAAGAGAAATACAGTGAAAGAGAGAGAGAGAAATACAGTGAAAGAGAGAGAGAGAGATACAGTGAAAAGTTAAGTGTTAAAAGCTTCTCCCATGCATCTGTCTTTCTTCCTTACAGTACAATTGGATATTCAGGCAAAGCTCTCCTGAGGGAGTTTACTTGTCTTTTCTACTCCTCTATTCATCTCCCACCATCCCTGCATCCATCCCTCTCTTTTTCTCTCTCTCCCACAGATAAGGACGTTGTCATACCTTGGATAAGGGGAGCACGCTTTAATGGTCATACACTCATTGTAGTTGAAGTCTATTTAACATGGGGCTTTTCTATAGTGGTCTATTTTTTTATGTTGAGACATTTTGCTTGTATCCTTGTCCCAACATCTCATATATGAGACATATTTCCTGCAGGTGAATAATATGCTTTTTATTTGCTGCAATTTGTTTTGCTGAACCATTTTCATAGCAGACATTCAGACAGAGGTGTCGTCGATGTTCTGGGTTTCATTTAGGTGTTACTGTGTTCCATCATCGTCAGCTGATGTACCTTTGGCTTCAGGCTGGCACTCAGAAACACCTCAACGAGTAAAAAAAACAAACAAACAAACAATGAAAATACACCTGGAATTAATGTCATTACTTTGAGCTACTTTTGCCGATCTATGACACGTGCCAAAATGTCTGTTGTGGTCATTTTGGGAGGTTTTGTTAGGATTTAGAAGACATTTGTAGAATCCCCAGAAGCATTTGTAGAATGCCCCAGAAGCAAAGATTTGAGTTACAAATGTTCGCTTTAAAAATATATATATTGAAAGATTTGCACAAATATTTTTCAAAAATAGCAGATCTACAAGTTTGGTGCCGCGCTATGAGCTTGTATATCTACTATTTTTTAATAGCCAAAGGAATCTAAAAATGACACACAGATGCATGGAACACCACCAGGAATTAATGTCATTACTTTGAGCTACTTTTGCCGAAAAACAACAGTAGTATAATATAATATTAATGAATATATAATAATTATATATATATAATTTGGTTATGTTTCACCTAGACACAGGATCTGACACGGAAACCGTGTTCAAATCCGGAGTAGAAGAGGAAAGTTACATAGTGCAGGTTTTTGGGACCTTGAGAAATTAGACGAATATGAAAAGATATATATATAAGGAAATAACCACGGATAAAAGGCCTTGATATAAAAGTAGGTTTTCAGAAGTGGTTTGAAGAATAACTTCACTAGCCTTAGGTCCTCAGGATGGGGTGGAGGTAAGACAGGAAGTCAATGGACATTCTTACAGCTGTGGCACGTTTATCTGGAACTGGTTACTGTGCGTGTGCGTGTGCGTGTGCGTGTGCGTGTGTGCGTCTTAATCTCATTCATATATTCATCAGGAGACAAAAATGCTGACGCAAGTGTGAGAGAAAAGAGAGAGTGGGAACAGGGTGTGAGAGAGGGAAAGAGGAGAAGTCAGTGAAAGTGAGTGTGTGTGGGTAAGAAAGTCAGTATAAGGAAAGTCAGAGGTGAGAGAGAGAGAGAGAGAGAGAGAGAGATGAATCCAAGGATCTTGGTATTTAAAGGAAGCATTAATTCTGTCTTATTTATTGGGCTCAGTTGTCTGCTCTTTGCTTTTTTTGGGTTCCATTTTCTTCTTGTCTGTTCTATTGGGTCATCTTGGTCTCAGCTTGAAACAACAAACCACTTCAGACTGGATTTGATTTCCATAAGAGTTAGTTCAAGATCAAACGGCATCGAAATACATTCCAAAAATAATGGGCCCCTTCACTGGACACAGTCAACAAAACACTAGAATATATTCTGTATATCTGCTTGGAAAGGAGAGGGACTGAAATGAGTGGTTAAAAACCAGACAAATAGTTGAGTCGATAAAAAGCCACGATGGAAAGGGGGAAGAGAGAAATGAAATCAGGGTGAAGAAGGTGGCTAAGAGACATGAGCTTTATATAAGAGAAGAACGACTAGAAAAAAAGACAAAAGAACGATGACAATTCACTGACCCGTGATCACGTCCGTCCTTCCCATAATGCTCTTGGAGTGCGTTCGGCTGTGAGCCAATCACATCGTAGAGCTCACAGGGAGTGGCATATATCTGTCTCCTAGGGCTGTAAAGGGGCCATTACACATCTAATTGCATGGTGATTACATACTGGTTAGTTAGTCAGCTAATTGACTGACATGATCCTAGGCTGCGTCCTAAGGTGGGAGTATTGTGTGCGTGCGTGCGTGCGTGCGTGCGTGCGTGCGTGCGTGCGTGCGTGCGTGCGTGCGTGCGTGCGTGCGTGCGTGCGTGCGTGCGTGCGTGCGTGCGTGCGTGCGTACTGTACGTGCGTGCGTGCATGTCTGCACGACAAATGTGGATTCCCAATGGTGTGTTATTTCTGCTCATGTCTGATTATACTGTATTGCTCATTTCATATGAATTTTATTTTTCTCTATCAGTAATGTGCAAAAGAGAACATTTACACATTACTGAGATAGAAAAAATAGACACAAGTTATAGTAACACAAGTTTTTTCAAAGAAACTGTTAGGATTTAGAAGACATTTGTAGAATCCCCCAGAAGCAAAGATGATTTTTCAAAAATAGCAGATAAACAAACTCATAGCGCGGCACTCGGTGCCGTGCTATGAGCTTGTATATCTGCTATTTTTGAATAGCCAAAGAAATCTAAAAATGACACGTTCCCGGTCTTAATGGATTAATGATTCCCTCGTCATCGCCCACAATAAAAAACGTTCACACTGCTGGTTCTTTCTCCTGGAGAAGGCAGCGTAGGCCTGGCCATGAGGGAAGTACATGCCAACTCTCATTCTCATGCCCCTGATGGTGATGGATAAAGCCAGACAATCAGTCTTCAATGGTTGACTTCACAGGCTGCCAACATATGATAATAATAATAATAATAATAATAATGGCTTGAATTTCTATGGCGCCTTTCATAAACCCAAGGACCCTTTACATCAGAAACAATGAACAACTAACAGACAAATGAACAAACAAAACAACAAACAACTATATGCCATAAGCCTGAGAGAATAGGTATCTTTTCAAGGCAGCTTTAAAAGAGTAAAGTGATGTCTCTGAGATCCACTTTATTGTCACATCACAGGTTTACAGGGGTGAAGTGGGGGAAATTATTTTAGTTGTGCGTGCGCCATCATTTTGTAGCATTCCTCGAGAAGAGAGAGGATAGATTTAGAGTGAGAGCATAAGAGAAAAGAGAAAGAAACATGGGATAGAAACAGGTTAAATAAACAAATAAATATATACATACAGGTAAAAAATATTATATTAAAATAATTCTTAATGCATGAATGACAAGCAGGTGCATAAACGTAGCCAATAAAATAACAGTTAAAGTACTATATTTGGGACCGAAAACGACTTGAATGTAAAGGAGTAGCATAAAGAAAATAATTACAGCTTCATCTTGCATAAGGGGATTAATTATCTATAGGCTACAATCGCTCAGGTTGTGTCCGTGGCCACGTGCGTAACGATTACTCAACAAGGTGTTGCATCATTAGTTTCATGGTAAAACGTGTTCTTTCGAATAATGAGCAATAGTCTAAAAGTCGGGTTGACGCAAATCTTTCATAAGGTTGATTGATTCATCTGGCCAGCAATTAATCAACATATAGGCTACTCACCATATATGGTCGTTTGGTGACATGGGACTGGGAGTGCATCCATGCATCAGTTAGATCAGGGTGGGCAACTTTGATGATGGAGAGGGCCACTATATTTACACTCTTACTCCAGAGGGCCACATTGCATATACTGTCGGGGCAGACACCTCTTATCTCCGCATTCTAACTTTTTTTTCGTAAATTAATGCCGTACTTCAACATTCTATGTCACACAAAAGTAGCAAAAATAGCTGATCCTCAAGCTCAAAACGCGTCGCAGTGCGACGCGTTTGGAGCTTGTAGATCTGCTATTTTTGCTACTTTTGAATTGGAATCTGTTTTTGTTTTAGCTAAAAAACTGTTTGCTAAAAAGTTACATTTGTATTTAATTTCAAATGCATTTTGTTATACTTATGTTAACTTTATTAACTTAAATACAAATACATTGGACATAAAAAAGACAATTGAATTTTAATACTAGTCATTAAGCTACTAATATAAACTGAAGTAATTAAAGCGGGTCATGTTTGCATGTTTGGAATTGTAACAGCTGAAATCAATAATATATCAGTATTCCAATATTAACCTGTGGGCCGCATTAACTGAAGGTGGGGGCCACATGTGGCCACATGTGGCCCCCACCTTCAATTGTGGTCCCAAAGTTTCATCTAACAGTTAGATGAAATTTTGGGAAAGTTGAATAAGCTTTTGTGGTCATCTTAATCTACAGTCTCCTGTCTCTCCTCATAAAGAATTTAAATTCAATTGGTGATGTTTGTTTACGGGATTCATTCCATCTTCCCGATCTGAAATGAACAGTCTTCAATGAAATGCGTACACATGCATTGTTCTTGATTTGTGGTATTAGACAACTTTGTGTATTCATTTAATTTTCCGTGGCAGTTCCACACAGAACTCCACAGTACTCCAATATATGAGAGAGAGAGAGAGAGAAAGAGAGAGAGAGAGAGAGAGAGAGATTTGAAATGTGTCTGATTTGCAGTGTGTTTTTTAATCGGTCAGGATGTTTTATTTTTCGGTCTTGGCCATAAAAAAACTGTCAAAACCGGCAATTACCAGACTAACGCGACCTCTGATACAGGTATACACAGATAGCGTATGTGATAGCTGCTGGTAGCTATCTTAAAAAAAGAAAATGTTATGCTATATTGATAGGACAGTAGTTTGACAGGAAATGGGGAGTGACGCGCAGCAAAGGCCGCCGGGATCGGGACTCGAACCCGCGACGCACTGTCAGGCTACATTGAGCCAGGGGTGGACTGGCCATTTTGCATACCGGGCATATTGCCCGGTGGGCCGCTGGAAAAATATTTTTGCTCCCGTTTTAGGATTATTACGGTCATTTCCGGGTCGCGCGGCCCAATTATTAGTTACGTTAATGTTTGGGCTAGGATGCTTTTCAGCTGTGGCGTAATTTACTTAGGGATGCTGGGTTAAAACAGTGAAACGCGTTCATGTACTTCTAACCTATATACAATGCATCTGTGGCATATGCACATGTTGCATTTTCAGTATACATTTACACCTGCGTTTCCACTCTAGTATGAATAATTTAATATGTATATATGTATGTATGTATTCCGTTCTCTACGCTGGCTCCCCGTAGCGGCTCGCATCCAGTTTAAAACCCTGGTGCTAGCCTATAGGGCAGTGAAAGGAACAGCTCCTTCCTACCTCCGGGCTATGGTCGAGGCTTACACCCCTGCCCGACCACTTTGGTCTGCCGCCTCGGGGCGACTGGTTGCCTTGTCACTCAGTGGTCCTTCTGGCCGATCTACACAGTCACGGCTTTTTTCTGTTCTGGCCCCACAGTGGTGGAATGAACTCCCCACTGATGTCAGGACAGCAGAGTCACTGCCCATCTTTCGCCGCAGGCTGAAAACCCACCTCTTCAGGAAACACTACCCTTCCTCTTCGCCTTGCCTACTTGTTGTTAACTAGTTGTACGAGCTCTTGTTTTATTGTTTTATTGGATGTTGTTTATTCGATACACTTACTTGTTTTAGCTCTTGCTCATTTGATTTGCCTATTTGTCTCATCTGTTTAAGAAAGTAGGCAGCTGATATATTGCACTTTTACCTTAGCGCTAGGTATACTCTTAGTTGCTTGTTTTAGAAGAGAATGCACTTAATACTTCTGGTGATTAGTAGTTTCGTTCCCTACCTATGTTGAATGCACTTATTGTAAGTCGCTTTGGATAAAAGCGTGTGTGTGTGTGTGTGTGTGTGTGTGTGTGTGTGTGTGTGTGTGTGTGTGTGTGTGTGTGTGTGTGTGTGTGTGTGTGTGTGTGTGTGTGTGTGTGTGTGTGTGTGTGTGTGTGTGTGTGTGTGTGTGTGTGTGTGTGTGTGTGTGCGCGCGTGTAATTATAAGAAATCCTACGTTGAAATCTACCAAGCACGCAGTGCTGTTCCAAACCAGAGATATGAATGCGTTGAAAATATTTTTGGAAGAGTGTACATAGTCATGCCAGCAGACTAATTCCCTCCCTACGCAACCCTGGTGCTTAAAAACTGTTGTCTTAATCATCTTTAATGCAAGAACCGACAGTGGCTACGCTTTATTGCGCCCCTGTTACCTAGCAACACCCATTCACAAAATGCCATATAAGGCAGATTGCAGTATGGTTGCTGAATGGAGAGAGGAGAGAGAGAGAGATGAGAGGCAACAAGGAAGAAAGTTAACGAGTGTGAGAAACTAAACAAGACAGGAAGAGCACGAGAGAAGAATAGTTTTTTTACTGTTGTTTTCTTGCCGCTTTTGTTCTCTATTTTATAAATATGTCATCTTTGAAACCAGGGGTTTATGTTGACTGCAGTGAGGTAGGGTTAAGGTATTCTGCCTCATAGTTCTTCCATTTCACTATGAATCCATGACAGATCTGGTGAAAGCGAGCAACACGAGAATGCCACAGTATAGTGCAATATTGATGCTGCTGTGTGGGTGTGTAGAAGACCTCACATCAAGCTGGGCAAGTTAGCATGAAACTTAACGCTGGGAGCCAATTGCTCAATTTCAGTTTCATGGTATGACGTGCGAGTCAGAGTCCACTTGAGAAAATCTCATTCGTTCAGCGTGAGCAAGCAGCAGGTGCTCACCTTGTAACCCTGTGTCTGATGTAATTCCCTCTAGCTCACATCATTTCCCTGTCTCTCTCTTTAACTGGATGGATAGATATTTGCCATCCAACACATCTAGAGCACATTTCAGCCATACGAGATGTGCTAATATTGCCCAAGCAGCCGTCTCCAGCCATTCAGCCAAAGAGCCAGCCAATCTCTCTCTCTCCAGTGGGAGAGACTGATTGGCTGGTCCATGACTTTCCCTATAATACTTAACCCATTAAGACCGCATCTGTGTCATTTTTAGATTTGAGCTAAAAAGCATTATTTTACACTTTGGTTATTACAAAATAGCAGATCTACAAGCTCATACCGAGTGCCGCGCTATGAGCTTGCAGATCTGCTATTTTCGAAAAATCGTGAAAAGTTGTGCACATCTTTGAATCTTTGCTTCTGGGTGTCTGTCCCTGGAACAAAATATTTTGAGATGGGGTCCGTGGCCACATCCTTGACATGAAAAAGTTTGAGAACCACTGACATAGTAACATAGATTTAGAAGACATTTTGTAGAATCGGCCTCAGGCCTTAATGGGTTAACAGATCTTCAGGCTTAGAATAGAGCGTCGCAGTTCCCGCCCACTTCCTGTTTTTTTTGGTGCCGGAAGAAAAAACTCAATGCATTTTTCCATTGACATTTCCAAAAATATTTATATCTATTAATTTAAGCCTCGAATCAAGCCATCATGAGAGGACATGAATCATGACCATAAAACGTTTTTTTCTGTGATTTTTTTTTTGTTGAAAACGGCAAAACAAAGGGTATTTATTAAATATAGTATATCATATGATTAAATATAAAATAAAATAAAATCACAGAAAAAAACGTTTTATGGTCATAATTCATGTCCTCTCATGATGGCTTGATTCGAGGCTTAAATTAATAGATATAAATATTTTTGGAAATGTCAATGGAAAAATGCATTGAGTTTTCTCTTCCGGCACCAAAAAAAACAGGAAGTGGGCGGGAACTGCGACGCTCTATAGAGAGCAGCTGGAAGGGGGGGGGGGGGACTCTTTTTGTTTTTGTTTGTACATATTTGGGAATATAGAGGCAGCCTTGCTTGTGAAACAGTTACAGGAATTCACCCCACATGTACAGTTCGTCTTTGTTTGCATTCATGTCATTGCACCTGTTTATGTTGTGTATATGTATCTGTTTGTTTTTGATGAAAATAGGGAAGCACCAAGTGTTTGAATTAAACTGTATGACTTTATCCTGTGCTTCACAATAAAGATATTTGTCTACAGAATAGAGACCATCTACGTCACAGAAGATGGCTTTAATCTGCAGCTTTTGGCCCTTGTAAAAAAAAAGAAAAAAGAAAAGAGAAAACAGTTATTCATGAAACCATGTTTCCATGGTAACTGTGGATATTTCATATTGGCAGGAAAGAGACCCTAGGAGGCTGCTTGCTTACTGCTCTGCTCCCCTCTGTTATGTTCTGCTTGTTTCTGTTTAAATCAATGGTTTGTACAACTTCAGTATACTTGCTGATGAAAACAGAACTCAGCTACACGGTTTTTACAATACAGACCATAAGATGAAAGTGATATAGAATTGTGGCAAAAAAAATAATTCCCACATAACTATACAACCCAAAGTTCTACCAAAGTTCAACATCACTTTAACAAGATTCCCGCTTAACAGATCCCGTTCTAGTTAATGAAGCTTTTATGCCATTTTACTCACTACTCTACACATCTGAATTACCTGCAAATAACTCTGAAATGTCCGTCTTCTTTTCAAAGTTGAGCCTCGTCCCCACGTTTTGTAGCAATAATATGAATCCTTTGTTTGGATTCCAACTCATACAGGTTACAAGATAAGCAACTGAAATTGTGGTAGCACTTGCTATGCATCCCATGTGTATAACGCATTATACACATACTTATAAGGCATTGTAATGCTGATCATAATCCTTTATAATCATATTTGTAAGTGCTTATAAATATTCATAATACTTTATAACCATAACCATAACACATTATAAAGCTTATTATAATGACTTATAAGTTCTAGTATAAATGCATTTTATTACGCTTATAACACGTGATGATTAAAGTTATAAATATTCATAACAACGTATAATGCAATCATAACACATTATACAGCATGTTATAATGACTTATAATGTCAAGTATTATAATACTTCATAATTGCTCCCCACTTTGTAACCCTTGCTATGCAAACCAAAATTAATTCTCATCGTTATAATCCATTATAATCAATTTATAATGCTCTGCAATAATGCATCATAATCACAGTTATAATACATTATAAGTGATAATAAGGCATTATGACAGAGATTAAAATGTGTTATGACAGTGAGTATAAGGCATTTTAGACATTATAATACAGCATTATTAAATGATCATAAAGTAACAAATAGCCACTTATAATAACTTATGATCATAGTGTAATGCATTATAACATTAATTATAATGCATTATTGCAGTGATTTAAAGGTGATAAAAATGTAATAATAACACCTTATAAAATTATCATAATGTTCACTTTATAAAAACTTATAATCACAGTATAATACCTTATAAGTGATAATAAGGCATTATAAACGTGATAATAAAGCCTCATCAAGTGATCATGAAGTAACAAATTACCACTTATAATAACTTATAATCGTAGTATAATGCATTATAATTATGCACTATAATAATTATGACACATTATAACTGTGATAATAAAGCATGATCAATTGATTATAATGGATTATAACTATGAGAATTAATTTGGCAGCTTGGCAGCAATTATGAGGTATTATAACACTTGATACTTATAAGTCATTATAAAAAGCCTTATAATGTGTTATGGTTATGGTTATAAAGCATCATGAGTATTTATGAGCTCTTATACATCTGATCATACAGGGTTATGATCAGCATTACAATGCCTTATAAGTATGTTCATGATGCGTTATACACATAGGATGCATAGCAAGTGCTACCTTGCTACCGAAATGGTAAATGATAATAGAATATAGAATGAGCAGACAACATTTGAACTGAAACTCCATAACATTTAACCCATTAAGACCGGGAACGCATCTGTGTGTCATTTTAAGATTTCTTTGGCTATATAAAAATAGCAGATCTACAAGCTCATAGCGCGGCACCGAGTGCCGCGCTATGAGCTTGTAGATCTGCTATTTTTTTTGACAAATCATGAAAATGTGTGCAAATCTTTAGTTTGAATATATATATATAATTTTCTAAAGCGAAAGTTTTTAACTCAAATCTTTGCTTCTGGGGATTTTACAAATGTTTTCTAAATCCTAATTTCTTTTTCCTAAAATTTTTATTTTTTTTATTTTTTTATGTTTTATGTTTATGTTGCTATATTATCAATAAGGACCCCCAAAATAATATGTATTTGTCCGCGGACCCCCTCCCATTTCAAAATATTGTGTTCCAGGGACCCCCAGAAGCAAAGATTTGAGTTAAAAATGTATATAAAAGATTTGCACAAATTTTCTAAAAATAGCAGATCTACAAGCTCATAGCGCGGCACTCGTGCCGCACTATGAGCTTGTAGATCTGCTATTTTTGAATAGCCAAAGAAATCTAAAGTGACACAGATGCGTTCCCTTCCCGGCCTTAAAGGGTTAAGCTGATATATGGGTTCTCTCTCCTGATTGGATGGAATTGGCATCCCACCTGTACATTCAGAAAGAACTGGAGGGATGGGGAGACCCCTTGTTACTGGACATTGTAAATGTATTCAAATAAAGTTGGACAAACTGGAATGGTATAAATTAAAGGCACACAATACAGCAAAGAAGAGCTTTAACTTTTTAACAACTATAAATATTTTTGTTTTGTTTTACCAAAACATCATTCAAATTAAATATTAGTGGAGCAAATCCACTATTATTCATGTGTTGGGTATTATATCTTGTTAAGATGATGCGATGCGAGAGTGCGGACTACCCAACACCAAGTCGGGACTCCTGATTCGCTGCCCTCCACCAGTGGTGTAAAGTAACTAAGTACATTTACTCAAGTACAAATAATAAGCTTAGGCTTCAGTCTATACCTTTTTTTTCTCCAGGAACAAAATGTTTTGCTGAATTCAGTATGTTTTGGATGAAAACAAATCTGTGAACGACTGGGAAAAAAATAAACTAATAAACTAAACTAAGTACTGACTCCACTGTAGCTATGAACAGCCGCCTTTTGAGTACTAACTAGATATACTATAAAGTTACCTCTGATCCTCTACTTCACATTATCTCAGTGGTTCTCAAGTGTTTTTTTTGTAAATGATTTTGTGGGCCAACTTGCAATATCTTCACGGCCCACCAGTGGGCCCCAGCACACAGGTTGAGAAACAATGACATATCTCACCTAGAACAGCAAATAGATCCACAGCGCTGTGCACATTTCCAGAAGAGTAAACAGAGGCCGTCTAATTTGATTTCGGTCAAAATATGAGTTAAACACAGATTCAGAAAGTTCTAATACTTATCTGTCATTCACCTAAACATCAGAACTAAAATCAGCATTTGAAAATAAATGCATAAATATCAAGTCGGGTTGTTTGTGTCCTTGTGTTATTTCATTGGGGAGACCGTCCGAGACACACCACTCACCACTTTAAAGGACCACAATGGACACAATCCTTTGGGCTGTGTTGTGTTTTTATCCTTCTGAATTTATTTTCAATAACATTTGCAATCAATTAATCAATCAATCAATCAATCAATCAAAGACTCACCACTGTTCTAAAATCACATCACCTGATCATGTGAAGTCTGCCTTTTATACAATCATGCATTACAAGATTATTCCTATAACCCCTCGCTTCTTCTATGATGTAAAGTGCAAAAAAAAGAAACACAAAGTAAATAAATCTCAATTAAATTACAATAGTTATTTGTTTTTATTGATTCAACAACTGTATCTACTATTTTGAGTGTTCCACTGTTACAGGAAGAGAAAGGCTGAGGTTCCCATTAACTTCAATCACATGTCATCGGCAGGTACATTTGTGAGCGATTCTTCTGAGACATGTGAGTAGAAAGAAATGACAGAAAACAGAAATTGTACCATCATATACTGTAGCAAGAATCAGTGAGGACCTATTGGCCTATGCCTGGTATTTGGTCATACGGTTGAAAAAAAAGGTGAAGTGTTGCTTTAAGCCAGGGGGGTCTTCAGCGTTTTTCAGCCCAAGGACCCCCTAGCTGAGAGAGAGATGAAGCAGGGACCCCCACTACATATTGCATAAAATTGTGTTGCAGGTTAAAATGTTCATAGATTTCATAGATAGCTTCATAGACTTGTTTGACAGCACTGTCATCAGTGTAGGATTCATGTTGGATTCATGTTAATGTGTATTTTACTAAACCCTCAATACTTTGAGTACTCACTCTGTACTTGGTCTGCTCTTTTTTCCCTCTACACCAAACCTCTTTGCCAGCGAGACGTTGTGAGCTTGTATATCGGCTATTTTTGGCGAATGATCCACACAGAATATAGGGATGCTAGGGTTCAAGTGGTTAATGTAAAAAATAAACAATCCTATACGAAGATTTGGCGGCCCCCCTGTAATAACTCTGTGGACCCTAGGGGTCCCGGACCCCCTGCGTTAAGCAACAGGAGTGCGCCACAATTCAGAAACCACTAATGCTATAGGTGTTCTATTCTTATTTTGAAATGAAACATTTCCTATTTCACTTTAGACAGGCAGACAAAGCACTTACAGTAATGGACTGCCTCACAGTCCAATAGGCAGGGAAAGGCCTGTGGTTACTGAGTGATGTGTGAATATGTCTCTTTGAATCACATTATTAATTCATGTACGTGTCACTTACTCATAAACTAATAAATATAAACCGCAATGAATCATTCACCTATTGCAGCAGAACCACAGTGTGTGCGTGTGCGTGTGCGTGTGTGTTTGAACTCAGGTTTCAGATAAAAATATACATTTAAAAAAATATATATACCGCACATTAAGAAATGTTCTGTTCTGTTCAGTTCTTTGATCTTGTCTTCTGCTCTCTGCTCTTCTGATCTGCCGTGTAAATATGAGATGAGACTGAATATATGATGAGACCTTCTTATGAAGCTGTACTGGTGCCCCATGCTCATCATCTGCGTTCTACAGAAAGCCTGTACCCCCACTTCACAATTCTGCATTCATCAGTTTCAGCAGGACGGAACAGCAATAAGTGATGCCTTTGGCGTAAACCTAATGCATCCATGCATGCATGCACTACTAGGCAGTAGGCACGAGTTTGTGATTGTGGTCATTACAAATTAGTGACTCACGATCCCAGCGCCAGGAGTATATAGTCCATGAGCCAGAGCCCCAAAATTGAGCAATTATCATCGAAAGAGTGGGCAAAACCAAACCTATATTAAATTATTCAGAGGGTCAATACGAGTAAATAAATGTATGATAACCTCACCACAGGAGCAGCTTTTTCATGGTTATCACACATTTTGTTATTTTCCCCATACGTACATGACAGGTCAAAAAATGACAACATTTTAAAAAGAGTTATCATAATGAAACTTCCTGAGTTGATTACTTACATGAAGACAATGATTTATCGTATTACAAGTTTTCTGAAATTGTATATTTAAATATGCAAATTAGGCATTTAGTCCATGAGCCAGAGCCCCAAAATTGAGCAGATATTGAATATTCCCTCGTTAAAAACCTTTGAATCCAACATCTTAACAAAATGAAATAAGTATGTTGACTCTGGCTTTGTCCAATGTTGATTCTGGAAAGTTATGCAAATTTGGGCATATTTTCCTATGCCTAATTTGCATATTTAAATATACAATTTCAGAAAACTTGTAATACGATAAATCATCGTCTTCATGTAAGTAATCAACTCAGGCAGTTTCATTATGATAACTCTTTTTAAAATTGTCATTTTTTGACCTGTCATGTACGTATGGGGAAAATTACAAAATGTGTGATAACCATGAAAAAGCTGCTCCTGTGGTGAGGTTATCATACATTTATTTACTCGTATTGACCCTCTGAACAATTTAATATAGGTTTGGTTTTGCCCACTCTTTCGATAATAATTGCTCAATTTTGGGGCTCTGGCTCATGGACTAATAGGAGGGGTGGTGGGTGTCATATACGGTAAAGATTTACCATACATGGGTGTTAGAGGCATTGCGCTAATGGAAGGCATTGCATGTGTTTTGGTTTGAGATGTTGGGACCTGTGGCTTGTAGGCCAAATGAAACCTCTTATATTTGGAAATATTATGGGTTTTAGATGCCAAAGGTGAAACATTACGATGATAGATTTAATAACAATGTCTCCTCTATTCACACAGCTCCCTTTTAAAAATCTGTCAGTGCTGGGTGCAACACAGCATCGTATTCTGTTATTAACGTATTAACGTATTAACGTTATTGTGTTATCTTTAATATCACAATCCAAAACAGGTCCATATGATTACCACTACTATGGAGTGCAGAGCAAAGTGTTGGTGAGCAGGCATGTGGATAACGGAGATGTGGGCTGTCAGATCTATGGAAAAGAGACAGAAAACTGGTTTGTAAATATCTTCATTTGTGTTGGGGCGAGTGGAAACTGGAAGTGCGGCTTCACCAGAAAGAAATGCACAGTAGGGTGCAGATTCTATTGCTTTTTTATAACATTTGAGTTCTAAGAGTAAGTTAAAATCGAGTTAATATTGGCATAGGAAAAACAATCAGTGATCTTCCCTTTAATCGGTGATGTACAATTCTGTTACCAACCAGAACGATCCTAGGCAGTAAACTCATATCTAAAACATAGTGACATTGAGGGAACTGTATTTTTTATTCTTTAGATATTCAGTTATTTCTTCTTGGAGATACATTTTGATGCCACGCAATACTGGCCAAAGCTTTGCATGTTATTAACCGGGTTTAGACAGTATTTGTTGCCTGGCAACATTAGCTCATTGAAGAGTGTACCAGTAAGTATTTATACTACTGGGGCAGAGCTTCAAATAGATGTTCAATGACTCTATAGTCAGTGGTGGAAAGTAACTAAGTATATATATATTTTTTCTACTCCACTACATCTCAAAGGCAAATATTGTACTTTTTACTCCACTACAATTATTTTAAAACTTACGTTACAAGTTACTTTGTAGATTTAGATTATATTACTACTTGCCCTATTTAAACTTTGGCTATTTGAAAATAGCCGATCTACAAGCTCACAACGGGTGGCGATGCGAGCGTTGTGAGCTTGTAGATCTGCTATTTTCAAAAGATTTGTATACATTTGAAAACTTGAAATGGGACATTCTGTATATATAGAGTACTATCTACTTTTGGTATTTTAAGTACATTTTGATGCCAATACTTTTGTACTTTTACTCAAGTAGATGTTGTATTCCGAACTTTTACGTGTAAGAGAGTATTTCTACATTGCAGTTTTGATACTTTTACTTCAGTAAAATAATTGAGTACTTTTTCCACCACTGTTTATAGTGTCTTAGACAGAGTGGTCACCACCAGGACAAGATCTACTGTGTGTGTGTGTGTGTGTGTGTGTGTGTGTGTGTGTGTGTGTGTGTGTGTGTGTGTGTGTGTGTGTGTGTGTGTGTGTGTGTGTGTGTGTGTGTGTGTGCGTGTGTGTGCGTGTGTGCTTCAATCTCCAGCTGTGGGAGCTTTAACCATGACATTCTCTTAACGCTCAATCTCTCTCAAACTTCACAGGCGATCTAGCCCTGCCAGGACGTGCTTACCAGTGGCTTGTGTTTGTGCGTGTGTGTGTGTGCGTGCTTGTACTCGCTGCCTACCGCCAAGACATGTGTGCGCTTGCACACACAACTATGAGTCTCAGTACCCTCCCAGTCAATGCCCACTGTAGTGTGTGATCTAGTTATCAATGTGGGCCCAGCATCACTGTCAGTGGGTTTACAAACACACAGATACACACACGGTTAAAGTAATGCAAACAGACAAAGTCTCAGAGGCAATGCAAGTTAGAAGGACAAAGACACACAAATACACAAAACAATCTTGGATGTGGAGAAGCTGCCTTAAAGGGATATTTCACTTTAAAAAAAACTTTGGGTCATTTTATTGTCTACTCAGGCTTTTGAGAGCCCCCCAGACCGTTTTTAAGTTGCTTGATTCAGTATTTAGATATTTGATATTCATTTTGTCAGACACGCCCCCTTCCTATACAAACCCATTATAACTTCAAACTCAATTTTTAACACCCGTCCTTGCTTCTGGTGACTCACCCTGGCCTCCTAATACGCGAGGGGGCCGTGTTTTTTCGATTACTTTTTTCATTTATTTTATAATTTTTTTTTATTGTATTGATTTTTTTTCATTTTCCAAAACAAATATTAAAAATAAATGAAAAAAGTTATCGAAAAAACACGGCCCCTCGCGTATTAAGAGGGCAGGGTGAGTCACCAGAACCAAGGACGGGTGTTTTTGATGAATTTAACATGTTAAAAATGGAGTTTGAAGTTATAATGGGTTTGTATAGGAAGGGGGCGTGTAAATGATAAATGGTAAATGGTGCATTTATATAGCGCTTCTATCCGAAGCGCTTTACATTGATTGTGCCATTAACCCATTCACACACACATTCATACACCGATGGCGGAGGAAACCATGCAAGGCACCAACCTGCTCATCGGGAGCAATTAGGGGTTCAGCGTCTTGCTCAAGGACACTTCGACACTAACTCTGGTGGAGCACCCCAGCCCGGGATCGAACTGGGAACCTTGCGGTTTTCCAGTTCACTCTACCCGGCCACTCTACCCGGCCACTCTACCCCTGAGCCACTGCCGCCCCGGCGTGTCTGATAAAATGAATATCAAATGTCTAAATACTTAATCAAGCAACTTAAAAACGGTCTGGGGGGCTATCAAAAGCCTGAGTAGACGATAAAATTACCCAAAGTTTTTTTTAAAGTGAAATATCCCTTTAAGCTCAGGTCTAGTTCTGTCCAAACTGATCGGTGTAAACCATAACACTATAGATTACAGATTAGCAAACGAATATATAGGCAATTCCAGTTTTTCCGTTGCTGTTGCAAAATTCTGCTCCATGGCGATTGCTAGATAAACATGGCACTGCAATACTGTGCCAGCTGATCCAATCCAATGTTTCACATCTGACCTTGTGACAGCCATGGAGGACATAGATATATATTTGCAGCCTAGTTCACGGAGCTTATACCCATTCAAACTTTCTCTGTAATTATGATGATTATGATTATGATGATCCATGTTTGCTTTTCTAAATGAGGCTGAAATCTGCAAAGTAATGCCTTCAAGAAAAACTTGAATAAATATTTTTTTATGTTGCAGACCTAGAGTATTCTTAATTGTCTCCGAAGGCCGACGCCCATCCGTCAGTGTGTCTGTGAGCAGCTAATCTCCGGCACCGTTGGAACGATCGGCATGAAACTGTGCACACACATTCCCAGGAGGCCAGAGCAGAACCTCTGCCTCAAATGTTTCACATTGGCCTGTTACCATTTTTTTGTATTACTCATACAGATTTTGTTTTTAACAAAATGCTTAAAATCATGCGGTGAAACTTGCACGAACATTCCACTAGGCCAAGGAAGAAATGCCACCCTTTTTTTCAAATCAGCCTCATGGATGCGCTATAACAGGCAGATTCACGTTTTGGCCTCTTGAACTCATGAACCGTAGGTCATACAATCAAAATATTTTCCCCTTGGATTCCTTGGAACATTACGCAACTCCATGAATAAGCCACCCCCATTTCCACCTCCAAGTTTTCCGCCATGTTGCGCTTATTTTGCAAAACACACTTTTTGTTACTATTGCTACCGATTTTGTCCAAACCTGATTTCTCAGATCCCATTCCAAGTGGCTCTGACTGCCTTCCAAAGTTTGTGGGCCCTGGGTAGGCCTTGCAGAGACCTGTGCTCTGAGGAGCACACGTTTTTGATATCCTCTATGGTAACAGCTATTTAAGCTAACATTATCTACAAGCTATCCGTAAAAACAATGTGGATTTGTGGGGGCACTGTCATAACATATGTGTTGAATACATTTGTGTATTTGTTCGTAAAACTATTGTCATTGTGACTAGGTCATTGCCGTGACTACTCCCACTTGCTGGAGTATTACTTTTATTCCAAGGTTGAGGAAGATATGAATAAACACTTTATATATATTTTAATTGTTGGTATGTGGCCATAGTATAATTGGGACAATTAACTACGAGCCATGCAGTAATAACAAAATAATGCACTCTGCGGACAGTGCGGAGGTGTAATTTGCCTCCACAGAGTGTATTATTTTTCGATATCTGCACAGCTCAGAGTTCTTACATATACAACAGCAAATATATGCAAATAGGGATGTATACTAGTACACTGTAATGATAACTATATACTTAACTATGCAGTCTGTAACACATCATTTTATCAAGCTGCCATTTGTCTTATTTTGTATAAATATTTATAATTTCTCCAGTAACATTGGCTGCTATTGTTCCCAAAGACCAAATAGCTACTACAGTAAGCAGGATCTTTGGCTAGCATTGCTCACCTACACAATTTTAATTCCTAGACTCTGGGTGAATGTAAAAGTACTATGGCTTTAAGACTTTTTGGCCTGAAGAAAAGACTATCAATATGTACAGAGACAGAGTGATGGAATGAGAGGTGAGAGAGAAAGATGACCGACCGAACGACTGTCTGTCTGTCTGTCTGTCTGTCTGTCTGTCTGTCTGTCTGTCTGTCTGTCTGTCTGTCTGACTGACTGACTGCTGACTATGAGATTCAATTCAAAGAGGTCTCGCAGGTAGTTTGTGGTACCACCTGTGTAGGCCCTATAAAGAGAAGATGCATTCGCCATCTGTTTTGAATAAGAGGTGTCATGTTTTGCAATTAATTAAACTTACATAAACTATTTATGTTATTAAGGCTTTGTGAGTTCTATTTAAAATAAAGTATAGTTTTGGACCATGACGGAGGCGCACCGACTCAGTAGACCTTGAGGCCAAGGAGTCGCGCCCGAGCGCCTACAGGCGCGAGTGCCCGCGACGACCGGCCGATGGTCTGCTATTAAACTTACATTGACTACTTCTGTTTTAAGGGTTTGTGACTTCTATTTGACTGTGCAGGGCAGAGGCGTCTAATCTCTGAGTTATAACCTTATCTGAGGATAACCGCATACCCTCGGGTTTAAAACTATTTCCACTATTTCTTAATTCCATTTAAAGATGTGTTTACACTATATTTTATAACTAAGGGATAGATGCTAAAAAGTTATAGGCCTGGAACCCAGTTAGCATATCAACAGTTCTGATGTTCACACCTCCATTTTGGAAGACAATTAGCTCCCTATTGACGGCCCAATTGCTGATGGCTCTTGGTGTCGATGTGTCTTCATTAATATTCTCACTAACTCAACAATGAGATCTCCCACTCAACTCTGTGGTTTGATGTAGGTGATCAACTCCATTGTTTAGTTTAGTGAGAATGTGTGAAGGGTTTCAGTTCTGTTGGGCAGTTTAAAAGTTTAATCCCCCTGGATATTTTGTGCTAAGTCTTGCAATCCATTATTTTTCATGGAATCTTCTCTGTCCAATTGTCCAGAGGTCATTGTATTCCAAACCGCATACCTTTATAGCATCAATTCCATGTGTCATAAAGTGTTGAACAATTAACAAATGGGTGTCTTTTTCATTATTAATGGTATATCTCTGTTGGCTTATTATTCTAATTGCTATGGAGTTGCTCGTCTCTCCTACATACTGTAATCCACACACTTGGCAAGTAATCAGATAAACACAATTTCTGGTGTTGTATGTGATGTTCTAATGTGGCTAATTATATTTTTGTTTGTCCTGTTTTTAACAGTTTGTTTTGGGCTAAAGTAGTTAGGCCTTGTCCTTGTTATCTGGTTCCATGGTTTCAATTTGCTATGGACCAAGTAGTCTTTTAGGTTTTTGTTTTTCCTGTAGGCCGAGATTATGTTGAAGTCCTGTAAGAGGTCCCCTCCCCTGTTTTCAAAATTTCTTTTGATGGCTCTGTTTGCCAATAAACTTTGGCTAGAAAATGTGGTTACTAATGCTAGTGTGGGTTTCTCATTCCTTATTTTCACTTCCTGGAATGTGTTGTATGCTTTCCTGAGAAATGTTCTTGTATATCCACGTTTCCTTAATGCTGTGAACAGAGTTTTGTAGGCCTTTTCAAAATCTGCTGCTTGTGTGCAGATTCTCTTGAAACGTAGGAGCTGTGACTTGACTATTCCTGCGAAACAATGGGTTGGATGGAAGGAAGTTTTGTGGAGCAATGCATGTGTATCCGTCTCCTTAAAAAATACCCTTAAATCCAGTTTGCCGGTGGTATTGAAGTCTTTCCCTTTGAAGACTGTAACATCCAAGAAGTCAATTTGTTCTTTGTTAGTGACATATTTCACTGTTATTGAGGCATGATGTGTGTTTAAGACTTGGATGAACTGCTCAAATTCCTCTGTGGAGTGCTCAAAAACTCCAAAAACATCATCTAGAAACCTAAAATAATGTGTGGGTTTGAATCTGCACTTTTTGAGTGCTGTTTCTTCCCACAAAGCCAAATAAATGTTTGCATAAGATGGTGCAAATTTCTTTCCCATGGCTGTTCCACTGATCTGAAGGAAGGTTTTCCCATCAAATGTGAAATCGTTTTTGGTCAAATTTAATTCTAGCAATTTCAATAGTTCTGCGTCTGGTCTTTGTCTGTCAGGGTACTTTTTAAAGATATCTCTGATTGCCTTCAGCCCCGCTACTGTGTTTATATTGGTGTACAAACTGTCAACATCTATTGAAAACAAAACGGCACCCTGAGGCACTGTGATGTTTTTTATTTTATCAATAAAGTCATATGTATCCTTAATATAGCTTGGATGTTTTACAGATAGTGGGTTTAAGTAGAATTCAATAAATTCTGCTGTGGCATATGTTTCTGAGTTACAATCCGAAACAATTGGGCGAGCAGGTGGAATTTCATAAGGAATAGTCCAGGTACTCGGGTCCTTGTGGATTTTGGGTAGTCTGTCTGTCTGTCTGACTGACTGACTGACTGACTGACTGACTGACTGCTGACTATGAGATTCAATTCAAAGAGGCCTCACAGGTAGTTTGTGGTACTATCTGTGTAGGCCCTATAAAGAGAAGGTGCATTCGCCATCTGTTTTGAATAAGGGGTGTCATGTTTTGCAATTAATTAAACTTACATAAACTATTTATGTTGTTAAGGCTTTGTGAATTCTATTTAAAATAAAGTATAGTTTTGGACCATGGCAGAGGCGCGCCGACTCAGTAGACCTTGAGGCCAAGGAGTCGCGCCCGAGCGCCTCCAGGCGCGAGTGCCCGTGGCGACCGGCCGATGGTCTGCTAGTCGACTCAGCGCCGTCCGAGTTATGTACCGATAGGCACAGAATCGTAAATAATATTGACTGACTGACTGACTGACTGACTGACTGACTGACTGACTGACTGACTGACTGACTGACTGACTGACTGACTGACTGACTGACTGACTGACTGACTCACTCACTCACTCACTCACTCAGTCACTCTCTGGCTGAGAGAGAAACTGTTTTCTGAGACAGACTTTGATTAATCTGGTAAATCTTGAAGGATCCTAGTGCTGTTCTGGGTTTAAGCAAGTCCACAGACTGGCATTGACAACTGGCACAGATGGCAAGTGCTACTTTTTTCAACAGTGATATTTTTTTAACAGTAGAGCACATCCTACCATAAATAGCAGAATATCTTTATACAGTAACATACACTTGTATGTTTTTTTCCCTTCTTACTTTTCTAGAAGAAAATAAATCGCACACTCAAAAGGGTAGATGGCAAATAGAAGTAATAATAATGTCTGTGTGTCTGTTTGTCTTTTTTGCATGTCTACATTCCAAGTTGGGCTGAAATGTTCCATAATAATATGAATAAACACCTGAATGATGCCTTTGGGCAAGTTGCTGCTTGGTTATTGCCTCAGTCTCACAATTTGTAACCCTGGAGGCCTACCTTTGGGTCAGCAGCAGTCATGCATTTCCTTTTCACACTTTGGCCAATTTGAGCTTGACCTGCCTGATCTTGTCTGGCTTCTCTGGCCCTTAAAGCTTGTTTTCTCCCCGCAGGAGCTTTAGCCCCACTTCTCATGAGCTGGAGTTGAAGATGTAGAAGTATCAGATATACGTACAGTAAACGATGAAAGACTAGCTGTAACGTCCGCGAGCCTGTGATCTCACAGAGCGATGTCAAAGCATGACATCATAAGTGACACCAGCCAGTTGTATTATTTAACTGGCTGCATGCGGTACCTGCATGGTACGTTTGTGACACCCACCTCTCCATATATGGGCATGTTACGTTTGTGACGCCCACCATCCACCCACAAGGCAATTATAATATAGGAGGATGTTTTATTATATTATATTTGACTTTAATTTTATTTTAAACTGCAAGTCAATATATGGATATATGGCAATTATGGAGCCCAAATATGGAAATGACGGATGTCATAAACGACTGGCATCATAAACAGCATTGTCTGTCTTTCACCTCAACGTTGAGTACCGCGAGTGCAGAGGTTGAAAGCCCAGTCAATGAATGCCGTCTCTGATCATGAAGAGCTCCAAAGACGCTGTAAAGACTGCAGCCAAAGAGTTCCTGCAGTTTGCCAACAAAGGGGTGTCACCATACCATGTGGTTGAAGAGTGCAAGCGGCTTCTGTTGGGAGCCGGCTTCATCGAGCTGAAAGAGTCCGAGCAGTGGGATATCAAACCCTGTTCCAAATACTTTGTAACCAGAAACTACTCCAGCATCATCGCATTTGCAGTAGGCGGGCGCTACCTCCCAGGAAATGGCTTCTCTATGATCGGGGCGCACACAGATAGCCCCTGCCTCAGGGTGAAACCCCGGTCTAAAAAGACCACGCAGGGTTTCCTGCAGGTTGGGGTGGAGTGTTACGGAGGAGGCATCTGGAACACCTGGTTTGACCGCGACCTGACCATCGCCGGCCGTGTCATGGTCAGGAGTGGAGACAAGCTGGTCCATCGCCTGGTCCACGTCCCCAGGCCTATTCTGAGGGTCCCCCACCTGGCCATCCACCTCCAGAGGGACATCAACGACTCATTCGGCCCCAACAAGGAGAACCACCTAGTGCCCATTCTAGCCACTGCCATCCAGGAAGAGTTGGAGACTGGCTGTGCCTCCACTGGGGACGCAAGCGGCGCTAGCACCACGGCAGAGAAACATCAATCTGTGTTGGTGAAGCTGTTAAGCTCAGAGCTGAGCGTTCAGCCAGATGCCCTGCTGGACTTTGAGCTATGTCTGGCCGACACCCAGCCCGGGGCATTTGGAGGTTTGTATGAGGAGTTCATCTATTCTCCTCGCCTGGACAACCTCCACAGCTGCTACTGTGCTCTGCAGGGGCTGGTGGAGTCCTGTGTGGGAGATTCTTTGGCCAACGATCCCAACATCCGTATGATCACCCTGTACGACAACGAAGAGGTGGGTTCAGAGAGCGCCCAGGGGGCCCAGTCCAACCTGACGGAGTTGATTCTGAGTCGTCTGGCCTCCAGCCCCGGGAACCTGACGGCCTTCCAGCAGGCGGCGCCACTTTCCTTCATGATCAGCGCCGACATGGCCCACGCCCTGCACCCCAACTACCAGGAGAAACACGATGACAATCACAAACCAGCCTTTCACAAGGGCCCAGTGATAAAGTTCAACAGCAACCAGCGCTACGCTACCACAGCCGTCACCGCCTCCATTGTCAGAGAGATCGCCGCACGTGTCTGCGTGCCCCTCCAGGATATGATGGTCCGCAACGACAGTCCGTGCGGGACCACCATCGGCCCCATCCTGGCCGCCCGCCTTGGCATCCCCGTGGTGGACATCGGGGCCCCCCAGCTGGCCATGCACTCCATCAGGGAGATGTGCTGCACCTCCGGTGTGCTGCAGAGCACTGAGCTCTTCAAGGGGTTCTTTGAGCTGTACCCTACAGTGAGAAGCCTGGTCATTGTGGATTAGAGAAGTGCAGGATGCATCGTTGAATCTCAGGTGACCTCAGCAAATGAGCGAAACGGTCCACTTTTAAAAGACGCATCTTTTCTTTTCTTTTCTATATGTTTTTATTGGAATTTTTAACAAATGATCCCCAGGGGGGATCATTTGTCAAAAACAGTCAAAAACAGCCACTTAATAAAAAAATATTAAAAGTATTTAAACAACACACAAATAGAAAAAAGCAGTGATTTGAAATACCATCTTTTTAAAGTTAAATAAATGTAAAAAACAACTGCAACTTAGATGTGTGATTCTCCCACCCTACCCCCCCCACCCCTTAATCTCCAAGGTTGTCTGGGATAAGCTAATTGTGAGGCACATTTGTCCAAATATAACGAAAAAAAAGTAAAATTCAATAAAAAGCATAAATGAGTGAATTATCTAAGCAAGTCTAGACAGTGGGTCCCCAGGTCTTATAGATTTCTTTCTCAGAACCAATCATTAGAAACTGCAGCTTCCTGAGTTTAGGACGGCACCGTGCCAGGTGGGCATAGTGAATAAACTGACCATCCTGTTTCCAAAGGGTCAAAGGTTGGATCCCTGCAACAACAAAGGTGTTCTTGAGTGTGGTGCTGAATTCTTGCATAATAATAATAATACAATTATAATAATAATAATACATTTAATTTATAATGCACTACATTTGAAACAAATCTCAAAGTGCTACAGAGTAAAAACATTGGCATAAAAAGGCAAAAGTGAAATAAAACCTTTTTCATTGTAAAGCCTTATTTGTGCTGCATTGTACGCCGGAGTCGTGCCCTGAGGGGTGGCAGATCTACAGGCTCACAACTCATTGAAAAAAAATAAACTAAGAAAAAAAGTGTCCTTGAGTAAGACCCTTAACCCCTAACTGCTCCTCCGAGCACTCATCATAACCATCTACAGCCATCAGCTGGGTAAAGCCGAAACTGAATTTCCCCTGTGGGATTCAACAAGCCTCCAAGAACTTTATGCCTATTTCACATGTGTAATATAACCTGGTGAGTGCTGGGTATCCTGCTAGTACTGAATCAGACAACATTTTGACAGTATATAGACAGCCACTTTTGGCATAATATCTCATTGCGTTCTCCTATCTCTTCTGTCACTACAGTGATGGACGTTTGTATATTATGTTCTTTCTTCAATTGTCCAACCTCGTCCAAGGTGCTATTTTTCCACATCTAATAATGCAGCACAGTCACTTTATTGCAGTTTCTCTGGTAAATGGAATTGTTCCTGTTTGTAGCCACATTGTGGGTTCATGTTTATCATGGCTTGTAAGCCTGGTCTACATTCAGTCACTGCCATTGGCCTCCACTTGCACTATAATGCATGGAGTATTAGTATTTGCATAATGGCAATTCAAGAGAGAACCTCAACACTATGACTGTCCTTTTTTAGAATATGACCACATTTCCTCTACATTTTGGCATGCAGGTATGGCATAACGATATCGATGATAAAATAATACGCCCGCACACTGCCAAACTGCACGGTACAGGAGCACATTTATTGAAGGAGAGACAACGTTTCGGTCACTGATGACCTTCTCCAGCCATAATACAGTAGTTTGACAGAGTTACTTACAAACATTTGGCTCATGATCAACCGATCACTATAGGCAAAGTGTGTGATTACCAAGAGGTGACAGCTTGTGATGATGATCAGTATGGTTGGTGACATCATTATTAAAGACACAAGCACCTCAAAAAACTAATACATCATTGAAATGAATTCAAAAAATTATACAAAACGAGTCCATACCCATGGGGGGATATGAGCACATGATCTGGCAACCCGAGAGCCATTCATCCCATAGCTCGCGGGGCCATCCCACAGCTGGGCAGCCGTTACCATGGCGACATTCTTTTACAGAAAAACGCTAATAAACAGCTGACAGTTGGGGAAATTGAAAAACGGGCTTCGCTGTTCCGTGCACATGGTAATGGTCAATGGCTGTGTGCTAGTTCCGATCAATTGCTCCAGGCACTGAGGAGAACCGGGCAGAAGAGATTTTGACCTCACCACCGACCACCGACAGAGGTGTCTGGAATTATAGGAGGATTACAATGATGCAAAGACACACATGGTTGTAAAAATACAATACACAAGGAATAAAATAAAAAATAAAAATAATAGACAAAAGTCACTAGGTCTTAGCCTGGTAAACCCTCCCTCTGGAAATCTCATTTTCATTTGATTCCAGGAGTGAGTCTGGCCTGATGGCTTGTATGGGCGTTTCTAGCGCATTACCAAAAAAACGAGCCTATCAGCGTCGTCGCACATCGTTCTGTGATTGACAGCGACAGTTGGCCAATCAGGTGGCGAGTTCGAGTGAGCCCGAATGGCACCGAGTGCAGCCTGCATGCAGCCGACAAAACACGAACGGCAGCCATTGTTTTCTCCGCTATTTTTTTACTTCAAAAAGCTCTCAAACTTCTATTTTGAGGCACGGAATTTACTTATAAGATATCGTTTGGATAGAGTTTAGTTGTTTAACTTCATATATGTGGTCAATTAATCATGACAGAGCTTATTTAAAAATAAAAATTTAGAGAACCGGTAGGGGCAGGCAGTGACGCGCATGTATCCGAATAAGGCAACCCATTTTGGGCATGGCCGTCTCAAAAGTCCCGTTGCGTCACATTAGTCTGGTGAACTGCTGATTGGCTGAAGGGGAAAAACGATCATTGGCTGAAGGGGTTGTCAGTCAACGGTATTACTCCCGCCCAACTCCAGCCCACAGCCAATATTGCAGAATGGGCGATCAGGCCAGACTCACTCCTGGAATCAAATGGAAATGAGATTTCCGGAGGGAGGGTTTACCAGGCTAACTAGGTCCTGCTCTCATACAGAAATTGTCAAAGAGTGGAAAAATACATATACACAAACCATATATCAAGTTCACTCAAACAACAAATGCAAAGTATGGCATAAGAAACACACTGCCAGAAAGTCAAATAGCCCAGAGAACAGGTGTGCGATTTCTTTAAATATTGCATAGATACACCTGTGAAAGCAGTACAGTTGATTACACATACTATACACAGTAAGCCTAGGTATTAGCTTTTACATTGAGAGAAGAATAAAGCGACAGTCAATACAAATAATTTACCATGGACCTCATGAGGATGGCAGGTTTCATGTGGTCAATGGTACATTCAATAAATTAGTTTTACTATTCTGGGGGCGAACATTCACTGAAATTAGCCTTGGGTTGTACAGTAGATTGCTATTTTTGGCAAAGAGATTTGGTGTAGAGAGGAAAAAGGAGGGGGTTAAACTATCGCTAACTGTTGTCAAAGTAAAAGTTGAGGTATTTATAACACTTTACTATGCTGATCATGTTTAGATGGCAACACAGGTTTTATATCATCTCAAAACCATTGTTAGTGCATAGCACTAGAATCTTCAACAAATAATTAACCACTTGAACCTTTCACAGAAATTAGCTAAATTGTGAGCTTGTAGATCGGCTATTTTCAGCAAAGATATATAATGTAGAGCGAAAACAGAACAGTTACTAGTATAGAGAAGGACTCCGGTCAACCAAGTAGGCCTGTTAGGGTTGAAGTGATTAAAGTGCCTCCAGTTTACTTTTTGTCACAGTGCTTCATTGACAAAAAGTAGTTTTTTTAGTCAATAGATTGTAGGGCCAAGCTGTCCATCCATTGGTTAATATAGAACAGCTACTTGTAGACCAGTGGGAATAGAACAGGCACATAGAAGTCATCCACTAACACTAACACACTGTGCTGTAAACATTACATTGGCTTTGCACACATCGTGCGTGTGTGTGTGTGTGTGTGTGTGTGTGTGTGTGTGTGTGTACTTCCCAGTAGCCTACACACGTTTTCATTTTCACACATACATTGTACACACACACACACACACACACACACACACACACACACACACACACACACACACACACACACACACACACACACACACACACACACACACACACACACAGAGAGAGAGAGAGACATCTCTGGCGTCCTCGTTCCATCCATCCATTCTCCCTCTGCTGCTCTCTCTCTCTCTCTCTCTCTCTCTCTCTCTCTCTCTCCTCATCCTCGCCTAGGTAAAGGGGAGGAGACGCTCGTTTGACACGGATCGTGAGGAACGGCTCTTTTCCTGCAGCGCGGCGGTTTAACGGCTAATAACGGGGAAGGAAGGGCATCGGAGGAATGTCCTCGATCCTCTCCGTTAAACGGATCCATTTACCGAACGTGATTTTTTTTTTGGTTTGTTGTAAAACACAACTCTTTTGTACGGTTGTCTCTTTCCATTCATTCCATCACACCAGGAGCATGCAGGAGGGCTCGGTAACAAACTGACATCATTACCAAAGCAGCAGCAGCATCACATCAGACTGTTGGGTTGGGGAGAGATTTTGAAGATCTCGTTGAGCGGTTACTCGGCCGGGTTTAACAACGACTTGGATATAATATAAACCTCATTTATCTGATCCTGTCCGACGCCAGTGTGTGTAGTTGAGAGTGGATTATTATCGACGCCCGTTTGGACATCGATCGTCGCTATTGTTTTGACATCATATTATCCCGTTATGATCATGATGATGATCATCTGCCCCTTTCATCCATTTTCTGAGCAGTGCAGGAATAAAGATGCTCTGTGGTGGTGACTCCGCCGTGAGAGCTGATCGTTGGATGTCAGGTGTTTTTTTTTGGGTCCATATATATAATATAACCGCTTGATCGGTGTATATATATATATATATATCAGGCCAGCCAGAGAGGGATTCTTATTACTGGAGATCTGATCGTCTAACAACGACCCTGCCAGATGGATAATTACTCTACTCTGCAACGTAAGTCAGGACACAAGCCTGTCATTATGACAGCGTACTTTGATTCGGATTGTCAATCAGTCGATCATTATAGAGAGTTGTACATGGCTTTGTAGCTTAACGCATCAGGTCGGACGCGTTAAGCTACAAAGACATGTACAACTCTCGTTACTCTCTATAACGGTTACAGTATAGCCTTGTGTTTTCATCTGTGCGACAAGGATCGTGTCATTTTACCGGTGATTATGGAATTATTCATGCTATCTTGTTGTACCGTGGTGGTGGTGGTGGTGGTGGTCCGTGGTGGTCCCCCATTATATACTCCCAGGCAGGCAGCATTAATACGAGCGTTTGATAGGATTAGATTCACAGGACGGCCTTATCTTATCAGCCTCTAATGAGTAGCATCCTGTCTTAATGAAACTGCCACCATGATGATGATGACTGCGGGGTGAGAGGAAGTGAAAGAAAGTGATGCCATGTTATACCATGTTATACACACACACACACACACACACACACACACACGGGTCTACCATGTGCGCGCGCGCACGCACGCACATGGTAGACAATATGACACTGGCTCTCAAGTAAAGGGCCCTAATAATGAGCCCTTGCATTCCATCCATTTGGTTCCATTTGTACACAGAGAGACCCCTGAGGATTTTACTGTGTGGGGTGGTCCCTGACAGATAAAATCAGATCTTGTGTGTGTGTGTGTGTGTGTGTGTGTGTGTGTGTGTGTGTGTGTGTGTGTGTGTGTGTGTGTGTGTGTGTGTGTGTGTGTGTGTGTGTGTGTGTGTGTGTGTGTGTGTGTGTGTGTGTGCGTGCGTGCGTGCGTGTCCTGGTACAGTAGCTCCAAGACTGTCTGCTATGATAGCTTCATGTATGCCATAATTGACACACACGCACCGACACACCTGTTAAATCTATCCGCCTGGGGGGGGATTCTATTTTGTTAGCCTATTATGCTCATTATTTCCTCTGTTTCACTTGTGTGGTGACAGATTTATCAGCAGTGTTGTTTTACACCCGAATGGTTCATTGCTGCATTTATGTATGTAGAAGTTAATGGTCTTCATTCTCTGGATTCTAATTTGTCCATTGACAAAATAACAACCTCATTCGTTGGGCATAATATATAAAACATACCCACATTGTTTGGTCTCTGAACATATACGGTATACCAGCATTATGTCTCTGAACATAGAGTAGCCTAATAGTCAGTTCCTTCTCTGAATAATGGAGATTAGCCATTGTTTTGCAATTGTTTCTTTAAGCGTATCTTTATAGCAATAGAGTATATGGGGCACAGATTCTACAATTACCTCTTTTCTTAAACCCAGTTCCTTATGGGAGATTTTGCACCTTGCCTGAGACAGTTGTGTTTTCACCAGCATCAACAACCACAACATTTAAATTTGATCATGACATTAGTTTCATTAACAAGCAGTGGTGCAAGCGTCCAATGGTTCCAGACACCGGTAGAATATACTGTATGCACATCCACGGATAAGTGATGCTGTCCTGACAGCTTGTGGTAATGCAATTCCCATTTCCATTTGTGTTACTGTACATGCATGACAGAGAAGGAGGGAGAGAGACTGGGGTGAGGATAAGGCAAGAATGACGTAATATATATCACTTTCTCATTGTAAACCTTCATACTACCTTAACCCATTCAATCCGGGAACGCATCTACAGATGTCTTTTAAATCCTAACTGGTTTCTGAAAAACGTATGTTGCTATATCAGTGGTGCTCAAACTTTTTAATGTCAAGGACTCCCAAAATGATATGTATTTGGCCACGGACCCCCATCTCAAAATATTTAGTTCCAGGAACCCCCCCCTGAACCAAAGATTTGAGTTACAAATGTTCGCTTTAAAAAAATATGTATTCAAAGATTTGCACACATTTTCATGATTTTTCAAAAATAGCAGATCTACAAGCTCATAGAGAGGCACTTGGTGAGCTTGTAGATCTGCTATTTTCAAATAGCCAAAGTATAAAATAATGGTTATAGCTAAAAATCTATATCTATTGATAGGGTTAAAGCTCCAATCTGGGACTTATTTGAAATCATAATGTCATCTGCATGATGATTAAATGTACTGAATGTGTGGTGACTAAATGGTGAATGAAACTGGCACATTAGGCTCTCCTCTGCTCCTGAGAAAGGTTGACTGGTGCTGAATGGAGACGTGTGCTCTCTCCAATCAGAGGTTGGCTCGCATTTCCCGGTTGCACTTGCAGCGTACACATGGCACTTCCTGTGAGTCTACTGTCATATGTATCGCAATGTTTATATCATCATACGCTATACTGTTATAATAGTGTCTACTCTCATCACTTCAGTAAATATTAAGTTTGTATTTGGTCCGTCTATGACATTTTTACTCTTCTGGATAGTGCAGAAGTTATGGATTGCCGCTTTCATCCTTCCACGTGTTATCAGCCTTACAGTATATCACTTTTATGCAAAAACACAAACCAGTCCAAACTAAAGTTAGCAGAAATCCATGTGTGGTGTTGTATGAAGACGTACAACAGGAGAATTAGTGAGGATTCTGCAACAACTTTAAGCGTTTAAAAATATGAAGCAAATAACTATTAAAAGGAAGATTTGTGTTGTAGTTGGCACTGTAGGTATGGAGAAGGTTTGTACATTAGCTAGGTTGGTTCTACTGCTGCTCAGTAACACTGCCACTGCTGCTGATGCTGCTGGTTGCCTAGTGACTGTATCCACTGTCCATGGAACCAACTCCCATCGTCATGGTGATGGGCCAGGTGAAGGAGACCCAGAGAGGATGGGGCAGAGAGACACAACAAAAGAAGTTACCTAGTAAGACAGCGGCCCAGAGACAGAGAGGAGGCAGGCTGATATTTCATTCAAGCACATACACATTACCCACACAGTATGAACCATGGAATCAAATGGGATCCTTTAAGCCACCTGGCCTGACTGTGGGGAGGTGTTTCACACTACACACACACTCAGCTGTGCATTTGTGGATAGTTGAATGTCTCACACACACTGATGCACCCAGCGCTTCTTCTCAATGTGCTAGCCTTTTTGAGAGTGTGAGTGTGTCATAGTATGAGTTTGCTCCTCCATGTTGCCTTCCATGTTTCCATGCTTGCTGATAACATGTGGGACACTGGCTTGGCAGCCCACAGCTTTAATGCAACACTCACTCACCAATGTTTTTGGAGAGATTCATTATAGCATAATAGACTTAAAAGAAGAGAAGGGGGACAGTTTCATGCACCAAAACCCTAGAATGATACAAGAGCATTTGTGAATGCAACTCCTGCCAAGAAAGCCACATAAAATGTGTCTTTAATTAGTGGTCTTATGAATGAAGAAATCAGTATTGGAGAGCATTTCTGAATTCGTTCTCTCAGTAATTCTTCTAACATGGCTGTAGATTTAGGACTGGAGAAAGACTCGCCAGTAAAATTATCTTATCTTAATTATCTATTAAGGGGCCCATTTGAGTTTGACTGCAATTTTTATTTGGAATATTTTGGAGGGGCGTTATGCAGCGTGGTATTCTGCCAGGAGACTGGAAGAAGGGGCTGGGGCAGGGGGCTTCAGTGCACAGGATTTTTTCGTTGGGTCAATCTAGGACAAAACAGTGGTCTCTCTTTTACCCTGAGCTGTTTATTAGACCTCTCTGGGTATATCTGTTATTGTGACTGCAAAGATAAAGAAGACATGAGGAGAGAGGGGTGTGGGGGCTGATATACGATATCTGTAAATAATTAAGTCTTTATAACACATTTCTGAGTTAATTTCAGACTAAACTAAATCTCCAACAATGTCTGAAGACATTGTTTTTTAGATGATTACAATCAACTTGGCCAAAGTATAGTTATAGTAAGTGTTGGGCAAGTTACTTTCGAAATGTAATACATTGCATATTACTAGTTACCATCATTTTAATTAATAAATGATCATACTTTACAATATTACTGTCATTTACAACATTACTGTGTAGAGTATTATATTACTTATTACACTACTTTCCTGTTATTTTCACCAAAATAACCACAGAATTAGGCATTCTAAAATCAAATAGGATTCGGGCAGTGAGTGTAGCCTGCAGGCTGCAGCACACACATGCTCTCTCTCTGTAAAAAACAAACAACATTTAAAAGTACAAGCAGAAGAGGTGGGTTTTCAGCGGCGAAAGATGGGTGAAAACCCACCTCTTCAGGAAACACTACCCTTCCTCTTTGCCTGGCCTACTTGTTGTCAATTAGTTGTACGAGCTCTTGTCTTACTGTCCGAATTATATCTTATATCTTTTGCATAAATGGCAGGAACATTGTCTGGAAACAAGGTAACTTAAACAGGGATTTTGCTAGTAGGATCTGGCAACGAGGTATCTCCTTACTTGTAGGGAATTTCACATTAGTGGCACTGTCCAGATCCAACTTGAACTCATCTTGTTTTTATAGAAGTTTTGGCGGGTAATGTGGATTATTACTTGACATAACATCCATAACAACATAACATACTGAAAGCCGTCGTTAGATTTAGGGGCAGATCTACGGGTGGGTCTGGGTGGGAGCATCCCAGAACCGGTGAGCGAGCGTGCACCCCCCAAAATACGTTCCTGGTTTATTTTTTTCTGTGTGCTGCTTGCTGAAAGCAGCCGAATAGACATTGAGAAAAAAAATCATGTTGACATCATCCACCGGTCATTATAATATCTAAGCTTTAAAAAAAAAAAAAGGCCCACCCAGATTTTTCCAGGCCCAGTCATTAGTCATGTTCTGTCACTGGATAGATTAACACAGAAATACATTTATGAATGTGACAACATACAAACCCACAAATTACCAGTCGTACATGATGTCATTGCACACTCAACTCATTTGCCCCTTTTGTGTGACAACAATCAGCAAAGCAGTGAGAAAAAGGAGAGAGGTAGACGATGATCTTGTATGAGAGAGAGAGGGAGGAAGATACTGTAGTAGAGATAAAAATTATGTAAACTGGAACTCATATGCCGTGCCACGCTTTCATAGCTGTAGGTAGAAATTGATGTGCATATACACTATTATTAAAAGGGCATGCCTCCTGGTAGAGATTTGCACTCTATTGAGCACGTGTTCTATTTTAACGATGAATTTAACTATGCTAAATGACATTCTTCATCCATACACTTAGAAATGCCTTCTCCTGCTGAGGGTTCAAGTTTTATTTGTCACTGATTTATACAGGTACAAGCAGCGAAATGTTTTTGGGACGTTTCCACAGATTGTGCTACATGCATACACATTAAAACAAGAAAAGGAAAAATCGAATTGAATTACAATAATGAAAAATAATATATAAAAATATACAGTGATAGGGCTATACGTTAATACTTAGGGACTTGTCTTGGGCAGGCACAGTAACTTTCTGTGTGCAGTCAATGTCTGATTAAAACTGCAATGTTCACCCAAATTAAAGTGACCATGTGAAGATGTACAAAGCAACAGGATCAATCAATGTGCAAGTGTCACGTCACGTGTATATACATAGTATGAGCAGCATTTTCTCAAACAGAACAAGTGATCAAGCATAGAGACAGTGTCATAACACTTATTGTCTGGCCATGTTTAGTGCTCTAACAGCTTCAGGAAAAAACCCTGTATGTAGCCTAGAGCCCTTGGCTGGTAGGCATCTCAGGCGTTTACCGTTTCGATCATTACAAACAGTTTGTTGCTTGGGTGATTTTTGTCCTTCATAATCCTTTTTTTCCCTTCCAAAGTTCCTACTCCCATAAATGTCCTGCAGAGCCGGAAGAGTACGTTCCTCAGACCTCACCACCTTTCGGAGTGGTCGTAGGTCCTGATAGGAGCTCTGCCCATACCTTATGGTCATGCCCCCTGCCAGGGCGCTCTGAGTTGTGGCGAGGTAGAAGGATTTTGGGATCTTTTTTTACGCCTTGAATTTATGGAACAGTATTCCTGCTTGGCATTGGGTTGTCTTTACATTTGACAATTAATCCACACCCACCTTATGCACTGCACTGGCGGGTGAGAATGTTAATAGAGCACTCTACTGAATGTGACTGCAGATAAGGTTTAGATATGTGTGAGCTGTTTACAGTGTCTGTGCATATTCATGCATGTAACTGTGCACGTGGAGCTGCATGTAATGTAGCTATGCAGAGCATGTGTATGCTTGCGTGTGCCTTTGGTTTTGCGTGTGTGTGTGCGTGTGTGTGTGTGTGTGTGAGAGAGAGAGATGGTCTTATTGTGGAATGCTGACGGTGCGTTTTCCAGTCATAACACTTTTAGATATAGCCTAAGCTGTGAAAATTCACCTTCTAGGCTAGCACTTGACACAGCACGTTCCCTTCTGTTCCTTACCCGCTTTACTTTCTCACGTGTGTGTGTGTGCATGCGTGCGCGTGCACGTGCGAGTGCGTACATACATGGGGTGCCTGTGCTGTGAGTGAGAATGTACGGTTCTCTTGATGAATGTGCACATTTCTCTCATGTCTCGTGCTCTTTGTGTATCTTCATGTAACGTGGTGTATATGTTAAAGGGAAATTGGCATTCCAGGGAAATTGAAAAAGGAGCGCTTGTTTTTACCACCCACCCACCAGGCAATTCTGTATAACCAACACTAGAGGGCAATGAATGCAAGGCACACGCATGCACATGCGTGTGTGCATGTGCATGTGTGCGCACGTCGTGGACACTGGATAGTAACCATAGACTGTAACCCATGAAAAGATATATTCTCCCCCTATCGGTTCACAACTTGGACGGCGCTGATTCGACTAGCAGACCTTCGGCCGGTCGGCGCGGGCACTCGCGCGCCTCCTCGGCCTCAAGCTCTGCTGAGTCGGCACGCCTCCGTCATGGACAATAACTATTATCACGTGTGCGTGTGAATGCGTGTTCAGCGTTCCCCTAGTGTAGATTCCTGGTTGCTATGTGGCGGGGAACAACAAAAGCCAGGTCGGCCTCGCATCAAAGCCCCGCCTCCTCCTCCTCCTCGCACCGCCTCGTATCAAAGCCCCGCTTCGCGCCTCCTCCTCCTCCTCGCGCCGCCCTGTATCAAAGCCCCGCTTCGCGCCTCCTCGCGCCGCCCTGTATCAAAGCCCCGCTTCGCGCCTCCTCCTCCTCCTCGCGCCGCCCTGTATCAAAGCCCCGCTTCGCGCCTCCTCCTCCTCCTCGCGCCGCCCTGTATCAAAGCCCCGCCTCGCGCCTCCTCCCCCTCCTCCTCCTCGCGAGCCTCGCGTATAAAACCCTGTCTCGAAAAGCCCCGCCTCGCGCCGAAGCCCTGCGCCTAAAAGCGAGCGCTCCTCTTTCAATTTCCCTGGAATGCCAATTTCCCTGTGACATATATAGGCCAGTTCCTCGTGGTCAAGTGGATTCTATATGTATCCAACTGCCTAATATTGTGCTGAGCTACTGGTATGACATGGTATTGTGATGCTGTACCATGCGATAGGCTTGGTTCATTAGGTATTCATCATGTCTGTGAACATGCAATGTGCTGTTGAGGAATCTTACACTGCAGTGGAGCATCTAGACTATATGCTACTGCTGCTCTTGTACATAAATTACCACCCATTTTGCCTCTTGTAAACTAGTACTCTGTAAAACAGGTTGGTACTGTTTTTATAGTTCCACTAAGGTTCCACTCCACTTGTACAGAAAGAGAGAATGAAAGGGAGAGTGAGGATGAGCGAGTGGATCGTGACAGTTCTGCTACAGTTCTGCCTTAACTCTTTCAGTGCCAAGAGTATTTTCATAAAGTACTCCCCCAGTGCCAGCAATTTGCGTTTTTTTTTATTTTGTAATTTTGTAATTTTTCATTCAAATAAATGATCTGATTGGGTTTTTAAACCCATAATACAGTTCTACCAGTAGAGAGCAACAAATCGACACATTGATGACCTCGCTGGCTCACTCGCCCCCTCCCAAACAGGCTCACGTCACATCCGGTCATAACCGGATGTTGACATTTTTGACAATCGTTGATCGGGCTAAATTACGATGTGATACACGACTACGACTACGATGACTGATCGTCACCCAGACCAAAGAGAGTAGACGTGGACCTCTCCGTTTGTTTTTTATACCGTGTGAAAAAACGTGACTTTCCCTATTCTGGCCAAAAATGATCGCGGGAAAAAAATTTGAACCGGAAACGGAATCTGCGTCATGAAACCGGAACCCAATGAGTCTGAAGGAGTCAGGAAGCGAAAGTGATCATGAAAAATAAACAGTATAGCGCGACCACAGTCAAAAGTAAAAACTCGGGATTTCTCGTGCTGGCACGGAGGGTACTCGGGAAAAACTCGGGATATCTCGGGGCGTGGCACTGAGAGAGTTAAAGGCAGACTGATGGCCGATTTTTGGGTCCGATGCTGATCCCGATTTTGGAGAGTCCTAGAATACCGGCTAGCGATGTTTTGACTGATATTTTGTCCAAAAGGGCAACATTTTCTAACCAATTTGATTTTTTATTTATTTATGGGTGCAGCAATTAATTAAACTCAATTTCTACCGATTATGAAAAATAAAATCAATTTCAATAAAAATTTATAATTGGATCATTTATTTTACGCGAAAATAGCCATCTACATGCTTCCAACTTTTGAGCTTTGCCTATTTTAGCTACAGTATGTAAAACAAAAAACACACTTTGCAATTTGATTAATGGAGAAGGTAATAATCGATAGTTGCAGCTCTTCTTAGATTTGTTTGAAGTTTCTATTTGAGAACTTTTAACTTAAAAGCATAAAAAAAATAAACACTCCCTTTTGATAATCACGTGAACTGAACTTGATTTTATTTAACCGCTTAAGACCTATAAAAAGAAATACCCGATTTACAAGCTCACAACATGTCGCAAGCTTGTAGATCGCTTATTTCAGAAGTTTTTATTTTTATTTTTGAAATGCCCAAAATAATGATGCCAGTTTGAAAGTGGTTAAAGATAGGGACACATCGGCTACATAATTGTTGATACCGACAAATAAAATAAACTCAAATAATAACAATATATATCGGCCAGACCGATATACAGTATTCTAGCTATAGTTTTGCTATTGAGTAACCCCCACACTGACCGTCTTCTATCTCATGAAGTAGATGTTACTGTAGGCCTGCATCTGCCACCTCAAGCCTCACTCATTCATTGTGAAAGTCTCACTAGCCTGCATAATTTACCACCACTGCATTTTATCCATTTAAGGCGGTGGTGAGGATAATGATGATGATAATCATGATGATTGCAATAATGATGGTGAGAATGACAAATATAATCTTACATCTATCTGTAGCCTATCTCTTATATTTGCTCTGCTTACCACAGTGCAGCTATTGTGGATCTAGGACAGAGTGCTAGCTCCATAGCAATACTCACTGACATTTTAACAACATGAGAAAACATTGTGATCAAATCTCGTTCCTCATTTTTTCATAATCATTGGCTAAAATATGCAAATATCAGTGCCCTCAGCAACATTAGCATTTTAAGGTTATACAGTATAGAATCACATGTAATTTAACTCTGACTATGGCGCTGGGCTGTGGAAAGCTAACGTGGGAACTGTACTGTGTCTGGTCCTGTGTTGTGGCTGCTCTTATGAAATACAGTATGTCCTACTTTTTCACATGTCTACTGCACTGCTTGTTTGCTTCTGCATTATTGTATCACCCCTGTGAGGAATGTCTTTGGAAAAGGCTGCCTGCAATGCTAACGCAAGTTTGGTACAGTTTGGGATTTTCTGCCATTATTGCCACTGTTTAACTCAATCATTAATGCCAGACTTGTGCAATTGCTATTGATATACTAATGTAGGTTAGATATACTGTACATCCGATGGGTGACATGACATCTACAGAATGTATTAACAAGTGCATTTAATGGTGCTAGCTAGGCTGAATATGAGATGACTAAGCAAATCATTGGTGACAGTGCCTCATAATTCTGTTGTCCATATCTAGGCATTGTGCATTCACATAAAAATATTTTAAAGACACAATGCCATTTGAGTCGCTCATACCCAGACATGGGCCCCAATCGCTGAGCCTCTGTGTGAATACAGAGCTGTAGAAGCCATAATGATAGCCTATATACGGTACTTTCAAGTAGTGGACAAGTTATTCTAGGGATGGCATCGATATCAGACTGCTATTGGGTATTGTCTGATAATCCATACTCATAGTATTTGATTCCAGTATTTTGTGACAACACAAAACATGATCTGCTCTCTGCATTGACCAGTTAAAATAAGTTAAATAAATAAGGAGCAATGTTTCAATTAAAAGTTCTTATTTGTCTAACTTTTTTTTTTGGCAGGCAACCCCACACTGAAGTGTTCTATTCCAGTGTGCCCAGAAATTTAAATTCATGAAAATGCACACTGTGCTAATGTTTAGGTTAGCTTAATGTGTTCACTGTGCTAATGTTTAGGTTAGGTTAATGTGTGCAGTTATTTTTTTATTAAAGAAATGATCCCAATATAGTCATTTTGCCAATTCCCCCACGTGTATAGTATTAGTACCTGTCACTGCCAACACCTACTGTTGGACTGGGGAGGGTATAGACAACCACACGTGCCTCCTCCACTACACATGGATATGCTAGAGGACACTACTTTTCACCCGACAGTTTCACCGGGAGGGCGCAACGCATGTGAAGCAATACGCTATTCTCCTCAGCTGCGCACCCTGCTGAACAAGGGCTCCGACCAACCTGTAGGAGTCGCTAGTGTATAGCAACAGAGATCGCCCTTTCCAGTCAGCTTCCCACCCGCGAACACGAGCAATTGAGTTCATTGGAGCGCCTGGCCAAGCCGGACTGTGACTGTGACTGACTGACTGTGGAGGTAGTCTCGGGTCAGATAAGTCAGATAAGCAGAGATCTCCACTTACCGATACGTCTGGTGACATCTAAATTCAATGTAGGGGAGATTTAAAAAATAACTGCATTGCAGGACCAATGCAGAGACCTTAGGGCTGTCCTTACAGTGATATTAGTTTTCAAATCGGCCGGTGTAGGCTTTGTGGGAGGCCATTTTCTTAGCTGTTCCAGTTCATATACACTGAATTTATTTTTCTCGAGATATCATTATGCGGAGGTCTCTCCACTGTGGTGGTTCAGTCTAATTTGGACTTGACCTGACAGAAAAAGTGAGGGATTGTTCTTGTAATGTTACTGCATGATCATATGAAAGATGGATATTACACTTATTATTTGAATCTACCCTGTGCAATAATAGAGGACTGAACCTGACACACAGCAAGGACCAGTGATCGAACCATAGACTGTTAAAAAAAGAATGGACAAAGTGACGCCATTGGTTTCTACAGACCCGCGTTGAAGCCTGTTTCTCAGAGATTTCAAATCTGCCATCTTTCTATATCCGGTTCGAAACGCTACCAGAAACGACTGCTATTGGCTGCTACCGCAGCGAGGGCGGGTCTTCACTCGGTAGAACCAGTAGAAACCCTAGAAACATACCCTACTTTATCATTAATTAAAAAATGAACGGGACCATAATTTACTAAACGCATATCATGATGATTCAAAAAATTACTTTAAACTAGCGATTGAGAACATAAAGTGTTTATGAAAAACTTACTAAGGTAATAAAATCAAGTATAAAGTCCGCCCAAAACCTCATTGACTTTGTATTGAGATTATAATGTATTGCAACCGGTAGAAGGTGAAATAGCGACATATGCTGGGCCATTAATAGGAACAGCAGGCTGAACGAGAACCCGGAAGTGAGCTTCAATTCCAGCGAAGGGGGTTTGCCCCTGGGATCAAACCCAGGACTTCAATTGGGACATAACTGACAATTCATACGGTGGCCATTTTGCTTTTACTTGGGGGTGGGCCAATGGGCCATGTTAGCCATGTGAATATGGTCTGTTATTCTGTGTGCCCTGAGCCTTTATACAGGACTTGGACATACAGTATACTGTAAGAGTAAAGGCAGGACAGCAGGCTTGTCATTGGAGTTATTAAAATGAATACCTCCCAGTTCATCACAGATTTTCAATAAATTAGATTCAGGCCACCTGGAGACCAGAGACTGGCAGCCCAGAACTTGCTCTCACCTCTGACTGGACCTACATCTCACCTTAGACTATGGTTGTGTAACCCTCACATGCTGCTTGTCTCTCTGCACACCCTGGGACTCCGAGATGTGTCTCATTTTCACCACCCTAGCCCTTCTGGGGAGCTCTGGACACAGGGTTCTGACTTGTGGTTGAGACCGTTAACTTTATTGGCTCAGAGTAGTTGTCTGTGCTGATGGCAATGGCTGACTTTCCAATGTTGAACAAAAACATTCAGATTAAGAAATATGTCCTAATGCAAAATAGTAATCTAACACTGGAAATAATAACGGAAATGAAGACTCATAATGACCAGAATAAAATAAAGAGTAAAGACACACACTATTATTTGATGAATAATAAATAAAGGGGCATAGCAAAACAAAACGGACAACAACAAACAAAAAGTCATCTCCATTTCAGTGAATGCACATCAAGCTGGCCAATTTAAATCTTTGATTACAAAAACACAAGTGCACATATCTCAAAACCACACCAAGTTATAAGTTATTAACATCTTAACTAACATAATTGCATAAGAGATTATCTGGATGGGCGTTTTTAATTCAGATAATTTAGAGCACGATTAAACAGGGCTTGTCTTTCTAGCCCTGGAAATCATTAAAAAAACATGGCGCCCAATGCTGCCTGTGTACCAGAACTACAGAGTCCTGTGAGGAACAAACAGCACTAATTGCTAACTTCACAGGGTAGTGGACATCGCAACAGCGATAGTCTTAGAGTCATATTAGACCTACACTTATTGTATGGATACTTGCAGCACAACTATACAATAGGTTTTTGAAAAACATTTAATTCCAGGTTTCCACATAGGTAGGCTTCCATTTACCTTTCCTCTGGTATTTCATAATGTCTCAAATGTCCTCCTTTTTCAATGGTGATATGATGGTCATTTCAGACATAACACTGTCCCTGTTTTGTTTGAGTCCCTGTTTACCATGGCAGCCACTCACAGAACTATTCTGCAAACAGCAGAAGTGTTGCAGTCTGGCTTACCCACACGAATGGGTATGCCAGACAAAAGGTCAAAAATTCAAATCTGTAAAATTGGTCCTTTGCAGTGTATTTCATCATAAGTCATTTGGGAGAGGGAGGGAGGTGTGTTAGAGAACAGATCAGCGGGAAGGGGTGATGTGGGGGGCAGCAGAGGTAGAGAACATCATGTATGGCTGTCGGGTTGCATTAAAAAAAAAGGAAAATAGACTCTGACTGTGGGCCAATGAAGGAGAGACATAGAGAGACAGGTGGATGAGGGAGAGACAGGTTATGAGAGACAGACATGAGGGACGAGGGAGAGACCTGGATGAGAGAGACGGAGGAATGAGAGAGAGGGATTAGGGAGAAAGGAATGAGATAGTGATTAGAGAGATAAGGATGAGGGAGAGACAGAGGGCTGAGAGAGAGGGATGCGGGGGAGAGAGAGACATGAGGGAGAGAGACATGAGAGAGAGAGACGAGGAAGAGGGAGGCAGGGAGGTTGTTCCAGATAGCAGCAGGCCTCACAGTGTGTAGAGACTGAGCTTTATCAGGTGAAGGTGAACTGCTCTGTGCAATCTGTGCTATGTCTGTTCTGTTCTGTGTGTGTGTGTGTGTGTGTGTGTGTGTGTGTGTGTGTGTGTGTGTGTGTGTGTGTGTGTGTGTGTGTGTGTGTGTGTGTGTGTGTGTGTGTGTGTGTGTGTGTGTGTGTGTGTGTGTGAGGCACAGTAGGAGCAGAGTCAAGTACCAAACCAAGATATATAAGAATAAAGATTCAATGAACTACTTAGACTTAGATCCTCATGCTAGACATCTGCACCGGGTCTGAATGACTGAACATTAACATTATGTACATTAACAGTCAATCATCTATTGCCAGTTAATGTAAGAATGGATATATGTACAGACTATCAACAGTGAATATCATTGCTGTCAGGCAGAAACCTTTTTTTCCCCTGTAAATGAATACCCGACTTCGTCATACAACAGTGTTACAAAAAAAATGCAATAACAGCAGAACTACAACCTTGTAGATCTGCTATTTCTGCTATTTTTGAATATATATTAATTAATCATTTGCATCCCTAATCCATTTGCTAGAACAGTGGTTCTCAAACATTTTCATGTAAAGGACCCCTTGACATGAAAAAGCTCAGGGACGTGCAGAAGGATTTGGAGAGGCAGGGGCTGGAATTTCAAAAGGGCACCTATTGGACTTTACGAACAATTACCATACCTTTAGGCCCAAAAACCCGAGACAGTATCATAACGTGCTTAATGTCCTCAAAGTCACGCACTCAACAAGCTTTGAACTGAGCAGATTGGACCTTCCGTTCCAGAGATAATGGCCAAAACAACTTGAAAACGGCCACTTTTGCCGGTTTTCGATCGCGATTTTCGATTGAGTTTTGGTCATTGTCGCCCGTTTTTCTTTAATAACACAGGCTAGGAAGGTCGTACGGCGACAAACTAGATACCTGAGGAAAGTTCACTTTGAGCTGCATCCAACACATCCACTGCCATTTCCGTCAGCTTTACCGATAGGCCGCAAGGGGCAGTTGAAATTTCTTTTTGGGTTTGAAAAAAAAAAAAAAAAAAAATCAGTCTGGAGAGGGCACTTTTTTACCGACGGGTAAAAGGGCAGGGGCTGAAGCCCCCTTTCATGTCTATGTGTGCACGTGCATGCTTAAGATAACCCGATGAAGGTCTAAGACCGAAGCGTTGTTATATTTCCATTAAGGGAAATTCTTGCATTTGAAGACAGTGTCTGTGTGGGAGTTTTTTCTGTTACTATGTTTGGGACCCGCTTTGTCTTCTCCTACGCACCTATTGCCTTTGTAGATGTACAAAATACTTGCTTTCCAATGTCAATTGTCAAGGACCCCCAAATCAATATGTATTTGACTGTGGACCCCTATTTGTAAAGGTAAAAAATAATTAAATAGCCGAAGAATAAAACAGGGTTAAAGGTTTTTGTCCCATTTTGCTGGGAACCCCCTCACAGACCCCTGGGGGTCCCTGGACCACTGAGCTGGTAATACAAACCAATTTAACAATCTGATTGTGTGTATTTGAATTACAGAAATGTACATGTATGTTCAGAATTAGGGAGGGTCACGGCAGTCTGTCGCACTGACACGCAAAAACATACTGTAATGTAGGCCTATAGCCTATACAGCGGGGCTCTGCAGGATTCTAGCCATATACAGTATAAGAGTGTCTGTGTTGTCTGCGTGTCCGGAGCAAATCTCGCAAACCACTGGACCAATCAGTGCCAAAGTTCTTGTGCACACTGCCAATAGGCCACAGAACTACCTAAAGACACTTTTGTTTTTTGTTTTGTTTTTACAAATGTTTCATGCTTAACTTTCATTTGTGTAATGGATGTCAATGGGACTTTGATCGGGCTGAAACTTTGCCCAAATTTGCACTCATGCAGCGTCATAGATATGTCATAGAATAGATGACTGACATCTGGTGTCACAGGCTGCCCACATGAAGTCCAAGCTCCACATTGATCCACACGATTTGATTTGTAGGTCATTTATGTACTTTTTATGTACTTTTCAATGTGTTAATTGTCCAAAGATTGTCTGCAGACAATTGTCTCCAGAAATTCAATATTAATATTAATGTCATGGGAGGTGCAAGTCCAGTCTGTTTCTACTTTCCAGTTTGACAGAGAAGCTTGAAGCTTACAAAAAGAAACAGAAAGGATATAAATAAAATGTATAAACACATAGTGATTGTATAGACACATAGTGACTCCATAGATGGATGAAAAAATGAAAAAGTACCAATATCTTAGCACACTTCGAGTACAGGACTGCAGCTTCTTTCCCCCCCTTTCATCTATTGAAGTTCTAGGACCTTGCATTGGCTTACTTGGACTCAGATGTGAGAAAATTGTGTCTTCTAGTTGTGTCCAAGACAAACAAAAGACAAAAAACTAACAAACAATAAACTTGTTTAGAGCCTGGTTAGGGGTTCCATGTGCTACGTTTTGGCTGCCCCTAATTAACACACTGCATCTTATCGACGATCTTAGATGATCGTTAGGATGAACGTGAGCATAAAATGCACTTCTCCAGAATAGAAGTCAGTACCATTTGACTGTCCTTATGATCTACATCAGCCACAACCTAAAGTTAAACAATGTGTTGCAAGTTGCAGCAACCACTTGCAACAGAAACCCCGAACTGCCCCGACCTGCGCCGGTGCAATTCAGACCTGCAATTTCTCTCTGCAATGTAATGCAATGGTTTTGTTGCATCACCGGTCATTGGTGTGGACTGGGCTTTAGTTCAGTTAATTTACTGGTCCCATCTGGTGTGATCCTCTCCTCTACCTCTTCTTTCCTCTATCCTAATACAATCTCTCCTCTCCTCCACTGCCTCTGAGCGTTAGACTACCGTAGGTGCTGGGACACCAGCATGGCAAGGTGACCTAAAATATTGCACACACACACGCACACACACGCACGCACGCACACACGCACGCACGCACGCACGCACGCACGCACGCATGCACGCACGCACGCACACACAGACACACACACACACACACACACACACACACACACACACACACACACACACACACACACACACACACACACACTGTGCATTGTACAGATTAGTCATTGCCAACCTCCTCCCAAATTTAAAAGTGTCTTTCTACCTTCCCCTCCTGCTTCAGTCCACTTTCTGTAGTCACCTGGAATCTCACACACATCTCTCTGTTTCATGGTGTACCAGACTGTTATGTACTGTATTACAACCGCAATAGCTGGAATATAACATTTTACCAGAGTTGTTGTGTATGTATGTAAACCGACTGATGTTGTGTATAGCAGAGGTGGATCTTTACTATAACTTTATAACATCGAGATATTGATATTTGAATAGCTCACCCTGGACTGTGTACTCTGTTCTATAACCCTGTCACGGCCGGCCAACCCCCACTGTTTGCCTGGGTAGAGTGTAGACAACCATGTGCCTCTTTTTGGGTACGAATGTTGTCACCAGCCACTTCTTTTCACCTGACTGACAGCAAAGAGTCACCCCAGTCACCCAGTGTACTTTCGTGAAACTGATTTATCTCTCATTACGAAATTCTGTGAATAGCAGCCACAGTGGCATGGATAAAATATGAATTCACCATCATTCACCTCTAGCGTCAGATAGTTCCAAACCTTCAAACAACCTGGTGAATTCCTGTTTCCACCTTTTATCTTTTACTGAAAGCTTAAGACCTTCACAGGACATTTATTTTCAGGGTTGTAGGCCGTCCAATTACTCCAGCCAGAAAGCCAGAAAGAGCTGATGCACGATGTACAATATGACATTCTGGAGCCTGAAATTGATGAAGAAGGTGAGGTGAGGTGACCATGCAGAGAGGAAACACAAATCTCATGTTAGATTCAAGATGGCCTGTGTCTCTTTCTCTTGGGAGGAGGGCAAGCTACAGGGAGAGAAAAGAGACAGACAATGAGTGAGAGAGAGCAGTCAAAAAGAGAGAAACAACAAGACGGGGTCCAATCATCTATGATGTATCTGCAGCATATTACTCCACGTGTGGATCTGACCCCCATTGTTTTCCATGTTAAAGTTAAATATTGAATATATACAGTATATGTTAAACACATAACACATAATAACACAAAATAATTATAAATACATGCAGCAGGTATTTCCTTGGCCTACTGGTGGTGTGCACAAGAAATGTGGCGCTGAAAGATTGGTCCAGCAGACGGGTAGACACAAAGACAGACAAGACCCTCTTCTAGACGGCTCTCCTGCAACAGAGCCACGCTGTAAAAAAGAAAGAGGAACGAGAGAGAGAGAGAGAGAGAGAGAGACGTGCCAGGGCGTCTGAGGCAGATTTGGGCCAATGGGCACGCTCCTGGAAGAACAGAGCAGAAAAAAAATAAAAGATTGGCCTGGAAACATGAGCGGTAGAAAGAGACACAGACTGGAGGAGAAAGGACAGGGGGGGGGAGCGAAAAAAGACTCAAATATAGTCCATATCCCTGAGAGCTGAGCCCAACTGTAACGGAAACCTTCTGATTATGCTGCTTCACAGCTTTTTAAGAACAGTTGCACAATTGCAGCCTTCAGATGAATAATCATATGAGCCACTATCTGCTTCGTATATCGGTCAATATTATTCATGGGTAGTCTGAATGTTGCACCTCCCCTGATAATACAATCCTTATGGTATCTTTTTGTGAATGAACACTACCTCCATTGCTTTTCACTTTAGATTTTGCATGGGTTTATCTACTGTAGGAATGGGCAATACCATGATCTATAATGTTTAGACAATCAAACTGAGAATTGTTGAGAAGAGATGTTATGGCCCTTCATCTAAATAAGATATGCATTTCCCTTAGTGATTCAGTCTGTTTAGCAGCTGGGATATGTAAACATCATGTTCCATAATCCCAAAAAGTTATTATATGTATTTAAAAAAACACACCAATTGAGTGGGAATAGCATCACTCCCACAGAAACAAAATGCAAGACTGTAGCTCAGATTCACATATTTATATTACATTAATATTATATTAGAAGCTAGGCCAAAACGTGTTAACAAACTGATCTACAGTAGCAAAATTATGCAATCATTTCAGCATTTCAAAGTTATCTGTCTCTGCAATAGTCCTTGATATTTGAAACTGAATACCAGAATGAGTTTTCAGGATTCTGTGTGAGTCAGTGTCGACTCTTACCTTCATTAAAACTCTGAAGAAGACTTCATGTGATGTCAAACCCGGCCTGCATGGAATAAAAGCCTGAGAGTATTTACAGTACTACAACCTGCGATGGTCATTTAAGCGCTCCCACCTTTCTCACCTTTAATTAGTCCATTAGCTATTTCAACCATTTATAGGCTGAGTCTTGTTTTTATGCATCTTTAAAACATACTTGTTCTTTTGTCCTGTGTGGGAACCGAAATAAGGTGTTTAATTTAAACACTTTTTCAATTAAACAAAAGTTTTTTTCGATATATTTCACTGGTATATTTTTCACAATAACTCGCAATAACCGCATACATTTTTTTTGACAACTTTTTAACACTATTTTTAGTTGCGAGTGTCTGCCCCTGACACTCGCGCCAAAATGACACGGGCACCGGAAATGTATTTATTTATTCATTTTAATGACAATTATTATTTTTTGACAATGTAGTTGTTGCTTTCCAAAATATCTTGGCACTAGGACTTTGCAGCATTCGTTTTGGATCAGTACTACTTCTGTGGCTTTGTTTCAAACTGAATTATGGGAATCGCAGTTCTATCACAATATGAACAGACGCTGTTACTGTATGTGTCGCCAAAAGACTACTAAAATGAATGTTTGACTTTAAACATGGTCCTGATCTTTAAAAAGGCTTGAAACCCTTTTGAAGCCTTATGTCATTGTGAACGTGTAGCCTATTGGTGTGGTCGTGTACACATGTGTGTATGTGCATGGCTGTGATTCCAATGCTTTTATGTGTGTATTGTATAATTTTTATGGTCACTGCATGTTGTTATTGAAGGCAGTGCTTATTTTTAGTGTCAATAATATAAGGGTCAGTGGTTCTTTTACACAGCCCACCTGGAGCCACTGTGGACAGCAGATTGGACCAGTTACATGCATGCTAAACAAACTACATACCACATGATGTACTGTAATTCAGTTAGTTTGAGTTATTTCAGGAAAGTTGCACAGTCCTCTTCGCCTCAGCTGCTTACAGTATGCTATTATGAGAGAACTTCAGTTTTATATAGTATGAGTATGCAAACTAAGTTGTGTTATGACGACGCCACCACTACCAAAAGAGCTGGTCATCCAAACAGTGAATCACTGGTTGCAACCACACTCTATGCAGTTGGTTTTGAAGACTTTACAGCATGTCCTACAATGAGGTTACAATCAGTACCTACACAGCAAAATCCTCCTAATTCACCTCTGAGCGTGGAAAAACCTAGTTTAACATTGAGGATTTAGCCGTGTATAGTGTCTCTCAAAAGTTGGCAGATGAAATACCCAATACCTAATCTGGCCACAATAATAGCAGGCATCCTATATTGTAGGTTGGTTGGTTGGTTAGTTCTGCTGGTCTGATCTGGAAAAGTCTTGAAATCTTAATGCAAGGTTATTATATTTCTGGTTTCTGATCAGCTGCTGTTATAACTTATTGTTCTTCTATTCTACATTAGTATAGGGTGGCCTAAATCATATAATATATGGAAAAATATATGAATATACATACTCTACATGGAGAGGGGTAGATGCTTCTATGGAAGCCCATTTCTGCCACTGAATAAATGCCCTTTTCTTTATATCTTTGCATTGTTTTCATGCAATTGGGACTTGATATTCTGTTGTTGTTGTTGTTCTGAGTGTTCTTTCTGCACAAATATGAGTTAAGTGCCTGATACACATACCGGTATGAACTTTTGAATCTTCCCCATGGGCAGAATTTAAAGCGGTTTTGGAGGTGCGCTCTATAGAGGCCCCTCAGTCATACCAGTTTGGATATGATTGGGTGGTGCTTTAAAAAAGTTTTTACCAAAAGACACAGTGGAAATTCTTGGGCGCACCACAATGATGTGCTAATTTATTTCCCAATTGTATTTGTCAATTCATTCCTCCCAATGCTTGCCTGGTGGGGGCACTACGTCCCCCCACCAGGGGGACGTAGTGCCTCCGTCCTACTCGTCCCGTTCAATTCCCTGCTGACAGGTGCCACCCCGGAGTACGTGCAGTGACAAAGATTGTCACTGCCTGGCTTCCCTGGCCTGAACACAGCCACGTTCAGACAGACACTCGGCATGTCGGATGCATGTAGATTCAAACCCCCCCTATGTGATGGTGCAACTAAATGAAAAGGTTAGGCGCACCGTTGCAAGTTGTGCAACCAGTGTCAAAGTCAATCTGCAGCCCTGTATTCCCTGGTGGAAACAGGCTTCTGTACACTTTTGTGCTTAATGAATAAGGGCAAGTTATAAAAGGAATCCTATGCAATACACTCATACAACTGTGTGAGGAACATCAGTGTCACCCCAAATGTTCTGCTCTCTTTTCAACGTTCATTGCAGTGAAATTACATCCTAGAGTCATGTACAGTAACAGTAGCGTGGCATGTCATTACCAGTTGTACTGTCTTCTGCTCTCTCTCTCTCTCTCTCTGTCATACAAATTCCATCTTTCTGTCTGATTGCTGTCATTCACATTTCTCTGTAAAGTCTGAATGTTAAGTTTGTGTGTCAGTTATGTTTGTGTCAGCAGTCAAAGGCTGTGATTTGTAAGTGTCTGGTTTTCACCGGCACACAGAGTCAACGTTAGCAGCACACAAAGCTTACATTAGCACGTTAGCACATCATTGGTTGCCCATCTTGCCCATCTTTCGCCGCAGGCTGAAAAACTACCCTTCCTCTTCGCCTTGCCTACTTGTTGTTAACTAGTTGTACAAGGTCTTGTTTTATTGTTTTACTGGATCTTGTTTATTCTATACACTTATTGGTTTTAGCTCTTGCTCATTTGATTTTCCTATTTGTCTCTTCTGTTTAAGAAAGTAGGTAGCTGATATATTGCACTTTTACCTTAGCGCTAGGTACAGTATACTCTTAGTTGCTTGTTTTAGAAGAGAATGCACGGAAGACTTCTGGTGATTAGTAGTTTCGTTCCCTACCTATGTTGAATGCCCTTATTGTAAGTCGCTTTGGATAAAAGCGTCTGCTAAATGACTGTAATGTAATGTAATTGGTGATGTGTAGGCATTGTTCAAGATACATGTCACTGTTGTTGAATGTAAAAGGATGAAGGAAACTAATTCTCCCAGTAAAGTAAGACTGAATTGTTTTCAATTTACATTTTAAGATGTAGTCTATTATATGTACAGGGTATATGTAGGGGATCAAGCCAGTTAATAGACTTACAAGTCAGGTTCTAATTACTTCACTCAACTAGAGATATTTAATTTAGCTAACTCTCTGAAAGCCTTTTTAATTGCACATGGAAGACGTGCCGTTTTTTCTTTCTTTACACATTGTGCTGTGAGTTTTCAATAGCAAAATCAGTTAATGAGCTTGATTGAAATGAAATGTATGTCTTCATAAAGAACAATTAAATTCTCACACAGTTAGTTCATGCATGCTAGAACAATAACATACATATGCTGAATAGATCAATATAGCTTGATTCTTCTTACATGAGATCAGCATTCAGTACTGCTCCCAGAAATCCAGATTAGGGCATCTCTTATTGCTGTCCTAGAATCAACCTGCCCCTCTCCTTCACCATGTGCTACTGATTTTAACACATTGGGTGCCAGAGGTTTATTCAAATATTATACGCTTAGTGCCGGCTATTCTTCCATCCACTTACGTTGATACGTTTCGTGCTGTAGAAGCCCCGACGCGGAAGTGCATGTAAACAAAGCGTGCGTGCAAGACGGCGGAGGGTCCCGACTAACGCCTGGAACAATAATATTTCTAACGCGATCCTCCATTGCAGTGATCGCCGATCGAAAACGGCTCGCTTCCGCCACGTTAAAAAGAAAGATATTAAGCTTTTAGTCAAGGAGATAACATTGGAAAGGCCGACTGGAAGGATTTTTGACATGGATCCACATCCGGCCTCTCCTTCTCAGAAACTCCTTGGATGATCCCAAAGTTTCGTTAGAGCGCCCCACGTGGGTGTGTGTGTGTGTGTGTGTGTGTGTGTGTGTGTGTGTGTGTGTGTGTGTGTGTGTGTGTGTGTGTGTGTGTGTGTGTGTGTGTGTGTGTGTGTGTGTGTGTGTGTGTGTGTGTGTGTGTGTGTGTGTGTGCGTGCGTGCGTGCGTGCGTGCGTCTGTGTGGGCATCAGTGTATATGAGAGAGAGCGTGTGTATGCGTGCTTGTGCCTGTGTGTGTTTTTGTGTACTGTATAAATAGACAGTGCAAAAAACGCAAGCTATTCTTGTCCCCCCCACACACACACACACCGTGTAGAGTACTAAAATATATGAGCAACCTCCATCTTCTCCCATATTGGCTAATATAAAAATCTCCGGTGTGTGTGCATGTGCGAGCCAGGAGGCCTGGGACAAGATCAGTAAACCCAATCATTCACAGCTTCACAAAATATATCTTTTTAAACCTGTGAAGAGGAGAGACAGAGAGAGAGAGAGAGAAAACAAAACAAAACCGTGGCTGTCATGAAGCTCTTGCTCAGCCATTATGAGTGTGCTATAAACCAGAGACCATGTCGTTGCTGTCGGGCCCAAACCGTCTTATCTCCATATTTAAACGTTTTAAGGTTTTTCTTTCTCCCCGTAAATTCCCCTAGTTCATCATACAAGAGTCAAGTGTCACACAAAAGTAGTGAAAATAGCCGATCTACAAGCTCACAACCCGTCGCGAGTAAACATGTTATTAAAATAATAATAAAAAAGCAACGGTTTTAAACATACAAGGTTTCCACTCGACAGCAACGATTACTGTAAAACATCACCAAATGTAGACCAGCTGCCCACTCAGTGCTGAGTTACTGTTAGAAAGAGACAGACAGACAGAATTTTGGTGTAAAAATACACCCAGATCCTGTGAGACTATCTCTATGGCAGTGGTTACTATGGTGACAGTGAGGCTGCATGTGAGGGGACCTGGGGAATTCACCCTCTGGATCTGCTGAAGAGCATGTGTTCCCGCACACATGCACACACACATGCACACACACACACACACACACACACACACACACACACACACACACACACACACACACACACACACACACACACACACACACACACACACACACACACACACACATATACACACACACACACATACACACATACACGGGCGCGTGCGCGTGTGTGCCATAGACCGTAAAAATGAATGGACAAAGTGACGCCATTGGTTTCTACAGACCGTAAATTAAGCCTATTTTTCAGCGATTTCAAATCCGCCATCTTTCTATATCCGGTCCGAAATGCTAACGGAAATGAATGCTATTGGCTGCAACCGCGACAAATAGCGACATCTGCTGGGCCATTAATAGGAACAGGAGGCTGAACGAGAACCCGGAAGTGAGCTTCAATTCCAGCGAAGGGGGTTTGCCCTTGGTGTGTGCACATTGATACACAGCTTTTAATTAAAGGAATATTTCACTTTTAAACACTTCTGGGGTCATTTTTACATCTACTCTGGCTTTTGTGTGCACCCCAGATAGCTTTTAAGTTGCTTGATTCAATATTTAGATATTTGATTAAATGAATATCAACTATCAAAATATTGAATCAAGCAACTAAAAAACTATCTGGGTTGCACACAAAAGTCAGAGTAGATGTAAACATGACCGCAGAAGCTTTTAAAGTAAAGTGCAATACCGTTTTGTAATGCTGAGAGGGGGTGGGGGGGTGACATGGGTGCAGAGGAGATGAAGATGAGTCGGATACATCTGATGGATGAACTTGGGATATGGAAACATAATGGAGCACGCTAAAGTCCTTTGTGTGTGTACGTGTGGCGTGTGCGTGCGCGCGTACTGTATATATGATGCCAGATTTCTCTTTGCACCTTGATCTTTTGTATGGTTCTACTAGTTTTATGAGAACAGAGGCAATCGTGTGTGTGTGTGTGTGTGTGTGTGTGTGTGTGTGTGTGTGTGTGTGTGTGTGTGTGTGTGTGTGTGTGTGTGTGTGTGTGTGTGTGTGTGTGTGTGTGTGTGTGTGTGTGTGTGTGTGTGTGTGTGTGTGTGTGTGTGTGTGTGTGTGTGTGTGTGTGTGTCTATTGCTTGACAAACACATTTTCATCTGAAAAATGTTTCAGTTAAAAATATCCGTCCAGCTGCATGGTATGAATTAGGCAGTACGTAGTAAGTTAGGCAGAATAAAAAGTAGCAAATTGATCTAAATGACCACAAAATGTATCAGATATTTAAAAAAAAAAAGAAGTAACTCAGGATTCTACAGTGTTGTCTACTTTGTCTGTCATGTTTTTTCCATAGCAGTAGCTTCAGCCAACAGAGCAAACCATACTCTGTACTCTGGTTTGTCTTTCCAGTCGCGTACATTTGTCCTACTGTACATCAAATTAGTTGAAGTATATATAGCTTGCAGAAATGGAAATTCAAAATATATTTCAAAGATATTTTAAAATATTAGAGGTTCGAGGCGTATCGGGTTTGTTTATGGTTACGTCTGAGTCATAGTGACACGGCCATGGTCTTACCTATATACTGTATATGCATATCGAGTTTGTTTATGGTTATGTCTGAGTCATAGTGACGTGGCCATGGTCTTGCCTATACTGTATACTGTATGTGCGTATTGGGTTTGCTTATGGTTCCCAGTGAGCCATAGTCGTCTATTAGACCTCCCGTCTAAAACTGGGTTATAATTGGTCTAAAAGTGAAAGTTTTTTCAACGTCTATTCTTAGCCTAGATGTTGATTAGCTGTTTTTTAAGCGTCTATATTTAGACCGTTTATATTATAGACGTCATTTCAACGGCTATGATATAGACGGTCTATATATAGACGCTTAAAAAACAGCTAATCAAACACAGTATCACTTTTAGACCAATTATAACCCGGTTTTAGCCTAGCCCTTAGACGTATTTTAGATGTCTAATAGCCCCAAAAATGCTCAGTGGGTTATGTCTGAGTCATTGACGTGGCCATGGTCATGCCGATATACTGTATGTGCATATCGAGTTTATTTATGGTTATGTCTGAGTCATACTGACGTAACCAATTTTAGTAAAGGATATTTTCGTGAACAGAAATGATAAACACCTTATTTTCACGGCTTTCAGGGGGTGTATTTCCAGAATCTATAGACTCTATCTGGCTATGCGAGACTAGTCCCAATAGCTCTCCCACTGGGTTTCCTGTATGTCCCAGTAGCTCTCCTACTGGTTCCATTCTTTTGGCTCTGGCTCTGTGTGATTTGCACTAGGCCTATGGTTTAGTGCAGGGGTGGGCAGCTTTGATGATGGAGAGGGCCACTTTGCATATGTACTGTCGGGCCATTCTATGTAACACAAAAGTAGCAAAAATAGCAGATCTACAAGCTCAAAACGCACCGCACTACGACGCGTTTTAAGCTTGTAGATCTGCAATTTTTTAATTGGAATCCTGATTTTTTCTTTTGCTATATTTTTGAATTGGAATCCTGAAAAGTAACATTTTTATTTAATTTTGAATGCATGTAGTTATACTTATGTTAACTTTATGAACTTAAATACAAATACATTGGACATAAAAAAGACAATATACTTTTAATACTAGTCATTAAGCTACTAATATAGACTGTAATATAGAAGTAATTAAAGCGGGTCATGTTTGCAAGTGTAACAGCTGAAATCAATAATATATCAGTATTCCGATATTAACCTGCGGGACGCATTAAGTGAAGGTGGGGGCCGCATGTGGCCCCCGGGCCGCCAGTTGCCCATGTTTGGTTTAGTGTGTACTCTATATTAATTCAACTGTGGTGACAACACTGCTGCCATTGCCATAGAAGAAAAAATAATAGAATATACAACTGACCCCTATTTCTGCCCAGAACCGTAATAAGAATAAAATGTGGAGGATTCATGTATTTATCATAGTGATTCAACTAAATAAAACCAGTCTGTCCTTTTGCTGCATATTTCATTGATTTCTGTCAAATAACAGCAACAAGATCATTGCCATAGTAGAAAAAGATGAGCAGCAGAACAGTGTTTCTGACTGCATTTGTATTAGTGATGTTGTTTTTATTTACCAGTTTGGACTGTGACATCTGATCTATATCTGATCTATATCTATAATAAACTCTGGATTGATGAGGATGTAATCATTTGTGAAGCCATCATGATGTCATATTTGTTGGTATTACCCACAGATCCATAATGATTAGCCTAATTATTATAGATTTAAACATTTTGCCAAATACTGTACACGTAGCCTTATTATACCAATTTGGGATAAAAAAAGAAAGAAAAAAGATTTGATTTTGAACCTGGCAGAACCTGTATTTTGCTTCAGGGTCTGGGAACGGGCACAGTTGGTTTCAATGGTTATTGGTTACAGTTTGTATAGATAGATGCAGTAGGTGGTGGCTCTCTGGAGAATCAGCGGTCTGCCTACAGTATCTGATCTCAGCAGCTTTTAAACACACAAGAGAGGACAGCGTGTTCTCACAATACTATCAGCAGCCTATCCAGCCATCTAAAGTGGTCCCGGTCGTACATTGTGCACATGTGTGTGTTTGCCTGTGTATTCTCAGGATCTGATAAAGCAGCAGGCCCTTATCTCAAAGGTTCCTGGTGTCCCTCTGCTCTCTCTGCTTTCTCCTTATGCACTTCTCACCCATTCACTTTTCATGTCCTTTTTTCTCGCCTCTGCTATCCTTCTTTCTCCTCTCTTTCTCTCCTCCTCCTGTCACCTAGTTGTTTTTCTCCTCCTCACCACCCCCTTTTCCTCCCTTATATAATTCACGCCTTATACCTCCCTATTAGGGCTGGGCAATTAACCGAAAATATATCGAAACCGATATTTACAACCAGTAAGTAACCGACTTAATATTGCTCATGTACTGTACATATTCCGAATAATCGAGAAGCAGTAAAAAAAAAAAGTCTGATTAACCACTTAACTCTATATTATACTTTGTTTTCCGTTGGTGGGGTACACATGAAAATGGCCGTTCTATAAGTGGGGCGACAGTGGCTCAGGGGTAGAGTGGCCGGATGGCAACCGCAGGGTTCCCAGTTCGGTCCCGGGCTCCCCCAGAGTGTCGAAGTGTCCTTGAGCAAGACACTGAACCCCTAATTGCTCCCGATGAGCAGGTTGGTGCCTTGCATGGTTTCCTCCGCCATCGGTGTGTGAATGGGTGAATGTAATGCACAATCTATGTAAAGCGCTTTGGATAAAAGTGCTATATAAATGCACCATTTACCATTTACAAGCTTGTAGATCTGTTATTTAATAATACGTTATGAAATAATCGTGACATTGATTTGAAGTCCTATCAGCCAGCCCTATACTCCCTCTACTCTTTCTCCTCATCTCTCTCATCAATTCCGTTCAATCTCCTGCGCTTTATTCCCTTCCAGGGTCACTTCAGCCAGATCCAAAAGGAAATTGAAGTGGCGTTCAGATAACCGACAACTCATCCTGTGTTCTACTTCAGTAAATTGAAAATATAGAAATTCATGTGCCACGTGCTGCTCATTGAGTGCTTGGTGCTGGATTGCAAAGGAGCAGTCTTAAATTTCCAGATGATCTGAAAGTCCTCGTTCTAGGATGCGCTACTTATTTTACACGTGTTCATTCAGTCACCAGAGTTGTTGTGAGCTTGAGGTTGTTTGTATGTCTGTGACCAGACATAGTGTTTAACTCGTGTTTGATATTGTATGGCTATGATGATGTTAATATGTATGTTTATAATAATATTATAAACAGATAAACAGATATATTATATCGGTAATTCTGATTGGCTATGATTGGCTTTCAAAGTTTTGCGGGAGCGGCCCGTTTTGCACAAAATCATGAACACAGTATCCGATTGTCATGATACTTCGCACACACACTGCCAGTAGGCCAAGGAAGAACCACCACACGGCTTCATGGTGGCGCTATAACAGCTCGCTTCACGGTTTGGCCTATACCTCTTGAATCGTAGGTCGTACAATCTAAATATTTTTTTTCTCCATGGATTCCTTGGATTATGACACAACTCCACACATAGAGATTTGTGCCAGACTACATTTTCAGTAATTTTGTGCATTTTCTTCTAAACACACTTTTGGCTACTACTCCTACAGATTCCGTCCAAAACTCACACAATTTGGTATATTATCTGTGGAGTCATGTGATCAGGACATATCAGTCAGATTATACAGGTTCCATTCCAGTTGGCTATGACTGCCTTCCAAAACTTTGTGGGCCCTGGGTAGGTCTGGCGAGCCAGGTCTGCCTATGTCTATCTCGATCGCGAAACTGTGTTCACTGAGTCTGTGCATAGTCAAGGCTTTCCGTAGTTTTGGATCGTTCACAGTGCTCAGGTATTCTGCCACTGTGTGTTCTCTGTTTAGGGTTAAATTGCATTCCAATTTGCTCTAGTTTTGTGTTGATTCTTTTCAGTGTGTCAGATAGCTTTCTTTTTATTTTCTTATAATTTGGTTTTGTCCAGTAGGTTTTCAGTCTGGAGGCTCTCTCTCTCTCTCTCTCTCTCTCTCTCTCTCTCTCTCTCTCTCTCTCTCTCTCTCTCTCTCTCTCTCGCAGACTTGTACACACAACAACCTTGCATTGAGACTAGTTATTTTTAATACTGTCTGCACACATTGTGCATTGTCAAGTTGATACCATGGGTGTTTTCCGAAGTAACCAGTTTAATGAAGATGTCCCGACTCCCTGCGTCTTTTTGGAATAAAATGTCTCTGGCGTAGCGGCGGGACGTGCGTCTAAAGACATCATTGGTACAGACACCAAATTTGCTGCGTATAATATATTCATGCCACTTTAGGAAAAAGAAAGATAATTTGGCGAACAAACTGGGGAGATTTGTAAGCATTGGAGGTCTGAGTGCTGTCATATTATCTCTGGCAACAGAGGTTATGTTTTCACCCTATTTTGGGTCAAAAAGGTCAAAGGACAAGGCAATCAAGGGCAAGAGCAAAATTACTCACTTATATCAAAAGTGGATATGGCATATTTTAACAGTTGCATAGTGTTGTCAGAGGTATGCAATGAGTGCAGTCTTTCTAGTTCTGCATATTTAGTTAAGTATTTAGTTTAAGTTATATGATAGTCATTTTGTATTTATGTGTCACTGACATCACGTGATTAATGACAAATGTAAAGTCAAAGGTCAAAACTCTTTGGTGTGTCTGCTTTTTACTTTATTGTTCAGATTGTTGACTTGAAATTTTGTACGTATCAAAGAGGAGAGGTGACCTGGTGCGGTTCAGTTAATAATTTCTTGGCCACAAGATATGATGTGCCCACGTTGATTGTCCTGATCTTGTAGCTACAAGATATGAAACATGCCCAGTGCCTACCAGATCCCTATCACATGGCCACTTGTGGCCATGGAAAAGGGATCTCATGGGCATGTCATATATAACTAAGTTAATTGCATCAGGTTCGTAGTTCGATTTAGTTTTATTGATTTTCTTACGTTGTTTCCATTTTTGCTCCTCTTTTCTGTTCTCCCCCCAAGAAGTCACCCCACTGATTGAGAGACACTTGGACATACTGTATATATAAAGCAGTAAGGAGGGAACCTAATGAACTCTGCTTTTGAGCTATAGAAAACAACTATTTATTTTGCATAAAAGTCACACCTATACGGTTAAGGCGCATACCACGGCTCTAAGGCTGTTAAGGCTGCTCTAATGCTCGCTGTCAGGCTGACAGCGAGTTGCGGGTTCAAGTCCCAAGCCCGACGTTCAAGTCCCAAGCCCGACGACCTTTGCTGCATGTCACTCTCCGTCTCTCTCCCTGTTTCCTGTCTCTCTCTCTACTGTATACTATCAATAAAGGCAGAAAAGCCCCAAAAATATATTTTAAAATATAATAACTCACACCTTCAATTGGTGCAGTCGTTAATGCCTAACCATAAAGCTCAGACGTAGGAGCATGATGATGTTTTGTTTTGAGATGTCAAACCCTGCCCATACCCTTGTAACTATGCTATTTTACATGCAGCCAAAATGCTAAACGGTATTTTGCTGTTGAGATACTTGACTATCTATTGACACAATCCCTCTCTCTCCCCCCCCCCACAGTGCAGTGTCTTGAAATGACCACTAAGCGGAAGCTGATTGGCCGGCTGGTGCCGTGCCGTTGTTTCCGCGGTGAAGAGGAAGTGATCTCGGTGCTGGACTACTCCCACTGCAGCCTACAGCAAGTCCCCAAGGAGATCTTCAGCTTTGAGAGAACTCTGGAGGAGCTCTACCTCGACGCCAACCAGATAGAGGAACTACCCAAGGTATCTTCCAGCCCTTCCCCATCACCTGTCCCTGTTTAATGTTTGGTAGCCTTTACCCTAACCCCCTAATGTTACATCTCTGAGGAATATTACTTTTTATAGTAACTCATAGCTGTTGTTGATAACCCATAACAGTAGTTTTCTAATAGTGGACTGATAATTGACTAGGAAAAGTGCTCCTCGGAGCACAGGTCTCCGCCAGGTCAGGTAGGTTATTGTGGGCCAGCAATGTTGGGAATTCGCCATTCCATCAGGATGGAATATGAAAAATCAGACGGATCAGTCTTGATCACTTGACTATAGAGATACTGTGTACCGATGTAGCGCGATGTTGAACATTTGTACGAGTAATATTTAAAGAAAATGTTAGCAAAAATCAGCCTCCTGGTGGTCACTATAATAGGGCAATTTTAAAAGGGTGGCATTTGTTCCTCAACGTAGTGCGAATGTGCGTACAAAGTTTCAGCACAATCGGACACTGCGTTCATGATTTGCGGCATTTTGTTCAAAACAGGCCACTCCTGCAATCTTTAGATGTCAATCTTAGCCAATCATGATGGAATATGAAAAATCAAACAGATCCGTCTTGATCACATGACTATAGAGATGATGTGTAACGATTTGCGTGAAATTTGGATAACATCTGAAGGAGTAATATATATTTTTTTTTTTCATAAGTCGGCCTCCTGGTGAAGTCTAGGGAGTGTTTTACACAGATCTGTGCAGTTATAGGTAAAAACATGAATCGGCCTGTTATAGCGCCACCATGAGGCTGATTTGAACATTTTCAAGTGGCATTTCATCCTCGGCCTAGTGAGAATGTGCATGCAAAATACAACATTTTTAAATCGCACGCTTTGTTCATGATTTGAAGCATTTTGTTCAAAACGGAGCACTCCTGCAAACTTTGGAGGCCCAGAGATTAGCTGTTCACAGACGGATACATGGACGGACGGACGGACAGACAGGGTGCAAACATTCTCGACCATGCCTTTCGGCCTGCCGGAGGCAAATATAGCTGCTGGTTGAGGAGGTTGGATAGTCAAGAGCAGATATTCAGGGAGAGCAAGAAAGAAAAGAACGAAAAATCTGTTTGATAGACAGATGCAGTAGTAGAGGTGTGGGAAATGATCGATGCCGATGGTGGAACAAAAACTGGTTTTTCGGGGCTACTACAGTAGTTGGTCCCAGGTCCCTCATGTGTACAATCCTTGTTCATTCATTATGAAAACCTGAACTCTAAATACATGAGTAACCTCACTATTTGGGCAGCAGTGGTTCACCTGGTAGAGCACCTACCACTACGGCTCAGTCCACAGCTGGCCCGCGTTTGAATCCGACCCGAGGCTCTTTGCTGCTTGTCCTTCCCCATCTGTCTCCTGCCATTTACTCTCTCCAATGTCGCTATTAAATGAAAGCTTTAAAATGCCTCAGAAATATCAACAACAACAACAAAGATACAGCTACATCACGTAGAGCCAGTGACATTGTTTATTTCAGCTGAATCTTGCAATCAAATCATTGATTTTTGACTTCACTCTTAGCTTAAAGGTAGGGTAAGTGATTTACTTTAGTTAAAATAAGTGTTAAATAGCTCTATATTCTGATAGTACTCATTGTTCAGTAAAAGGAGTCTCCATGTCTCTCCAGCTCTTTATTAAAACAGAAAATGCATTTTAAGTGCTCTCTCCTGATTGGCTTACATTTTGTCACCTACTGTACCTGAAAATGTACTTTATTCTGTTTACTAAAGAGCTGGAGAGACCCCTGTGACCGAACAAATGCTCTGTAGCAATGATTACTATCAGAATATAGTACTTTAACCTTTAAAAACAAAACAAAACAAAATAAATCACTTACCCTACCTTTAAACAATCCAGGTAAAGACAGGTGGTATGTTGAGTGTCCGATATGAAAGACTTCATGGACGGAAGTGTTTGAGAAAAGGTTAACTGAAAGGATTAGTAATTTTTAGGGAATTTTATTGATATCCTGCTTGAATTTAAGAGACCATATTGAGTAGTATTTATCAATAGAAACGACATGAATTATTTATGATACCGTATGTAATGATCATGATCGGCAATCTTCAGCAGTACATCTTGCCTGCACATGTGCCTGACAGTGACTGCAAATGACTGACCAAGACATGAGGTGAAAAGAAATTAAGTCAGCTATCCTGAATGTCCTGGGGCTGTGTGGAGTCTGTGCGTGAGCGTGCATGCATGTGTGCAACTGTGCATGTACTCATGTGTGTGTGTGTGTGTGTGTGTGTCCTGCCAAGATTATGTAAGAGCCATTGAAAGCACCAGAGTGAGTGGCCTTAATGCGTGTAGGAGAACTTGGAGTGCTCCTTAAGTGTCTGTAAGTGATTGTGTGTTAAACAGTTGGGTTTAAGAGGCGTGTGTGTGTGTGTGTGTGTGTGTGTAAGAAGGGATAGTGTTAAGAAGGGTTCTTTTGGATGGAGTGAGAGACAATGTTTTGATTCGCACGCACGCATGCACGCACACACACACATGCACACACACACACACACACACACACACACACACACACACACACACACACACACACACACACACACACACACACACACACACACACACAAACTTGCTTATCGATTCCAGTTCTTTGGGGAGAAACATTTAAATGTTGAGATAACAAATATATCTTCATTCTCTAAAGCATTAAGTGAAGTAATAGTATTTACCTTTACTAGTACAAACTGTGTGTATTGGTAGTACTGCGCCATATGCTGAAACCTTTTGTCCTGAACATACTGGTGTTTAAATTAAAGGTAGGGTAAGTGATTTACTTTGGTTAAAATAAGTGTTAAATAGCTCTATATTCTGATAGTACTCATTGCTATAGAGTGTTTGTTCAGTAAAAGGAGTCTCCATGTCTCTCCAGCTCTCTCCATGTCTTTCAGTGCTCTCTCCTGATTGGCTTAAATGTTGTCACCTACCTGAAAATGTATTTATAATCTCTTTACTAAAGAGCTGGAGAGACCCCTGTGACCGAACAAACGCTCTGTAGTGTGTAAATACATATTTAAAAAGAAATTGTTATCATCATCTGGAGGTTCTTTATTGATGTTCTTTGTGACTGGCTAGTCCACTACGCATCATTTTTACATATACTGTATAGAGGACAGTGTGTGTTCTGTTTTATTTTCAACATAAACTAAATAATGTTAAGGATTGGTGAAGGGCGTTGGATATTCAACGTTCTACTTCGGTGCCATTACGGACCTGAATGCTCTGCCGGAGACTGGTGATAGGTTGTAAGGGATCAAAATCTAAAAGCTTTCTTAAGCTTTAAACCCAAGCTTAAGAAATACCTCTTTCCACTTGTGCTCTTGGAAGCGATGACTTTTTTATTTTACTATTACTATTACGATTACTATTTTTGTACTTTCTGTGGACCCGGGCCTGAGCAGCAGTCTGCTTAATGAGTCACTGTATCTACAGTAGGCATTCCTCTCATTCCTTTTGACTATGTATTTTAACAATCTTATTTGTACTTGTATTGACTGAATGGCAAATCAATCAAATCAAAACCAATTGTCTTAAAATGGAATTTGAAGATTTGGAAAGTTGATGCTGTATCATTCACCGTGGATAGCAACAATTATGTACATAATGTATAATATGCACATACTATATATGCATATATATATATATATATATATATATATATATATATATATATATATATATATATATATGTGTGTATATATGTATTACTGCCTTTATTACCACACACCAACTGTATGTGTTACAGTTACCAATTCTATCTTAATTCAACTATTATATTTCTGTAAGTGTGCCATAACATACAGTATCTTCCTGCTCGATGGAGAGCACAATCTGTTATTAACCTCTTTGTTTGTTTGTTTTTGCTTTTACATTAAGAGATTCATTCAACAGTATTCATAGAATAAACAGAACCTGCAATTATTTTCCAAAATATTAAAGGACCACTTCACCCATTTTCTTCATATAATTGGTTCTCACTACTGCTCATTATGAGATGGCACCATTTCTACTATTCAGCCTGTGTCTCAGAGGAGGACTGTGTGGACAGATCAGAAACCTGACTAGTGACTACCACTGACAGGTTTCTGAACTGATTTCAACTCTTGGTTTCAAGTCTTGTTTGAAATTTGGTCATTTCAAACAATTTGTTCTAATTAATAGATGAACAATGGCTTCTATTTCAGCATGCTAACTTTCCAGGAACAGAAAGGCTGTTGTTTCTATTAGCTTAGTTGGAATCACCATCGATGATGTCATTGGTAGGCAGGTTTCTAAACTGTCCAGAGCCTACCACCGATGAGACGCAGACTGAGTTGACGGAAATTGTGCCATCATAGTATCGAGCCTTAGTCCAGCAGGGGCGAGTTCCAAAAGCGGCGCCGGCTTCCGCTTTTGGAACTCGCTGTCTCCATTAATGAGGACCAAATTATATGAAGATAAGGTTGTAAATGGGTAAAGAGCTCTTTTCATTCCTGCATGAATCACAGCCTCCCCCTACTCTCTCTGCCTCTGTACCTTTTTACTAGATGCCTGTGTCACTTCCCTGGCATGTCATAATATACTGTGTTTCTCCTCTGTTTCTATAGCAACTTTTTAACTGTCAGGCCTTGAAAAAGCTGAGCATGCCAGATAACGACTTGTCCTGCCTACCCACCACCATTGCCAGCCTGGTCAACCTCAAAGAGCTGGACATCAGTAAAAATGGTATGGGAGAGCTTATCGACGATGTCGGGTGGAAACCTTCTATGTCCAAAACCGTTTTTTTTATTTAGGAAATAGTATACGAAAGTGAAAATAGCCGATCTACAAGCTCACAACGCGTTAAGATCTTGTAGATCGGCTATTTTCACTACTTTTGTACGATAAGTAGGGGATTCATTTACGGAAAAACATAAAAAGTTGACATATGGAGATTCTGCCTGACAGCGACGTTGTTATATGGGATCTGCTGTAACTGATAACATACTGTACTGCATTGGTTCTCAAAGTGGGGCCTGGAGACCACCAGAGGTCCTTGAGGGGGTTTCAAGGGGTCCCCAGCAAAATCAAAAAATCTAAATCTGTTTAGCCACGTTAACCCTACAGTATACTGTATATACAGTCCATCGGCTGTTTTCAAAAGTATTTAGAAAAACTGTGAACATTTTGGAATGTTTTTGAAACATTTTAACAACCCTGGCATAACATATTTTCAGATGGGGGTCCACGACCAAATATGTATTCATTTGGGGGTCCCTGACATGAAAAAGTTTGAGAACCACTGCTGTACTGTACATACTGTGTACTGTAATATCATGTTGCATATATATATAATTTTTTTCCCACCAACACAGCCAACATTGTTAAAGGTATAGTAGGCAACATTAAGCCTATATTTGAAAAATACCTCTATATATATATTTTGCATTTTTTCCCCTCTATCAGCCACTATATAATGATGCTGGGGTGTTTTCCTGCATTGAAAAACACTCCTCTTTCTGAAATCCGTATTTTCCCTACTATTTAGGTTACACATCCGGGTATCCGGTGCGTAAATTCACGCACGCATGTGCGCATCCGTGCGCGTCCGTGCCCGTGTGAACTTTTTACTTTCGGTTTGAAAACGCTCTCAAACTTCGTTTTGGAGGCACATAATTTACTTTTCAGATAGCGTTTGGATAGAATTTAGTTGTTTAACTTCATATATGTGGTCAATTTGTCATGAAAGAGCCTATTTAAAAATAAAAATTCGGAGAACCGGCAGGGGTGGGCAGTTCCTTGAATTGTATCCGTATAAAGCAACCCATATTCGGCATGGCCCGTTTAGAAGCCTCCTTAACTCTATGGAAGTCCTCCCTGCGACACCCCCTGGTGGTCGGGGAAACGAACTGCAGGAGTTTTTTTCATTGTTTATCTCAGAGTCGCCTACAATCCCTTTAACCAAAAAGAATAGGTCGTCAGTAAAATATGGTATTATTTTCTATTCCTTTCTGTTGTACAACCCATGAATTATCTATTGTTTATTCTTACTATACTGTAACTGTGCCTGAGTGAGTAGTTCTGTATGTCACTATCAATCTTTGCAAGTTTTAGCTAAAAAGACTTGACATTAAAACAAGTTTCATCTGTAAACTTGAGTTCCTTCCCATGTTTCTAATCAAATATAATCTACAAATTGACATGGTAGACGATTAATCCATTAAGCCCGGGAACGCATCTGTGTCATTTTAGATTTATTTGGGCTATTCAAAAATAGCAGAAAAACAAAATAGCAGACAAGCAGAGAAAAAAAAGATTTTTCAAAAATTGCAGATCTACAAGCTCACAGCACGGCACTCGTGCGGCACTCGGTGAATAGCCAAAGAAATAAAAAATGACACAGATGCGTTAAGGTAAGTAGTATAACTGAAAATACATGCATTCTCTGTCTCTCTGTCTCTCTGTCTGTCTCTCTCTCTCTCTCTCTCTCTCTCTCTCTCTCTCTCTCTCTCTCTCTCTCTGTCTCTCTCTGTCTCTCTCTCTCTGTCATATTTTCTGTTTAACAGGAATCCAGGAGTTCCCAGATAACATTAAGTGCTGTAAAGGTCTTTCGGTGGTCGAGGCTAGCGTCAACCCAATCTCCAAGTAAGACAGACTGCTCATTCACACCATGCAGATTAAACTCCTGTCAAATTCCCACTGGAAAGTTATGAGCATTTCAAATACATCTATACACGTTATGAAGCCATCTGTGCAGGCTCATTGACATGTTAATAACTGCATGTATAATAATAATAATATAACATAAAATGAAGTTTAGTCAAATGTGTAGTCACCAGACCAGACTCTACAGCAGTAACATTTTCATGTAAAGGACCCCTGGATGTATTTGCCAGCGGACCCCCATTTTAAAAGATTTTGTGCCAGGGACCCCTGAAGATTTGTGTTAAAACTTTAAAAGAATATTTTTTAATATTTTTTCCTAATAAAAAAAGAATATCAGATCGTTGTGAGCTTGTAGATCGGCTATGTTTTAATAGCTGAAGTATACATTACGGTTAAAGTGGTGAAACCGATTTCGATGCTATTTCAACTAATTTGGCTGGGGACCCCCTGGAACCCCCTCAAGGACCCCGTGGGTGTCCCCGGTCCCCACTTTGAGAACCACTCTTGTCTAACATTTTGCATGCAACGTTTTTGCATGACAGTGCAAATCTTGCTAAAAGAATCTACTGCATGTTGTCTGTTGTTTTTTCTGCCACGAAGTAATCCTGTTGTAACTGATGTCATAAATACTTCAGTACATCAAACACTGATGCTTTATAACCGCTGTCACCACCAGACACACCTAGAAGCATTAAAAAGTAATAGAAGTGTCAGGAGGATTGTAATCAGGTTCCTCTTATCCCTGGCATGCTGTCAGAGACACAGTGCAGCTGTTTATAGCTATAACTACAGTACAGTACAAAGACCATACTGTCTAAGAACAAGCTTTATTCCAGCATATCACTATCAGGTGAAAACCTTGTATGTTTTGCTACTTTAGTGTGACACTGTAGTACGAATTAGGGCATTAATTTATGGGAACAAAACATAAAAAGTTGAAATATAGAGATACAAGGTTTTTGCCCGACAGCGACAATATACTATAGAGGCAAGTGTGTGTGTGTGTGTCTGTTTGTTTTGGCGAGTCATCCTTAGGCTAACAGCAAGTAGCTGCTCCTACAGTGGTTGTCATGGAAACATTGACCTGACTTTGTCGTTCTTTGTTTCAGAGGTTCTTCAAGGACACAAAACTAAGTAAAGTCCCCCCCCTTTCTCTCTCTCTCTCTCTCTCTCTCTCTCTCTCTCTCTCTGTCTCTCTCTCTCTCTCACTTCAGACTCCCAGACGGTTTTACCCAGCTCCTAAATCTGACCCAGCTCTTCTTAAATGATGCCTTCTTGGAGTATCTGCCTGCTAACTTTGGCAGGTACAGCTGTGTGTGTGTGTGTGTGTGTGTGTGTGTGTGTGTGTGTGTGTGTGTGTGTGTGTGTGTGTGTGTGTGTGTGTGTGTGTGTGTGTGTGTGTGTGTGTGTGTGTGTGTGTGTGTGTGTGTGCGCGCGTGCGCTTGTTGTTGTTGTTGTTGTTGTTGTTGGAGCTTAGGGCTAAAACAGTGTGTGTGTGCGCGTACGCGGGCTATGTCCGAGGGCTATGGACAGTTTTGAAACCCGCCTACCAATGACATCATTGGTAGGCATCATTTCAACCAAGATTTCAACCTTTTTTTATTACATTATTATTATTAATGCAATGGCAATGGAATGCAATGGAACAATCGCTTTTATTTCTACATGCTAACTTTCCAGTAAAAGAAAGGCTGTTGTTTCTATTAGCTTGGAATCCCCATTGATGATGTCATTGGTAGGTTTCTGAACTGTCCATATAGCTCACCAATGAGACACAGAATGGGTGGGTAGACAGAAATCATGCCGTCTTATAATGAGCATTAGTAAGGACCAATTATATGAAGATATGGTTGGAAATGGGTGAAGTACTTATTTACCTACTGTACTTACTTCCGGGCTCCTTTAACTCCTCTTGAAGTCCTCTGTACAGTAGGCGTGCATGCTAGAACGTGACGGCGTGCTAATAAAGCATAATGTAGATTTGATTGCTCTACTGGGCACTTGCCATTTCACTGTGGTGTCAGGAGTAATTTGCTCTGAGTTCTGGCTGCCGCTTGGTCCAGTCAGTCATTTTCCACAAAGTGTATTGAAGCGTGCTTGTCCTTTCTGTGTGCTTTCTCCGTACTGTGCTTTAATCCAGGTTCCCATTAGGTTTCGCTTTTATCTTCCTTGTGAAAGCACGGGAACAGCCCCCGAGGGAGGAACAAGCTTATTTTTGAAAAGCACAAACATGCATTCTAATGCAGTGCCATGGAGGGCTTGTCCAACCCAAATAATGGCTCACAGTAACGCACAATTGTTCTAGGGATCTCAGCACGTAAACAAACCCCTTCCCTTTTCTCTTATATGGCCTTAACATATGGTCTGTATGCGGTGCGCCTGTGGCCCAAGGTGTAAGCAACACACAAGTCAAGGGAATGTGAGGTACACGGTAAAATCCTCAGTGTTCATTTATTCATTTGTAAAGGCCAATCCGACGTCAGAAAAAACTTCTGTTCGGAGGCTTTCTGAACTACAGTAGTTTAGAGAGTCAGGACAGCTTTAGGTGCACACATTTTTTTTGGTGATATTTTCTGGCTTTTTCTGCCTTTATTGATAGTATACAGTAGACTGACAGGAAATGGGGAGAGAGAGATGGGGAGTGACACGTGGCAAAGGTCGTCGGGATCGGGATTCGAACCCGACGACACGCTGTCAGGCTGCAGTAGCAGCCTAGGTGCCCGGACCGCTACGCCAGCCGTCCGGGGGGCCGGTGCATGAGTTCTGAGGAGTAGTTCTGAGACCGCCCATCAGAAGTTTTAAATGACGTCAATTGGTAGATATATCACCTCCCTTTCCGAAAAAAATGGTTCAGACGTCGAAAGTAGCATGTATTGCCCTTTCATTTGGTTACATTTGCACACTCTCTCTAAGTTAAATTGACACTGAGATTTGACTGTGCAGTAGGCATACTGTCATTTTACCAAGAGTGCGGATGACAAGACTGGAAACTCCTCATGTTTGGGAGGCCTCGTGCTGGTGGAGCGCTCCACTCTCAGTGATGGAGGAGATCCCTCTTGTTGTCGTACTCCAGATCACCTGTGCTGTCAAGTGCTTGTGGTGGTTTTTGGTTTTTCAGGAAATGTACGGTTCCTGGATCTGTGTGTCTGCAGCATTAGCAGAATGACTAGAGCTGACCAGGATCATCTGTCATGTCAGCTTTTATTTCAGACAGACAGAGGAGACAGCTCTGTCCACTTTACTAGGTCTTTATATATATATATATATATATATATATATATATATATATATATATAAAGACCTAGTAAAGTGGACAGAGCTGTGTCCTCTGTCTGTCTGTCTGTTTTTTTTTATTTTTTACACAGTATATAAAATTTACATAGATGTGTTCTCACTCAGTTTGTTCATCTTTTTTTCTGTCTTACTTTCTGTCAGACTCTCCAAACTACGGATCTTGGAGCTGAGAGAAAATCACCTGAAGACCATGCCAAAGTGAGACAACCCTGTGTGTGTGTGTGTGTGTGTGTGTGTGTGTGTGTGTGTGTGTGTGTGTGTGTGTGTGTGTGTGCGTGTGTGCGCGTGTGCGTGCATGGCTGGGGGGAGTAGAGATAAGTGTGTGTGTGTATGTATGTTTACTGTATGTGTATAAGTAAAATGTAAGTTTGATTGTTTGTGCTCCACTGACTGCACCTTCTGAAAACGCACACACACACACACGCTCCATTACATTGGTGTGTGCTGGCATTCCCAGCTGTCCAAATACAAATATTATTCATCATGTGTTTAGCATATGTTCGCTTTTTAGTGCCAATAAGAAATATAATGGAGCATGGGGCTTGTTGATTATATGGAGAGTCAGTGTGTTTGTATTGTATATTTATTGATTATAATAGTCATTTTCAGATGAATCTTCTCTCCTCTCTCAGGTCCATCCACAGACTGACTCAGCTGGAGCGCTTAGACCTGGGTAGTAATGAGTTCACTGAGATGGTGAGAAATACACACACACTCACACGCACACGCACACACACACACACACACACACACACACACACACACACTCACGCACACACGCACACACACGCACGCACGCACACACACACACACACACACACACACACAGCTGTTGTTATGAACTTCATAAAACCATTGGCATAGATCTGCCACTCCTGTCTCTCTCTCTTGCTCTTTCTCACTGGATTGTTCTGTCTCTCATTAAGCATAGATATACTATATAGCAACTGTACGTGCTACTGAAGATTTGTTTGTGTTTCATAAGCTATGTTCAGACCATTTTCGGCAAACTAATAAACCCATTAGGACCGGGAAAGCATCTGTCATTTTTACAGATTTCTTTGGCTATTCAAAAATAGCAGATATACAAGCTCATAGTGCCGTGCTATGAGTTTGTAGACCTGCTATTTTTTTTAAAAATCTTAAAATCTTAAAATCTTTAGCAAATCTTTGAACTCAAATCTTTGCTTCTTGGGGGGGGGGGGTCCCTGGAACAAAATATTTTCTTATGGGGGTCCGCGGCCAAATATATATAATTTTTGGAGGTCCTTGACATGAAAAAGTTTGAGCACCACTGATATATAGCAACATACGTTTTTTCAAAAAACGGTTAGGATTTAGAAGACATTTGTAGAATCCCCAGAAGCAAAGATTTGAGATACAAATGTTCACACATGACACCAAAATCAAATATGCCGACACATTGCCTGCACATTTCATGTATCTGAAAAGGGCTATTAAGTGAAATAGTTGTAGAGTTGTCTTTTGTATCCACGAGGGTATCAATTTGTATTGTTGTTGTTGTCTTTGTAGACACCACCAATAATACAAATTATTATATTGCTAGATGTTCATCATCGTAGCGATAGTTCCTAATCGGAGCGATAGAATTGTTCCTTGTTGATGTGTAATGCATTGTGGGTATGTTGTGCTCTGTCTCTTCTGTCTGTCTGTCTGTCTGTCTGTCTGTCTGTCAGCCAGAGGTTTTGGAGCAGATTCCCAACCTGAAAGAGTTGTGGCTGGATAACAACTCTATACAGTGTATACCAGGGGTAAGAACACACACACATTGTGACATCTTACAGTGTACCAATGGCTTCGGAGAATATACTCAGTTAAGTTTTGTATAAAGTGAAAAAAGTGGTACATATACTCAAGTAAAGTAAAAGTACTGCACATTGAAATTGTCCTTTGAGCAGCACTACTACTTGAGTAAATGTACTCTGCCCCCCCCCCTCCAGTCAATAGGGAAGCTTCGACAGCTGCGGTACTTGGACTTGGCTAAGAACCGCATTGAGTCGTTGGACACAGACATTTCGGGCTGTGAGGCGTTAGAAGACCTGCTGCTATCCTCCAACATGCTGCAGCAGCTCCCTGACTCTATAGGTCAGTGCTTCTCAAACTCTTTCCTGTCAAGGACCCCAAAATTTATATATAGTATATATATTGGCCGCTGACCTGTATGCCGTGTATACCCATCTGAAAATGTTTTGTGTCAGGGACTCCCCAGAAGCAAAGATTTGAGTTAAAAATGTTCGCTTTAACCCATTCAATCCGGGAACGCATCTGTGAATGCAGCTATGAGCTTGTAGATCTGCTAATTTTGAATAGCCAAAGACATCTAAAATGACAGAGATGCGGTCCTGGATTGAATGGGAAAAGCGTTCATAGTTACATTTTCAAAAATGTTCACATGCCGCCTCTTTGGCTGAAGTCTATCTGCGAGAATGAAACACAACGGAACATGCCTTGAATAAAAAAATTAAGTTAACAAGCAGAATGTAGCCAAAGTAGGAGTAAAAGAGAATGTGTGTTCAGAGAGCAGTGCACCTGAGGAGTAGCTCTCTCTATATATATCATCCTTTATCTCCTTCTACCTGATGTATACGTTTAGGAATGTTGAGGAAGTTAACAACGCTGAAGATAGATGACAACCAGCTGAACTCACTGCCTAGCACCATTGGGAGGTAAAAACACACGTGCACGCATGCGCGCGCATGCGCGCACACATAAACACACACATGCTGTACGCACACATGCATGCATGCAATCAAACACGGATAAATGGAAATGACTGAAAGTGAGGACCATTGCCAGGTTTTTATTTTCCTTATGTATAATTATTTTGTATCATTCAAGTTTACGATGGTTTGTTTTGCGGTTATTTTCCTTCTCAACTGTCATAAGTTGCTGTGTTCTATTGCTGGTTGGTGATTGGTGGGTTCTGTGTGTTGTGTTCTCTGTGTTTCCATGGCATTAGTCCGAAGTCCAAACAGGGGTGAGTAACAGTAGCCTGCTGGATCCAGGGGTGCGTTCAGAGACATAAATGCTCAGAACTGTTACACAATATATAAGGGCAAAGCTGCTATTACAGGACTGGGCTGGTGTCCAACGAATTTCAGTTAAACTCATTTACATTTTAAGTTGACATTTGTGTGCAGTTTGTTACCATTTGAAATTCTTTAGCCTTTGGAAAAGCATTGATCAGATATGTGGCGTAGGTTGAATCTGGCAACATTCCTATGCCAATTAATTTTGTATATATTTCTTTCAAGAAAATCCACTTCCTGAAATGTTATTGAAATGGAAGTAGCCGAGCCCAGTCCTGTTTGAAAACCACAGACTAGGGTTGGGAAAGTGGTAATTACCAGAGTAGATGATTCTAATGCTGTGCGTGTAATGGAGGTTACCGTTAGACTAGAGTCACATTCATAATAGTCCATTGCAAAACTGTAATCCAATTCAATACTTTAAAAAAGTTGATTAAGTATCACAATGAAACTAACCTTCCCAACTCTATTGCCAGCGTAGGGCTTTTATTAAGGGATACTTATTCATGTTATACAGCACACTGGAACATTTTGTCTTCCTGAACAAGTCCCTGGCTTTATCCTTAATCAATAGTACTGTAGATCCAGAGCTCTCCCCCATCTCTCCTTAATAATAAGCACTACAATAGTAGCATCCCATTCTTACCCTGCTCCCTGCATAGATATTATTTAGTGTGCTATTTAAGTTTGCTATATAAACCATTGTACCTTGTAATTTACAATCCATAGTAGAATCCATACTTTTTTATACACTGTAATTGTATTCTTTAATAAGTATATGTATACATAAAGATACCCCTCTTTTTCTTCTATCTTGAAGTTTCAGTGTGGCTACGTAGGGATAATGCACTTGGAAGTCAGTTATGAGAACATATGTGTGGGGCTGTTTACCATCCTCAAGTGCAGTTATTTCCTCATAAATGACCTGCTTCAGTGCATGGTCCCACTTACACCAAGTCTAACTTGTGAAGTACAATTGCCCAAAATATTAAATATTACATTAGGAAATCCTCCATAATAGGGATTTAACAATATCATCAATTCTGCGATAGCAAACATGTATTGATATCATTGTTGGCCTGTGACGGCATCTGCAATAGGTATTCCAGGCCGAAAATGGTCTTGTTTTTGTATGAGCAGCAGCGGAAGGACCTATGATCAGGTTCAGAGCGATCATATTATGTGCAGATATTTGTGCAGATAAGCTGATCTTTACAGCATCCCTCCTGTAAGAAACCTTAGCAGATGTTTTGAAGATCAGCAAAGTTGAGCAAATAATCTTCTGCACAGATGATGATCGCTGTGAACACAGGCTAGAGACTGAGACTTGCTGACGTGCAGTAAGCGCTTTGCGTTATTTCCTGTTTTCAGTTAGCCGTGTGCTGCCGGCAACGTTCACTCTGCTGCCGACACTACTCCGCTGACTTTTGTCGCGTTGCATTGTTGTAACTTATACGCACTGCTAATCGTTCTATCTCTCCCCTTTGTACCATCTCCCTCCCTGATCACTGATTAAGTATAAAATTCCATCACGGCCATACTTTAGTCAAACAATCTCTGTACCAAGAAACGAAAGCTAAAGTCATATAAAGCCTAAAAAAAAACTCATTAACCACAGATGGGTGGACTTTGCAAGCTACTCAGAGCTATATTACGATGTCATAATGTTATGACACACGAAAATGAAAAGTTGTGTCCTACAGATTTCAGTCATCCTTTTTTATATATTATATATTGTGATAAATATCGTATCGTGAACTTGTTATTGTGATATCGTATTGTGATTTTTTTGTTTTTCTTACATCCCTAGTCCATAGTTCTCATTAATTCATTCATTGTAGCTACAGTCATGTATTTTTGTCCTCCAGGTGTCGCTAATTACAAAACGGACATCCTCCATGAGTTAGAAGTACTGTACATTGTACATTATGGTGTGTGCATTGATAGTTTTTTTTTGTTTTCTTTTGCTGTGAACAAATTCTGCACATCTGTTTAAGTTAGTGTTAGAGAATGAATGTGATGGTCCCAGCCACATGGGGGTACATTAAAAATAATGTCACAATGACATAATTCTTGTGTCACGATGACATATTTGCCCTAGGTAGTCTGTTGTTATTCACTTCTCTATATTCACGGATTCTCGCCCCTGGTAAGCACATAGTAGATGGAAGCTAGTGATTCTGCTCTAATTTCAAATCAGTATTGCTCCACTCCTCTCCTCTCCTCTCCTCTCCTCTCCTCTCTTCTCCTCTCCTCTCCTCTCCTCTCCTCTCCTCTCCTCTCCTCTCCTCTCCTCTCCTCTCCTCTCCTCTCCTCTCCTCTCCTCTCCTCTCCTCTCCTCAGACCGTATGGTGGCCCAGATGGCCCAATCGTCTGGGAACAATAACAGCAGGCTAATGTAATGTTAGCTGTGACAGTACATTAATGTAGAACGGTTGTCTCATTAGCATTAGCCTGCTGTTTGCGCACTGCCAGGCTAATGGCATGAGCAGGTCAGGGCACTCTGCTTCCATGGATATGGCAATGAATTTTCTACTGATTGGCCAAACAAAAGGCTAGAGAGCAGTGGTTGAGATCAAAGATCACATAGACACCATCCTCAATCTGCCGTATCCTCTGGTCTTTAAGGGTCTTAATGCACATGCAGCAACATTTCCATAAAATGGATATTGTGTGACACATTAGCCATTAGTATATGGTGTGTAGTACCTGCTCCTGAATTAATTACATCTAAAATACCCGTATGGATTCTTTCAAATACAGGGGTTATGGCAGGCACTCTACATGACTTTCAAAGTCATCAGTTGTTATGGTTTCCACACTGCATGACCGGGGGCACTTCCGGCAGACTTCCGGGTGCTTCAAAACGCCACTGAGCACTTTCATAGAAATGAATAGCTGGGGGCGGGACAATCCGCCCTCTTAGATATATTATAACTCTATGGTCACACCCTACAAGATCTTTAACCAGGATCTTTAACTCTGTCTGGTCTCCAAAAACTCAATTTTGTCCAGATATGTCCACATGTTCCACCGTAACCAAATGCGCACACAGGCCTTGGTGGTGTTGGGCTGCTTTGATCAGTGTGGACGACGACACACACACACACACACACACACACACACACACACACACACACACACACACACACACACACACACACACACACACACACTCTGCTGTTTACGTCAGAGAAAGTGTACATTATTCTGGCCTGTGGGGTTCTGTACAATAGTGCGATAAGTTGTGATAATAATTTTGTATTTACTATTTGGTTAGGAACAGACCCATCTAGTCTCTTTCTGTCATACTGACATTGTCCTGCATCAGATTGTGTGTTCCTATCCAAATCAGTTCTCCAATAGCATCTTGTCTGTTTTTTTAGTTTTTTGCTTTAAAGTTGGTTTATGGCGTAACTAGATTGAACACTGTACTTTCACTGTAATTGTATTTCTTTAGCAACATCCTGACTCCTGAGTTTCCACACCGGGATCAATAAATGTCTTTATCTATCTGTCTGTCTGTTTGAAAAAACAATAGCTTGTTTACTCAACAAGCACCCATGTCCACCTGTCCTGTGCTCTCCCCGCTGGTCACAACACATTTCATACTGTGTGATTTTGAATCGCCGACAGGTGTGGCAGATGTGTGACGCATCGGCGAGGACTCGGATTATACTTGGATTGTCTGTCTTTTGGATGGTAAAATAATATGATACGATGGTGTCAGGAAAGTACAGTATTGTATTTTCCTTTTGGTCTGACATTTTGATTCACAGGTGTGATGAAATGCTTTCTGTTCTGGTGCTTTGGGTCTTGGCCACTTGGACGGCTCTCTGTGGGCAATGTATTTTCTCAGTGTTGTGACATTAATATAGTTAGCCACTCACCCTCAACTTCATAAAGTTATGGCATTATAGGACATTAAAATGTTGTCATTATATATTTATTTGCCATTTTGGCAGACTGTTTTCTGTGACATTATCTTCTCTCATTTTCTCTCTATCTCACCTGTGTGTGTGTCTCTCTCTCTCTCTCTCTCTCTCTCTCTCTCTCTCTCTCTCTCTCTCTCTCTCTCTGTGTGTGTCTCTCTACCAGTCTGTCTCTAATAGAGGAGTTGGACTGTAGTTGTAATGAACTGGAGTCGCTGCCTTCCACCATCGGTTACCTGCACAATCTGAGGACCTTCGCTGCTGATGAGAACTTCCTTACTGAGCTACCCCGGGAGGTAGGGAAACACACACGCACACACGCACGCACGCACGCACGCACGCGCGTGTAGAGGGCCTTCTAGTCACGGTTCGTGTCCCGGCCACAGCTATGTATTGACGTGTCCCAAGACACTTATCCCTAACTGCTCCCCCCCAGCCTCATCATAACCATCTGAGCAGCCATCAGCTGAGTAAATCTGAAACTGAATTGCCCTGCACTAATAAAAACGGTCTCCCTTAACACACACATGCACACACACACACACACACACACACACACACACACACACACACACACACACACACACACACACACACACACACACACACACACACACACACACACACACACACACACAGGCGCACACATCCCAGAAGTCAAGGGGAAAATAACTGAGAAACCACAGTGAAAACCACAGTGCCATATAGTGCAATTCATTGTATTTTTGTGTTTCAGATTGGTAACTGTAGGAATGTGACGGTGATGTCACTACGTTCCAACAAACTGGAGTTTCTGCCCGATGAGATCGGACAGATGACGAAGCTACGGGTCCTCAACCTTAGTGATAACAGGTACAAATACACATGAGTGCACACGGCCACACACACGGCCACACACACACACACACACACACGCTATGAACACACTATGACAGCTATGAGTTCGCACATTTAAAGCTCATTGGGTAATACACATATATCCCAATTAGTTCCAAAACCTGTATGCTGTATTGCTGTATTTCTGTGGACATGTCCAACAGTTCATTAGAAATCCTGACTTGCAGTCCCCTTGAGACTTGTTTCACCAAAGCATTTCTCTCCCTACATGTCTGTCTCTTCTGCTAATGGAAATACTGGAGCAATCTTTTTAAACACTTCTCATATTAGTAATAACTACACCACAGCAACAGTGCCAGCCTAACTAAGACATTAACTGCAACAAATAGCTTTTTACATGCATAGAGTCCGTAGATTATCAAGAAGTTCCATATTCTTGCCGGACAGACACACATAGTTTTTTTGAGCGATTTGATATTAAGTGAGGGGAGGTGAAGCATAGGGTAAATTGGCTGCATTAAATCTGAGGAGTGCCTTCTGTGTTGCAGAGAGTACATGTTTCGTGGATCTTCTTACTAGGGGTGTGCCGATACACTAATTTCACGATACGATACACGATATTGGGCTCACGATATCGATACGATACATGGCACTTTTTTATTAGGAAAATATATGGTGGGGAAAAAAAGCTTATGAAAATATTTGGAGGGGAAAAAAGCTAATGCAAACGAATACTTCTGTTTTTGCATTATTATTATTGCAATAAAAATAAATAAATAAAAACTTTATTTTTTTATTTTTACGCCAAAACGATACATATCGTCACGAAAACGTATCGCGATATATCGCGGGACGATATATCGGCACACCCATACTTCTTATCCCCAATGATAATATCCAGAAGAAGTGCTCCATGCAGATGACGTTCCTGGTGGCTCTACTTTCTCTTGTAGTTTGTGTATTACCTCGCTAAAGAAAACCTCCATGGTGTTGTTCAGGCAGGCAGTGTGCTGCACTTGACACGGGCTGTGCTTGAATCGGCTTCTAGTGTTATATAAGGCTTGCTCATTCAATATGCATGAACAGACCATATGGATTTTAGAACGTAATTACAACGCATATGTCTAATTCTAAAACCGAAGATTAAAGAGTTTAATATGGAAATACAGTTGATCGGGTCCATATGGGTACATCCTTTTCAGATTCACTTACCTGAGTAATATTTTGTACCCGTATCCGCTCGGCTGAGACCACGGGAAGGGTTTCAGGTTGCCGGTTCCGAAAATACTACCTCTAAGGTACATGGTCCAGATACGCCAGGAGTGCAGTCTGTTCCTATTTGCCCATTTGCAGCAACGCGAGAGTGAAGATACACAGGAGAGACTCCCTCCCACGCTTTATCCACTTCTGGTCGTCTGGAGGAATATGTTGAGTCCTTAGACAAATGAAAAACAGAAGCGGTTCCAAAATCATGGCACTGTGTGTCTTTAAGGTGTGAATGGGTCACTGAGCTCACTTCAGCCTTCATATCTCTCACTACTTTCTCTCTCTCTCCCTCACTCATACACACACACACACACACACACGCACACGCACACGCACACGCACACGCACACACACACACGTGCACGCACACAACACACACCACCTGTGACAGTGGTCTGGCTCTGTGTTATGCTCATGGTCTCCTGTTACCATAGGAATGGGTGAGTGTGTTGCCATGGTGACACAGGCTCAGCAGGCTGTTCTATGGGTGGGTGGTAGAGACTGCTCTATCTTTTCTCTTCTTTTATTGCTCTCTCTCTCTCTCTCTCTCTCTCTCTCTCTCTCTCTCTCTCTCTCTCTCTCTCTCTCTCTCAGATTAAAGAATCTACCATTTACCTTTACCAAGTTGAAGGACTTGGCAGCTCTGTGGCTTTCTGACAATCAGGTACAGTGTTGTTCCCTCCCACGCTCTCTCTCTCACTCAGAGACCAGTGTATTGAAGCAACACACAAACCCTCACTCTTCCATTCTTAATACACAAAGCAGCATCTTGTTTGTGACAGCGCACAGTATGCAGACTCATAACCTTGGCTAACACAGTCTTGTAGTGCTACACTATAAGAGCCTAATGCTGCGTTCACACTGGCAGCTACAGAGGATACAAAGTTACAAGGCAACAGTGTTCATTTTACAGCAAATTTTGATTTAGTCTGAAATTGTTTAGTCTAAAGGTCATTACACACCGAATATACGCAAAATTCGGACTCGTTCCGAATAATTAAAAGACGCTTTTTCGCTCCGTGGAAGCTTGCATTGACTTTATAAGGATTTAAAAAAAAACGTATTATTCGCATGAAAAAATCGCCCCCGGTGTGTAAGGAGCTTTAGTCTAGTCTTAGTCGACTAAATATCAAAACCTTAGTCTTTTAGTCTTTCAGTCTTAGTCGACAAAATTAACACTGCAAGGCAACATAGCATATCTGTCGCTGCATCGCTGTTGAAGAGTTGATCAACATGCTCGTTGGCATCAGCCAAAAAATGACTCAAATATAAAGGAAAATATAAAGCCTGCGGTTAAAAAGAACATGAAACTGGCTGACGGAAGTCATTTTCCCTTTCATTACAAGCAGAAATGTGGAGTGTGGAGAGAAGTTGAGTGGAAATGGTTAACCCATTAAGACCGGGAAAAACTATACGTGGTTATGCCTTTAAAACCGGGAAAGCATCTGTGTCATTTTAGATGTTGCTATGTAGCAACAATTTTTTGAATAAAAAATAGGACTTTTTCTGAAAACTTACGTTATGATTTTTAAGAGGCATTTTTAAAACCAACCTCAGGTCTAAATGTTTTTTTTGTAGCTAAATGGCTCATTTTGTAGCTGCAGTTGAAGCAAGCTCAACTTGGATTGTAGCGTTGTAGACTTTGAAGCTAGTTCGAGCTACGAACGTCAGGTATTAATGGTAGACTGTAGCTTTGTATCTGCCTGTGTGAACGCAGCATGAGCATTATCTTAACTCTGAGTACAAATGTAGCCATAATACTCACACAGGATACAGTTTAAACAAGTGAAATTGGAAGTGATGACACCAAGAAATGAGCAGACAAAATTGGAACTGGAACACTTTAAATTTGTAAGTGATAAATTGGTACTCTCTTCAGATTGGCTAAAATTGGCAACCCACCTTAACATTTATTTTGCGTTTATTAAAGAGCTGAAGAGACCCCTGTTACCGAACAAACACTCTGCTGCAATGATTACTATCAGAATATAGAGCTTTAACAAAACCCTTTTTGTTTTAACCAAAACATAATCACTTACCCTTTAAGTTATCACTCAGGAATGTAGTGTGTAGACGGGAGCACTTACATTACAATCACTGCTTCATTCATAAATATAACATCTAGTCATATCTAGTCAACTGTTTTTAATCTTTACATGTATGACCCTTGTAGGGATGGGACGATATGAAACTTACATGTCACGATTATTGTGGCAAAGTTTATTGTGGTTAACGATAATCATCGCGATAATCAAAATATGTTTAAAACTTAATATGCCACTTTTGTTAACCACTTGAACCCCCAGCATCCCTACCCTGGGGGGTAAGTTCGCCAAAAATAGCATACAGCTCAACAAAAGCTAAATTCAAACTAGAGCAGGACAATTTGACGATAAACGAAAATCTCTGCAATGCGATTATTGTGAGTGTTTTTTTTCCCATCACGATAAATGCTAAATGACAATTATCGTCCCATCCCTAGACCCTTGTAATTGGGTACACACATGCCTGTCACTACTAACGTGCGTGCGTGCCTCATGCTCATACAGTCCAAGGCTCTAATCCCGCTGCAAACAGAAGCTCACCCAGAAACCAAACAGAGGGTCCTCACCAACTACATGTTTCCCCAGCAACCTCGGCATGATGAGGGTATCTACAACCATTTTGTGTTTGTACTGTGCTGTGCGTGTGTGTGCGTGCGTGTGTGTGTGTGTGTGTGTGTGTGTGTGTGTGCGTGTGCGCGTTCGTGCGTACATGTGTGTGTGTGTAGGGCTGTCACGATTACAAATTTAAGTTGACGATTAATTATCACTCAAATAATTGCGATGAACGATTTAATTGTGTTTCTGTCGTTGAAAATTAATGGAACATTATGAATAAAAATTACTTTTCTATTTGGCTTTTAGCTTTCGTAAACAAAATTTGCACAGGGCAGATATGACAAATAACACATATTTAATTACTTTATACTTAAAAATAAACATTAATAGTGGAAATAGCCGATCTATAAGCTCAAAATGCGTCGCATCGCGACGCATTTTCAGCTTATAGATCTGCTATTTCCACTATTTTTGCCATTTTTTTTTAGATATGACATTTTTTAACATGGAATTGATTATGACGATTATGCAAAAATAATTGCGATTATATGAAATAATTGCAATAGACGATTATATAAAATAATTGTGACAGGCCTGTGTGTGTGTGTGGGTGCGTGTAGATTACCAATAAGACGGTTTATAACCATGTGTCATTTTTTTATCCTCATATCTGTGTGTAATTTCCCCAAATTATCGTCTCTGTCGGGTGGAAACCTCATTATGTCCAAAACTGTTACTTTTCAGAATTCGAATTCTAAAACAGCAAAAGTAGCAGATCTACAAGCTCAAAACGCGTCGAGCTTGCAGATCTGCTACTTTTGATGCTTTTGTGTGACGCTGTAGTATGATCAAGTAGGGCGTTAATTTACGGAAAAAAAGTTAGAATATGGAAATAAAAGGTTTCTGCGTGACAGCAACGTCATACTTTTAACACCATACTGTCTCTGTGTGTAACGTCCCCAAAACCATACACGTGACATTTCTCTTTGTACGTGTGTGTGCTTGCATCTGTGCATGTGTGTGTGTTGTTTCCATAGATTACCAGTCGGACAGTGACAGTTTTAATCCCACGCTCTGGGAGGAGCAGCGACAGCAGAGGATGACTGTGGCCTTCGACTTTGAGGACAAGAAGGAGGAGGAGGATAACTCTGGGAAAGTGAAGGTCAGCCCTCTCTCTCTCTCTCTCTCTCTCTCTCTCTCTCTCTCTGTGTGTCTCTCACTCTCTGTCAGTGATGGAAAAGGTATATATTCTTTTTACTTAAGTAAAAGTATCAATACTACGATGCAGAAATACTCTGTTACAAGAACAAGTCTGGTATTCAGAATTTACCTGAGTGAAAGTACAAAGGTATTGGCATCAAAATGTACTTAAAGCACCAAAAGTAAAAGTACTCATTATGCAGAAAGCTCTCATCGCGACGCATTGTGAGCTTGTAGATCGGCTATTTTCAAAGAGCCGAAGTCTATATAGGGCTGAAGTGGTTGATGCATGTTTTGCAATAATATTTAAAATACAAAGTAACTAGTAACTGAAGTTGTCCAGTAATTGTAATGGAGTAAAAATACAATATTTGCCTCTGAGATGTAATGGAGTAGAAGTAAAAGTATTGAAAATTGGAAATACTCCAATAAATTAAAAATACCTCAAAAGTGTACTTAAGTACAGTACTTGAGTTGAGTACATGTACTACTTAGTTACTTTCCACCACTGCTCTCTGTTTCTCTCTCTCTCTCTCGCTCTCTCCCTCTCTCTCCCTCTCTCTCTCTCTCTATCTCTCTCTTTCTCGATGCATTTCCCCTTCCCCTTTTCATAGGACGTCAGAGGTCAGAATAATCCCTGTAAATAAACAGCATAATATGAATGTCTCTTGAGTGTGTATATCGTTGCTGTCGGGCAGAAACCTCTTATGTCCATATTTTTACTCTTTGTGTTTTTTCGTAAATTAACGGCCTACTCGATCTGCTACTTTTGCTACTTTTGACTTTAAATCCTGCAAAGTAGCAGTTTTGGAGCAGTTTCCACCCGACAGAGACAAAATACTTTATATAATAGGCTGTCAACATTTTTTATACTTGTGTCGATACATATTCAAACAAAATACATTTGCTGTTATTTAATCATTTTTTACACTTTTGTGTGTGTGTGCGCGTGTGTGTGCGTGTGTGTGTGTGTGGGCGTGTGTGTGCATACATGTGATCCTTCACCCATACAGAGAGGAAAAAAGAAAAAAGGAAAAACAGGACCCTATACATAAACAAAAAAAGGGCTGTCAAAGTTAATGCGTTAATAACGCTTTAACATGGCGAACATGGCAACTGCAGCATGCATTAATAACGCATTAGCGCAATTTTTTCGCCACTAATTATTTTATTGCCATTAACACAAACAAATGAATAAATAAATACATTTCCATTTGGCCTATACCCGTAGTTTAGGACACAGCTCTCTATGCCCATGAGCATGTGCAGTGGCATGTAAACACAGATTCAAAACTTGTAGATTTGTTAGTTTGTGGTAGAAAACTACTAGCCAGGGCAGTTCAGCTTGTTGTTTTCAGTTTAGAATAATGTATGTGTGTAACTGTGTCACATAATGCATACGGTGGATAAGAAATACCTATTTATTTAATAATGTTTATATTGTGGCTCACAACAGGCTACATAACTTCTTAGCACAGTGTGCTAGTGCTAGTATAGCTGCTAATGCTAGTCCTAGCAAGAGCAAATGTGTGATGATTGTGTGTTGCTGGTATATGCTGTGGAATTCCATTGTATAAGATTAGAGTACCATTACTGGTGTTAACCCACAACTCATTAGGACCTAAATATACCACATCCATTTCTACTTACAAGCTAAATTCCTAATAGTAGATTGGTATGTGACAAGAAGGTTACAATATCCTAGATACAGCTAGAGTCCTAGTTCTCGCTTTCCATTGTTTCTTGTCCACTTTATTTCTTCATTTTGTGTATCATCTTGTTTGAGGTCCATCATTTTGTGTTAACTTAATATTAAAAAAATTGATGTTTTAGTGAACCTTTATAAGTATAAAGGTGGACACTACATTGTGTGAGTACTCATATTACTAAGGTTAAATTTTGCAGATCACTATACATATTCTTTGAGACACACATACGGGTAATTGAGGGCGTGGCTGAGTCCGACATTGTCTTGGAGGTGCAAACAACACAGGTATCTATCAACATTGAGTTTGTGAGATAGATCGTATACAGTGAGATATTTTCTGTCCTATAGTGCAAAACTATGGTTAAGTGTCATAGTGTAGGGACATGAAACATGAAGACAGGGATCCAGAAGATCCATGCAATAAGTACCTTTGTTTGCATCTCCAACACGCTCACGTGTGGTCGGTTCCCTTCCCCTGCTCGCACGTACTATGGCATGATGTCACTGAAGCTAAAAGTATCTGCTGCAGCCTGTTTGTATGCTAATGCGGTACCTTTTGAGGGTTTCTGGACAATATTTGTCACTGTTTTGGATTGTTAATGGATTTCCAATAATAAACATACATTTGCTTAAAGCAAGCATTTTTGTCCACTCCCATGTTGATAAGATTATTAAACACTTGACAAATATCCCTTTAAGGTACATTTTGAACAGATAAAGAATGGATGATTAATTTGCGATTAATCTTGATTAACCTCGGATGCCAGGCTTGCTTTGTCTGAAAGAAAGCCTGGGGAACATTGAAATGAAAAGTGGATAGAAGGGGCGGGGCTGCTGACAGTATGGGCAGGAGCCGTTCCAGCGGGAGAGGGGCTCAACCAGGTGTGCACATCAGTAGTGTCCACATTAAACTACTACTCAATGAAACAAACATGGCGACTGCAGCATTTAACATTATGCCAACAAAAGCTGTTGTGTGTTGTTTTGTTTATACAAGGTGTGTCAGAAAAGTAACAGGACTGTGGCAGCCACGCTCATGACCCAATGCTAATTGAGTAACTGCTTATCACTCACTGTGTCACTGTGTTGCGCATAATAAGCGGTTACTCAATTAACATTGAGTCATGAGCGTGGCTGCCACAGTCCTGTTACTTTTCTGACAGATGGATAGAAAGTGTTCGATTTAATTTTGGTTTGCACCCGGTGTGAAAAACACAGATGGACTCTGGTCCTGTCACCACTCAATCACAGTTTAGCCACACCCCAGCGAGTGAGCTGCTCGCTCATTCTATCCACTGTGTCAAATGAGAGTTTCTCCAGACCTCCGTTCAGAGTGGAGCGAGATTGGAGGGCTGGCCACACGCGACTAAAGCCCGGTCCACACCAACGATTCGCAATGCAACAGAATCCCCAAACTGCGCCGACCTCCAACGGGTCAATCCAGACAATCCGCTGCAATTTCTCTCTGCAACGTATGGCAACGTTTCGTTGTATCACTAATCATTGGTGTGAACTGGACTTAAATCGTGATTAACTATGGAAAATCATAAGATTAATCACAATTAAAACTATATATAGTTTGACAGCACTAATATATATATTGTGTGTACACACACATATATATATACACATATGTTTATGTAGGTGGAGATTAACCTGAAGCGCTACCCAACACCCTACCCCGAGGACCTGAAGAACATGGTGAAGTCGGTTCAGAGCCTCGTGGGTAAGGGTGTGCACAGCGGACATGCACATCAGCACCAGCTGAGCACGGGCACTGCCACCTCGGCAGGGACCAACATGGAACACACACACCTCAGCAAGGAGCCCTACGAACCACCGTGGCCACTGCCGCCTAAAGAGGTAGGATACACACACACAATCACAGACAGTTACAATGTATGTCCTTGTTTACGAAGTTGATCGTATGTTTTCTAACAACCAGTAAGTAAGTATAAAATATTTGGATCACAATTGTTATCAAATATCTATACCTGTTGCCTCAAGCAGCAGATGTAGAACTGTGTTGGTTAGTACTGTAATAGTAGAATGCCATGTTATTATCTGTATTCAGGAGAAGTAATGTATGATGCAGCTATGTCTTAAAGGGCCTAGCCTAGAAAATGACATTTCACTACAGTAGCTTTTGCTCATTTTGGGGGTTCTGTGGTGTATGTGCCTCCTACCAAAACTAAGACTCACTTTTTTGTGAGCTGGCTGTAATCCAACAAGCTGTTTTGATTCGATGCCCAATAACACGCCGGAATCTGACATGCTAAATTCAAGTTCATTCCTTTGATCTCACTACTGAAAAGAACATCTGCATGGAAATGATATTATAATAATCTTCATTGTATAAACAAACTAAATTATCCATGTTGAGTCATTTGGCATTTTCAAATAATTCCATTAAGCTGTGATCGATCAGATGGCATAAGCTAATATCCATAGCTTTCTCCATAGTGACAGGTGAACTAATAATGCCAGGTTAGTATATAAATTTACTCATATTGTTCAGATCAGTGCTTTGAGGAAAGAGAAAAGAGTGGTGCACTTCAAAGGCACACTTCAAAGCTGTACCAAGCCCATATCCAGTTCCATGCACACAGCATTGATTTTTTATGAGAAATTACATTTCATTTGACTCTGAGAACACAGACAATTCTCAGAGTGTAATAACCGCAAATTTTTCTCAAATTGTTCCTTTATGATCTCTCCTCTGGAATGATAGCTCAATCAGAATACTGTACAGATCAGTTGTAGGAGTCAGATAAACATTTTGATCAGCATGGTAACAAATTAAAGTATTAGAATAATATATTATAGGCCGTAGCGTGAGTGCCCTGCCAGAATGTCAGCTCAGCCTTAAGTGTTAGCTGTGCGCAGCAGGATAATCAAAGCACAAACTGAACTTGTTTACATACAGAGACAAAAAGTAACTGTCATATCCCACACTGAATAACAAGAACGCTATATTATTGACATGAATCCACATCAATTAGCAAAATTATGTCCAATTGGGATATAATGTCCTTTTCGATGGAGAGGATTGCCAATACACACATAACAATTTTTCTACTTCGAGAAATTGCAATGGCCAGATGCAACAAACTTCAAAGTTTGGGAAAGTTGCGTCCATTCTTTTAAGAAAGCACATTGTGTTTCCACTGGTGTCTTGGTTCATTTTGGCACTATTACGCACGTACAGCTGCTTTCCCCCAGAATCATCTTTTTTGGCTCTTCCAACCCGCTTGTGACTGCCCTTGCTGTTCCCAGCCCAGATGGTTCACTTTTTTCCACTTGTCTAGTTCTTGGGCTACCAAACTGCAATGCCAGGTGTTTTAATTCGCTCATGAACTAACACCTCGGCCTCCAAAACATATTTTCATGAATGACTGTCGTGTCATTTAGACATTTGCTTAATTAGAAATAACAGCTGAAATGCGATTATTGTTCCCAAGACTTATATAACTAAGTGAGTTTCGAGTGAAGTTGATAAAAAATATTGCTAAACACAATACTGTAGCCCTACTTTGCAATGATGCCAGAATTATGGGAATAGAGAAAATATGATCAGGCTTTATCTGAGTTTCTTTGAAGCAAAAACAAACTTAACAAATAAAATACATTTACCGGTAATTAGAAACAGCAAAGATGACACCTTTAATCAATCTCTGAATGACTGACGTATATTTGCCATGTTGTTTTGTGAATATAAATAAATGATTAATGTATACACGTAGTATATACGTGCATGTGTGCTAGGTAACCGACAGAGACATGCAGGACTTCGCTCAGAACCAGCTAATGGATCAGGGATCAATCCATAACTCTGGCATTGACATTCCCAAGCGGAAGGATAAGGAAGAGACAGAGAGCTCTGAGGTCAGACACGTGCACGCACGCACGCACACACGCACACACGCACACAAGCCTCATGTCCTTAGGAGTCTGACAGCTAATCTGAAAATGACTAAGCCCTAGAATTCAATTTAGAAAAACTAATCAATTTACAATTTTACAATTTTGGCATTCAGTAGATGCTCTTATCCAGAGCGACTTACAAGTGCAAAATCTGAATAACCAGTGTAATCATGAACACTAGTCCATAAACCGTAAATAATCACCTAAATAGAGAGTAGGGGGAACAGTCTAGTGCCTCAAATTAACTAGGACACAAGGTAAACGATGAACATATCATTTTGTCTAAATAATATACCATCTAAATCTTATTTGTGGTTGATCAATAATCAATGATGTCCTGCAGAATGCGAAATGTGTGATATACTAGAAAATTGCCAACATATGAAATCAGATTATACAATTGTCATTTGAATGCTGCTGATGAATTAAGGGCTTAATTGAATTTGAGTTGCTAAACCTTTATTTATTTATTTTGACCATTTTTCATTTATTCTTACATTTAATCTAATCCTGTCTAGTGTCCATGCCAGGCTGATTGATCGTTGTGTAAATGTCATGTCAAATGAAATAAGCAATAATACCATGAGTCTACTAAACCATTTGTTTTGTGTATCAGATGTGCAGATGTGGCACATTTTGTTCAAGCCGCAGACACTTCTAAATGCACTTTTACAAACAGCTCACTGAGCTCACTATGAGTTTGTTTGTTTCAGTGCATATACAGAAATTCATAGCAATAAGCTTGGGGCACCCACAACAGACATGCTAGCTGAAGAGAAGTTTTGTCCATACTGAGGACAAAGAAGTTACGGCAAAATAACCATGGCTGTTGGTTGTTTTGTTAGCTGGCAAACAAGTGCATTTAGGTCTTACTTTGATACAAACCCATCATGTTTGACATTACATCCTATCTTTCAAAACATTATCATTTCGCCCCATTGCTGTTTAGGAAATTATTTAAATTAGTAGAAATGTCATGTTGGGTTGGGTAGCCAATTCTCATTTGTAAATTACAGATTAATTCTGCGCTCTGCCATGCTCTGGTGAGAGCTCACTGAGTCAGAGTGGAGTTACGAACGCACCATTACATTTTTGGGTAACTGAAGTGTGAATCCTATCATTCTCTATGGCAGTTGTACCAGCTCTCAGTCTGCACAATGCTGTCGAGTTTAGTAAATCTGGCCTTTTTGTGACATATAGTACCATAAGAAATCCTTATCCCGTCCTCTGCAGCAGATGCAGTACTAACTACAGTATACTACTTCTAAAAGAGCTCATAGATTATTGTCTGTATGTTTGACTTGAGGTCTTTAACCCAATAAGACTGGGAAAGCATCTGTGTCATTTTTGATTTTAGCTATATGAATATAGCACATTGGTTTGGCTATTCAAAAATAGCAGATTTACAAGCTCATAGCGCTTCACTTCGTGCCACGCTATGAGCTTGTAGATCTGCAATTTTTTCAACATCTTGAAAATGTGTCCAAATCTTTGAATATATATATTACAGCTGATATAGCAACATGATTTTTTCAGAAAACTTTTAGGATTTAGAAGACATTTTGTACAATCGGCCTCAGGTCTTAATGGGTTAATTGTCAGGCTTAATAGAATGTGCCTTTGTCTCTCCTCAGGACTCTATGGGTGGATCTCCTAATGACATCCGTATCTCTGACATGAGACCCACCCTGGTGGAGCCTCCCATGTACAAACCTAAAGTGGTGCTGCTGGGCAAAGAAAAGAAAGGTAAAAAGAACGCACACTTCTGTCATGCTCTCCATGCGTATAGAAACATGTTCACATATTACACTGGTATACATTCGCACAATGTTGAGCTACATTATAGAGGCAGAGAAATACACCTACAAAGGCCAGCCACGAAAACATGTGGGCACACACAAGCGTGTGCGCCGCGAGCTAATGTGGTATGATGTAAAGTGCTTGAGGCTTGTTGTAAAATTGTCCATTAATTAGTCATGGTGAAGAGACTATTAATGTCAGCACACCACAGAGAGAGAGTGGGGGAGAAAGAGAGAGAGAGAGCCGGAGTAACTTAAACTTCTCTAGCTGTTAGACTCTAGTAGTCTGATATGTTCTACTACAATTCAATTAGCATTTAGCAGAGCGACTTACAGCGAGCAAGGTTAAAAGGATCCCTGGCTAATAAGCCAAATATCCATTAATACATTATAAGTGTCCTCGAACTAAGATGTGAAATTAAAAACACCATAAATATTTTATTTATTTTAGAAATAGTTCATCTTTCACTCAATAGAGGCAATGCCTGTCGCAAGTTGATGGTCATTTGTCCATGTATGGTCTAGCCCTATGGAATTTATGGAATGCATGTGAAATTAAAAACCAATATAATACTTCCTAAGGTTAATATGAGCATCACATCAATATTTTAAATGTGTTTTTTTTGCACATACATTCCATAAATTCCATAGCGCTAGACCACACATGGACAAATGACATCATCAACTTTAGACAGGCATTGCCCCTCTTGAGTAAAAGATTAACTGTTTATAAAATAAATACAATATTTAAGGTGTTTTAAATTTGTTATTTTAGTTATAGAGGGCAATTACATTACATTACATTACATTACATTACATTACATTACAGTCATTTAGCAGACACTTTTATCCAAAGTGACTTACAATAAGTGCATTCAACATAGGTAGGGAACAAAACTACTAATCACCAGAAGTCTTAAGTGCATTCTCTTCTAAAGCAAGCAACTAAGAGTATACCTGGCGCTAAGGTAAAAGTGCAATATATGATATATCAGCTACCTACTTTCTTAAACAGATGAGAAAAATAGGAAAATCAAATGAGCGAGAGCTAAAACAAATAAGTGTATCAAGTAAACAAGATCCAATAAAACAAGAGCTCGTACAAATAATTGACAACAAGTAGGCAAGGCTAAGAGGAAGGGTCAGGGTAGTGTTTCCTGAAGAGGTGGGTTTTCAGCCTGCGGCGAAAGATGGGCAGTGACTCTGCTGTCCTGACATCAGTGGGGAGTTCATTACAATGTTAATATGTTATAATGTTCAATTATAATGTATTAAGGCATATTTGGCTTATTAGCCAGGGATCCTTTTAACACAAGGTAATACATCAAATGCATAAAGATGGTAATCTAGGATCATAGGTAAACCAGGGACCTATCATCAGTCTAAACAGTATAATAACAAAATGTAATAATCTGTACAATGAAACTATACAAACTATAGGATGCAGGTCAACAAATGAACCTGTCATCCGTCTAAATAACATGCTATCTAAATTAAATTTTAACCTTTGCATAAGACTGCAAGGTCGTCAAGGCTAGAGCAAGTGCTACCGGCTAAGGTGGATGACATTACATTACATTACAGTCATTTAGCAGACGCTTTTATCCAAAGCGACTTACAATAAGTGCATTCAACATAGGTAGGGAACGAAAACTACTAATCACCAGAAGTCTTTAGTGCATTATCTGCAAAAACAAGCAACCAAGAGTATACCTAGCGCTAAGGTAAAAGTGCAATATATCAGCTACCTATTTCTTTAAACAGATGAGACAAAATAGCTAAATCAAATGAGCATGAGCTAAAACAAATAAGTGAATCGACTAAACAAGATCCAATAAACAATCCAATAATCCAATAAACAATACAGCAATAGAAAACAAGCGTTCGTACAACTAGTTAACAACAAGTAGGTCAGGCAGAGAGGAAGGGTAGTGTTTCCTGAAGAGGTGAGTTTTCAGCCTGCGGCGAAATATGGGCAGTGACTCTGCTGTCCTAACATCAGTGGGAAGTTCATTCCACCACTGTGGGGCCAGAACAGAAAAGAGTCGTGACCGTGTGGATCGGCCAGAAGGACCCTTGAGTGACGAGGCAATCAGTCGCCCCGAGGTGGCAGACCGAAGTGGTCGGGCAGGGGTGTAGGCATCGACCATAGCCCGGAGGTAGGAAGGAGCTGTTCCTTTCACTGCCCTATAGGCTAGCACCAGGGTTTTGAACTGGATGCGAGCCGCTACGGGGAGCCAGTGTAGAGAGCGGAGAAGGATGGTTGTGTGGGAGAACTTGGGGCGGTTGAACACCAGACGAGCCGCAGCTTTCTGAACAAGCTCCAGGGGTTTGATGGCAGATGCCGGAGCACCAGCAAGGAGGGAGTTGCAGTAGTCCGTGGATGACGGCAGACAATTGGGAGTGAGTCTGCAGTTCTAACTGCAATGGGGAGTTTGTTCCACCGTTTGGGAGCCAGAAGGGAGAAGAGTCTGGGATGTATGGAGCGTTGTCCTGGATGTTTTAGGGACGGTTCTGACAGCCAGCTTCCCTGTGTTTGCTGATTTGAGTGAGCGGGAGGGGTTGTACTGTAGGGTTGGATCAGGCTTTGAAGATACGGGGGTGCCATACCTTTGGTTGCTTTGAAGGCCAAACATCAGTGTTTTGTACTTAGTGCGGGCAGTAATTGGGAGCCAATGGAGGGAGCGGAGAAGGGGGGAGGGGAGACATGTGAAATTTTTGGCTGGTTGAAGATCAAGCGTGCTGCGGCATTCTGGATCATTTGGAGGAGCTTAAGTGCACATGCTGGGAGGCCAGTAAGGAGCGAGCTACAGTAGACCCCCCGCCCCCACCCACCATTTGTCATCACAATGACATCACCACCCGCATACCCGGACCTGTATGTGTAGCTGATAGAAGCACTTCCATTTGAAAGAGGACATCACAGACCTGTCCGTCCAATTGTAGCCTCTGCGGTAATGCATTCACAAAAATATTACTGTCGTTGACCGGTTGCGGAAATATTATGTTAGAATAACATCATATTTAGAATAGTTAGGAGTGTCTTTCTTGGCCTACTGGTAGTCTGTTAAAAACGGCGCTGATTGGTGCAGCGGTTTGCGGGGTTAGCCCCTAACACACAGACAGACAGACAGACACACACACACACACACACACACACACACACACACACACACACACACACACACACACACACACACACACACACACACACACACACACACACACACACACACACACACACACACACACACTCTCTCTCTTTTGGCCGGTGGAGATAATACATACAGTTAAAGTGATAACTAGATTTTTAAAAACACTCAGAACTCAATGAACAGACAGACAGATACAAATATATTACAAGAGAATCTGAGCATGTCTCCAGCTTATTTGAATAGTTTCTAACCAGGTGCACTGTCTAGAAAATGTATTTTAGAGTCAGAGGGACTGTACTAGCACTCATGGAAATGTCCTTCAGGCACTTTTATTTAGTTGGCACCGGCAGCATACAAAACAATGCACGTGTTTTGACACAAAGCCTTCCTCAGCTTTAAAAATGTGTAACAATAGATTGCAGCTAAACTGATAATGTGTGCTAGACAAGCAGACTATGACAGACTGCTGTAGATAACAAACATAAAAACAGAGAACACAAAAACAACACTCCTATATTCTTCTCATTTGACTTTCAAGTCGTTAGAGAGATAATTGTGGAGGCTTCATGTAGAGATAATTGTTTGAGAGTGAGTTCAAAAGGGCATCACTGTGGTTACATCAAAAGCTAAATTAGGTTCTTCTCTCTCTCTCCCTCTCTCTCTCTCTCTCTCTCTCTCTCTCTCTCTCTCTCTCTCTCTCTCTCTCTCTCTCTCTCTCTCTCCCTCCAGAGTCTACTGATGAAGAGGTGGATAAGCTCCATTGTTTAAACCACAGTGGCTCTTCAGCTACCTATTCAGACTACTCCCCTTCACAAGGCTCCTCTGGCTCCTCCAACCCGTCTGCCAACGCACATCCACACACACTCTCACACACGCACACGCACCCGCACGCGCACCCGCACCCGCACTCGCACTCACACACGCCTGTTCTGCCGGCCCCCAGCAAGGACCAGGCCCCACAAACACACTGGACCAACAGGTACGCACACGCACCACACGCACACACACACACACACACACACACACACACACACACACACACACACACACACACACACACACACACACACACACACACACACACACACACACACACACACACACACACACACACACACATTCTAGTTTTATCTACATTCCTCACTCTAGCCCCCCCCCCCCAATTCTCTCCAACCGTCCATCATCTCTTCTGTTATCTCTTTCAATCCCTCCCTCCATCTCTCCATCTCCTCTCTTTATCATCCTACCATCTATTTACCCTCTTCTCCCTCTTCCTCCCTTCATCACTCTGTCTCTCTCATCTATCTGTCAGCTGAGTCAAGGTCAGTGAGACTCATTAGAATGCTGCAGAGTTCTCCGCAGTTCTCTCTCTCTCTCTCTCTCTCTCGGTCTCTCTGGCCTTCGTTTTCTCTCTCCTACTGCGTATAATATATCACTCCCTCTGTCCCTCTTCAGCTCTGTTACTCTTCATCCCATTTCTTGGGCTCTCTGTATTTGTCTCTCTCTCTGTCTCTGTCTCTGTCTCTGTCTCTGTCTCTGTCTCTGTCTCTCTCTCTCTGTCTCTCTCTCTCTCTCTCTCTCTCTCTCTCTCTCTCTCTCTCTCTCTCTCTCTCTCTCTCTCTCTCTCTCTCTCTCTCTCTCTCTAAACTAAAGTTTTCAAATAATTGTAGTGGATTAAAAGTATAATATTTGCCTCTGAGATGTAGTGGAGTAGAAGTAAAAGTACTGAAAATTGGAAATTCTCCAGAAAAGTAAAAATACCTAAAAATTGTACTTAAGTACAGTACTTGAGTAAATGTGCATAGATACTTTACACCACTGGATATTATCACTGTCATTTGGAATAGCTGGTTGGCTTTGCTGTCTCTAGCGTTACATATTCATTCATTTTCACAATTGTGTTGATTATTTTCAGAGGGTAATGGCAAAAAAAAATTAAGTTCAGTGCCTGTCTATATAGTTATGGTTTGGATGGAAGGCTGAGTTAAACAGTAGTACTCTAGTAAGGTTTCACTTAAGTTCCACACAGAAAGGTCTGTGTAGCCAGGAGAGGAGGTTGTCGAATATTACATTTCCTACCCAAGTGTCCTCTTAAAGGCAATAACGTTTGTAAAGTGGTTGCTTAGACTACTAAACTGATGATCAGTCTAGCAGAGTGAGAGAGATAAACGAAGTCCTTTTATTCCCTGTTCATAACCACTTACTGTAAACCCTATTATACTTTGTTGACTGGAGTCCTCCAGGGGTCTATACTATGCTCCCTCCTTTTTTCCCTCTACAACAAATCTCTTCACTGAAAATAGCTGTTTTTCAAGCGCGTCCCAACGCAACTCGTTTTGAGCTTGTAGATCGGTTATTTTCACTGAATGTTCGCCCCCAGAATAGAATAGGGCCACTAGGGTTCATGCGGTTAATACTGTGGTAGTTATTGTAACATAATTATTGTACTTACTAAAGTCTATTGTTTATATTATATATATTTTGTATATTTATAGATTGGCCCAGTCGTTCCCTAAGCCCATCGACTCTAAGCCCCTGCTGTCTCAGAGGGAAACCCCGCCATCAGGAACTCTACAGCAGCGTGGGGACCGACGGCCACTCAGCGAGCCATTCGATTGGTCCGAGGTCCCTCATTATGACAACACCGGCTTTGATGCCGAAGAATCTCCTCTGGAGACCCCGGTTACTGGCTCTAGCAAGGGAAACCCCCCGCTGGGCTCTATACCCCGCAGCCAATCACAATCACATGGGCGTCGTCCACTGCTTAGGCAGGAGCGAATCGTAGGAGTCCCTCTGGAGCTGGACACCAATACACTCCCCTTCCATGGCAATCAGCGCTCGACCCCTGAAAATGAAACCGCCGGCTCTGGCCCTCCCCCTAATCAGAACCCCTGGCAGAACTGGACTCGAACCCCCAGTCCATTTGAGGACAGAACCGCCTTCCCCTCCAAGCTGGACCTGACGCCCTCATCTAGCCCCAACCCAGACCGCAAGGAGCAGGAGGCAAGGTAACCCAATGGAAGACGACCCTGGAACATTGCCGTCCTAGCATCATGAGGCTGCTCCACCTCTATTATTCTGTCTCCTAGAATTAACATGCTTCTTCAACCCTTCTTTTTGTGATGGTGTTTGACCCCTCCTTGTTTGTAATGTTAGTATTATTATGTTGCTTGAACCCTGCTGGTTTTATGCCCCTGTCATTACACCGACACTGCTTGACCTTCCTTGTTTTTCGTCTTGTTTCAAGGCGGGAACAAGGGGCAGGAGGACCTTTGCCTGGCAACTGGGGTTACCACAACAACCAGGTGGAGCAGAACAGGAAGGAGCAGCTGGGTGTTGGTGGGCCCAACAAGGTAACCGTGGTAATGAGTAAGAGCTCGGAGCGCCTGTCCCCCATGATGAAGGAGATGAGGTCCAAGTTTAAGAAGTCTCAAAGCATCGATGAGATTGACATGGGGTCCTACAAGGTCTACAGGTTGGTTTATTATTATATTACCCTGTCATGATCACTGTTATCCTCATCTTCCGAGCTACTGTTAGCTGATTTTATTAAGGACTGCTGCGGTTATTGTTACCTTTCTCCCAGCATCCCGATGATGGACAGCTACAATTCATCCATGGAGCAGCAGACCAGTTTGGACCGTTCAGAGATGCCCGGTCCTCTAGAACATACCAGCATGGCCCGGTCCCAGTCTGCCCCCATGTTAGATGATGACCTGGGCTTCCCAGGGAACCCAACCAGCAACCAGAACCAGCTGGTACAGAGCCAAAAACCTGCCATTCCACATAAAGCCTACCACTTTGACCATAACTACAATCCCCAGGTTAATAGTTCTGTCCTGTTTTTGAGGTGAGGATAGAGAAGGAGCCAGAGACGGATGGGGTGGTGGGGGGGGGGGTAGAGAAAGACTGGGATGGATGGAGATGGAGGAGGAAGGACATGAAATGGCAGAGAGGGGTGGATGGAAGGAAGGAGGGAAGCAGGGAGAGGGCAAGAGACCAGGAGAATGTCACAAAAAGAAGGGATTAATGGAAAGAGGAACAGAGAAATGAGAAATGCTATGTTTTAAAGTAAATTGGAAATATGTGGGTTTAATATCCTAGTTTGATGCAAACAAATACTTACAGATACAGAATGTGTTTTGAACGGATTCAACCTAGGACGACTTCACACATTTTCAACTTTATTTTCATCTTCATAATAGATCCTCACTAATGCTCCTGATAAAAAAAATCTACTTAGTCTGTGTCTCATAGAAGGGCTGTGGACACTCTTTTTTTTTATGAACGCGAGAACTATGGCTTCCATTATAGCAACTTTCCAGGAATAGAAAGCCTGTAGTTTCTATTAGCTTGGATTCCCCATCGATGATGTCACTGGTAGACAGGGTTCTGAGCTGTCCACAGCCCTCCTCTGAGACACAGACTGAGTAGACAAAAATGGTGCAGTATTATCATCAGCATTAGTGAGGACCAATTATATGAAGACAGTTTGAAAATGGATGAAGTCCTTTAATGGAATTTTACTATAAAAATATTTAAAACAGAAACCACTGTCACCAGGTGTGCATGTTATAACAGTAACACGAGAAAGCTTTCAGAGCTTTGAAATAACTGATAAACATTCTAATTTATCAGGTGACCATGGATCGTCGGGCACCGCCTCCTTTCCCCAACACGCCGGAGTATGTCAACCAATCAGGGAAGGCCTTAGAGTATGTCAACCAGCCTGGCAAAACTTTACCCAAGGACCTGGTGAGCCCTCGATACCGTGGCTATCCGCCATTGGAGATGTTTTCTTTCCCTCAGCCACCAAACCATCAGGATGGCCCGCCCAGCCAGTCACAGCAGCCAATCCCATCCCAGCGTTCCAGACCAGGGTTTTTGAGGAGAGCAGACTCGTTGGTGAGCTCGACGGAGCTAGCGCTGTTCCGCAGAGTCCATGAAGCCCAGCAGGAGGCACTGCAGGAAGCACAGTACCGAAAGCAGGTAAGGATCAGTTCAGTGTGCGTGTGCGTCTGTGTGGGCACATGCCACCAAAACTAACAATCTTCCAATTTACGCTCTTGAACACCTCACATTTAAAGTTTACATACATAATATTGTTTTATAAAAAAATACTTTTAAAAAACAGATAAATAGTGAACCTTATGCAAGAGAGGTGTTGTAAAAATGTGACATCTAGTGGCTTACTGCTGTCTATTATTGTTCCTTAAAGAATGTCAACATGTCAACTTACTTGACGTTAAATAGGAGGCTGTCTTTGTGAACTTCATACATTGTATTGTTTGAGCTTTTGTATACAACTGAACTTCATTTCCCTGCAGGACTGTAGGTAAGTAAGATAACCAGAATGTATGCCCATATCCCTCAGGCTGACCCCCCACTGTATGGCCGTTCCCTGGCATACTCCACCCTACTGGATCACTCCTCTGCCCTCTCCAACATGGCTGACAGCCAAAGCCAGCTGATGCACAACAAGAGGAATGGTCGTTATGACGACGATTACCCCACCTACCAGGAGCAGAAGAGACCAATGATTGGTTACCCTACTAAGAGTCTGACTCAACGGCGCCCCCTCTCTGCTAGGAGCTATAGTACGGAGACCTACGGAGCATCTCAGGTACAGATCTATCTGTATGCCTATGTCAGTGTGTCTGTCTGTCTATTTGTCTGCTTGTTCTAAATGTTCTGAAATTATAGCACAGAAAGCTGCAGAGCATCTGTAGTGGAGAGCTGTTGGTCTACATTTTATATTGGACTTAAAAGCTCTTGAATGAAATACATGAGGATTTTGCCTCTATTTTAGTCCAGACTGGCTAAATCCGCTATTTGGGGATTTAGGATGGCGCAAGGGGCGTTCCCGTGCAAAAGTTGCTATTTTCGTACACCAGCCTTATCCCTTAAACACCTGCACTACCCGTTGCATTATGCATAGGTGTGGTTATGCATAGGTGTGGTTTGGGCGTTACAATAATAAAACCAATCACCGTGCCAGATGCCATTGCCTTTAAGAGAAGACTGCGCAAGCCATTGTCCCCCAATGCAATCTTCGTGAGCTCTCTCCCTCTCTGACAGTGTTGCCAGGTCTGCTTATTATAAGCCACGTTGGGCTTGTTTTTCTTTAAAGTTGCTTGTAAATAATGGTAGTTGTGGGTTGCGGTTGTGAGCTTGTAGATCGGCTATTTTCAAATAGCCGACATATCTACCTCCAGGCGCAAATAACGGAGTCGGCTTAATGAATAGCAGGTATAGCGGCCGCAAGATACCGTTTAGGGACAGTGCCAGCTCCCTTATGCGTAATTCACGGGTAGCAGGCAGTAATTCACGGGTAGCGGGCAGCGGGTGCGGGTAAAGCAGTGGCAAGAATAGGGCCCAAAGTCTTATTTCTGTTTGAATAAACGACAAAATCTTTGTCATTAGGCCCGTCCGGTCTCGGCTCGTCCCACCATGGCTGCCCTGCTGGAAAAGATGCCCCCTGACTACACCTTAGCAACCTGCCCAGAGAAAAATGAAGAAGCAGTCAAAATAAGGCAAATCATGGCGCAGAAACCTGACGACATCACCTCCAAGATGCCTGCCGACTGGAGGCAGCAGCTGCTCAGGCACATAGAAGCCAAACGGCTGGACAGGGTACGTCGAAATAGAACAGACACACCAAAGAGGAAAAAAACAGGATTGGCAGAAAGGGGCCACGTCTTTGACACTGGAGGTTGAGAAACAATTGCTATTAAAGATAACACCAGACACTGCACTGGGATTGGCTATCATGTAATACATGCCAGCGCTGGCAGGCAGAGCTGAGTAGTAATACCTCCAAATAGTGATGCAAATTAGCCTCAGCCTCTACCATTCAAAGGTAACACCAGATGCTGTGTATAAAATTCTATTCATACAATACACGCACCCATACACAGTCATTCTGAAGCACTCCCTGTCTATTTATGTGTGAGTCTGTGTCGTGAGGTCCACCAGGTGTGTGTCTGGCTGCATGCGTGTCCTCCCCACACTATCCCACTGTCAGCTTGATCCACTCCCACTAATCTGGATGTGTGTCAGTGAGTCACACGTGTTAGCACATCGAATACAGTGGTAGAACATTTTTAACACCATTGTAACAAATGTTTTGGTGCTGTATTCAGTCTCAGTAATTTTTTAATAAGTAAGGCCAGACATTTGCTGGGGTTAAATTATAATTGGAAATTAAACAAGTTATCTGCCATAACTTGTCCTCAAACTCATTGGAACAAAATTAAAACAGGTTGAATTGGCTTTTTGTCATATAATCTTTTACATTAGAATGATGTATTTACATAAGATATAAATACATTACAAGGTTTAATTAATTACTCACAACAAAGCGCTTTCGACAATATTGATTAAATTGCTCTTGATCTTTCAAATTATATTCAAATTCTGTGACACTCTCGGTTTGACATCCGTTGGACCTCCTACTCTGTCCCACACGTGCATCCAACATTTCTAAAATGTCAGACATGAGTGTTGACCTTTAGACACTTTGCACTGTGGGATGGATAGAAATTTGAAATGAGTTGGCATCCATCTTGGTCCAGTCTGTATATTGGTTGATAATAATTACATTAATATTACAGTGAACGTTTTTAGTTTTGGCTCTTGTTTGTTGAAGCCTGTTATCTGCTTCATTAATCATGTGTTATCAATCATCTATTAATATCATTTGTATTCTAATATGATGATTAATAATGTGAACATGAACTGAGCTAATGTAAGGATGACACACCTCCAATTGTTGCCAGTTTGATCCAATGTTCTGTGTGTGTGTGTGTGTGTGTGTGTGTGTGTGTGTGTGTGTGTGTGTGTGTGTGTGTGTGTGTGTGTGTGTGTGTGTGTGTGTGTGTGTGTGTGTGTGTGCGCGTGCGCGTGCCTGTGTGTGTGTGTGTGTGTGTGTGTGATCACCAGCTAACATTTTTTGTGCTTTCAGTAAATCAACACTGTTGTTGTAATTGTTGTTGTTTATGTTGTTTATTGATGTTTTTGTCGTAATGTTTGTGGAGCTCACAGTGTGTTGTCGCCACACTGCTGCCTGCTGTGTAAGCTCCACCCACATTCACCCATGTCATGTGATGTGTCTCCTCCAATCAGAGTGGTGTCCTAAAGCACAACACGCTCACGCTGGGCATGCTCTGTCAGGGCGGGGGGCACGGCCAGGGGCGCAGCGGCACTTTGAACTTTAACTTTTACAATAACACTAAGCATGAGCCCCCTGCTGGCCACTGGCTGCCACTACCTCCACCTCCGTCTGCTAATGCTGTGAGTATCATACTAGTAACCCTGGACCTAGGGCTGGGTGATGACTTCAAATCAATATCACCATTATTTCTAACTTTTGCCTCGATTATGATGAATGAATGATTATTAAGAATTATAAAAAAATATTATTATATATACATATGATGTATGTATCAGATCTATAAGCTCACAAAGTTTGTTGATTTTTGTACGCCACCATTTTACACCGAAGTATAATACAGGGCTTAAGGGGTTATCGATTTGGTCGATGATAAAAAAAATCGATTAGATTTTCTTCTTGTCGATTCATTGATATATAAGAAATTAAAAATATTAATATAAAAAAATCTGCTTCTAGATTATTCAAAATTAAGTCGGTTATTGGTTCTAAACATCTGTTTCGATATATTTTCAGTTAATTGCCCAGCCCTAGTTGAATCCCTGGTACTGTTGTCATTACTGTAGAGAGACAGTTTACTCCCACTAGACACTGGTTTTAAACAAAGTACAGTGTGAACCTCTTGCTTGCCACTGATTCTTTCCTGTCACAAGTTTGGTGTGTAATATCAGAATAAACCATGCATCAGCATTGCCACTATAAATAGGTAATAATCACAACTTGAACTTCCTTTACAATTTCAAAGACATACAGTAAACCTCTTTCTAAACTGACATTAAGTATAACTGTGTAACACACACAGCTAACTCGATAGAGGCTACAGCCGGAATTTCAGATCTGTCGTGGTTATATCAATTTATTGATATTAATAAACTATTAAGAAGGGGTGGGGGGTTAATAATAAGTCAGGGAAATTGTACATGAGTTGCAGCCTTAGACTATAAAGCAACACAACAAATGATATACTGTAGAGATGTATTGCTTGACAGTAGCTTGTAAGAGAGCTGCGTTACGACTGCCATAAAGGAGGTTGGTTGTTTTATTTTATATCAGTCATAAATATGTGTATGTGTAGGACTTACACACCATTTAATTTATTCTAAATCTTGTATATTAGAATCCTTTGCAGATGTAGTCTACTTGTACGTGCTATTGCTGCAGCATATAAATTCATGTGAGCTATATGTGTTCTCTGTCACTGTTTGAACCTGCATTTGTTTACATGTCCATATGGTGAAACTGATCGCACAGCACTTCTCGTTGTCGCTATACCTACATCGTCCCGTGTGTCATTGTGCTTAGCTTTGAATTCCTCAAGATGAAATTCAAACCGTAGTGGTGTGTTTAGGTTGTGACGGATGAGAGCAGGGGGAGGAGAAGATAAACCTATCACTTGCATCGGAGGCAGGCACAGGTTTAGTCTCAGTTAGAGTTGATTTTTTATATTTAAGATATATTTTTGGGATTGTTCTGGTTCCTGGTTGTAGCCCTTTTGTAGTCAGAGTAGTAGTAGTTGACCAATCAAAGTTGAGCAGGCTCTGGTGACTCAAAGTTAGCATACAGGTAAACAGTCCAAGTTCAATCTTGACTGCTTGTAAGCCATCGCTAACTTCTGACGATTTTGCTTCTTGTTATTTATTTATCTGCATTCATATGCAGATATCTAATTATTTATAGAGAACACCCCATATGTCATCTGTATCTAAAACAAGTTGGTAATTAGACTGTAAACAATGACCAATGCACCGTAGTGGAAGTTTAGGCCTGGATATCCAGTATCCAGTATCCAGTACAACGGCAGCCCAGTAACATTGTCCCCAGAGGCTAAATCGTCTTCAGACTGATGGTTAGGTTTCCGGCATTGATAAGCTACTGAACGATCTAGATTGTGTACCTGATTTTCCAACCTGGCACTTAGTTTCTTTGGGTTAACATTCCAAATGAGGGCCTTCTTCAGTTGACCCAGTGTCCCTACATTCCGTATGCTTGATGACGTGAAGCAATGCGTTTGATGTCATTGCTTTGTGAAGTCAACACTTCGCAGAGAAATACACAACACTCTTTGTTTCTTACTACATATAACTGATCTCCTAACATCAGAACAGTGGGATTTAGTTAGAGAGAATCTGTGAAGGTTCCCTTGACATTTACAAGTCCTATTTCAACAGGTAGACTGACATAATCTCTGTCCTAAAATACAAGCCTTGCCCACTGACATGCTGGCAGGCACTGCATGGAATCGTGTGTGTTTAGACGTTATGTATAAATCAAACACATTAAACCTATTACCATCATTAGGCCTGCTAAATTAGGCACATTACCCATGTGTTTGTAGGTTAAAACAATCGCCCCAATAGAATGCATTGCATACATTTGCAGGTCGTGGGCTTTGTAGTCAGTAGTTCCAAAGGAAAACAAGATAATTTGGCTTCAACATTGTGTTGAAATGAGATATGGCCTAGACCCACCCCTCTGTCCCACACACCAATCAGTTCGAAGGTTGATACTGTACATAACATGTGGTCTTTATTCTACAATCAGTGATAAACGATCATCCTGACAACAGTGTCTGTCTCTTTCCCTTTACTTTTCCTCTTTTTCTTGCTCCTCTCCTTTCTCCATTCTCTCTTCCCCTCTTCTCTACATCCTTTATCATCCTCTACCCCTCTCTCTCTCTCTCTCTCTCTCTCCCTCTCCCTCTCCCTCTCCCTCTCCCTCTCTCTCTCTCTCTCTCTCTCTCTCTCTCTCTCTCTCTCTCTCTCTCTCTCTCTCTCTCTCTCTCTCTCTCTCCCCCCTCCACCCCTCAACAGTCCCCCTCTCAGCAAGGTGCTATGATGGATAATGACCAGGAGGGGGGGCCAGCAGGTAATCAGTGGGTTCCCTACTCTCTGGGCCGGAGGGACGTCCCCCCCCGACATCCTCAAGAAGGTTGGTCTCTTGTCTCAATGTCTTAACCCTGGATATAGTGAATAGCAGTTGATTAAATACGCCTACTTGAGGGAGGATGTGAGTGTGTGTGCATGCATGGTCGTTTATGTGTCTGTGTGTACAAACTGCACATACGGTGTAATGGTTACATTTCTCAGTCTAGGTTGGGTTTTTTATGTCTCCGTGGTATCAGTGTTGATTTTGACAGCAAATTTTGATTTAGTTTTAGTCATAGTCTTTTGAGTAAAATTCCATTTAGTTTTAGTCATATTTTTGTCTTTTTTTTTAGTTTTTGTCTAGTTTCGTCGACTAAATATTATTAGATTATAGTCGACTAAATGAACCGTTGAAATGTATGTTGGCGGTGCCTTGATGGCGTCATAATGGCTGATTTTACACTTGGTTGCATGCTGAAAATAGCCGATCTACAAGCTCACCACGCGTCGCAGCGCGACGCGTTGTGAGCTTGTAGATCTGCTATTTTCAGAGAGCAACACCCGAGCGCAACCAAACATACAATGACTTGTCTTTTAGTTCTACTGGATCTCTTCTCCACTAGATCCCTCACTAACATTTTAGTCTAGTTTTTATTTGTTGACGAAATTGTCAGTATATTTAGTCTTAGTTTTAGTCATCGTAGCTTAGTTTTTATTTAGTTTTCAACACTGCGTGGTATACATGTCTCGTGCTGTCTGGCAAGAACACAGCAAAACAAATTGAAGAAATGAGACATGTCATGTACAGCACATCTCAAAAACGAATAATGGAATTTAAATCAATGATACAATTGTCTAAAGCAGGGCACCCTGGTGACTCAAATAAATGAGGCTATCCCTCCCGCAGCCGAACCGTGTTCGAGTCTGACCTGAGGCTCCGTACGGCATGTCATCTCCCTCTCTCTCCGTCTCTGTCTCACTGTCTCTATCTGAAATGAAGCACAAAATGATAGCGATAAAATACAATGAAAGTCTAAAGCTTGGGAACTTCAGCTCATCTGGCAGGGTATTGCAGAGACTGGGGGCATACTGACTAAAGGCAGTTCTTAGTCTTGTTATAACTAAGAGACCACTTAGATGGCTCATCATAAGCAGTTCATACAGTATGTCAGAAATGTAACTTAGCGCCAGACCATTCAGAGCTTCAATGCAAGCAGCATGTTCTGGTAACAAAAGCCACAATCTAGTATACAATTAAAATGCTCAAATGTTATTTTTTACAGTTAGAAAGTTTTATTTGACAAATGAAATATCTGGTCCATAGACCAGATAATCAGACCAATATTTGTCTTGGTGTAATATTAGCCTTCTTTGATGGCATGCAGAGTTATATAAAACAAATCTTTCCTGACTGCATTGATTTAAAACAGCCTTAAAATCTGAATAAAACACTTAGGCATTCCTCTCTATTATTTTCTGGATGGTCACGCTTCTTTAAGCCAAGGGCTTGGAGGCTGATCAGAGAACTTCCGTGGGAAGAAATGGCAGCTAATTGGTTTGAGCCTACTTAAGGAAGATGTGAGTGGGTGTGGAAGGTGTGAGTGTGAGTGTGTGCATGGTTGTTTATATGTCTATGTGCACATAGTGGTTGAATATCTCAGTCTGGGTTGTTTTTTGTGTGTCCGTGGTAACCATGTCTCCTGCTGTCTGGCAAGAACATGGCAAAACAGAGAGAATAAAAGAGTACAGTACAGAATACCTCTCAATGTACTTCACAGGAAACAATAAATATATGTATAGTTATTCAACAACGTTATCTGCTTGCCCAGCATTGCCGGAGTTATTGTTCTGACAATGCATCGCAATCAATCAGTGTGTTGAGGTTTCGGGTACCCAGTATTGTTGCTCTTATGTTATTACATTAGCAATCACAGCCATGGACCGTTTCAGATGCTGCCACTTGGCAAATAGTCTCACGTAGCCAAACGATCAGAGATCTCCGCCTACCGGGACGTCAGAGGAAATCTAAATTCATTGAATGTGCTTGGACCCTGGAGACAATCAGCAGTAACAACCCTACGCTCCCACTGCTTTGAAAACCAATCCTGCTACCGTCCCATATGAAGGAACGCCACCTAAAGTCTTTGCAACAATTTCCAATTGTATCCACCCAGTTTTAGCCCATTCATTGAATGTGGACGACGCCAGACATATCAATAGGTGGAGATCTCTGATCTTATGGATGCAAGACTATTTGGCAAATGGCTTCATAGCCACAAAGCCACTGTGAAATAGCTACGTCCACTGGACAATCAGGTTTATGAACGACCAGACTAGGAAAAACTAAAACAAACTTCAGAAACACTCATTCCCCCTGGCTGCCTGTGTGTACAGCCTTTGTATGAAGGCAGGTGCACCTAAAGGCTCCCTCACTCACCTACCTGTCAGTCGACAAAACATCGACTGATGCACTTGGACATCAGTGTTGTTGTTACCTGCAGTCACTGGTTGTTGCGGGTCTTGCAACAGACACCCTCCTCCAGGCGACCCTGACCGAGGCTGATCAGGCCCCAGCCTCTGTCCAAGTGGCATGCTACTACATGCCACATTTACAGACTGTAACAGCCTGAATCCACGCCTGGCCAATGCCGGACTGATACCTCAATATTTTAACACATACCACACACAATGGCACACAATACTTTAATGTTTTGCTTTACTATTGCCGCTCTTCTCTATGATTTCTCTGTTGTTGTTATTATTGCGGCTACAATGTTGAGGAACCAAAACCAAATAATTATACTCTTGTGCACTGTACACATAGTGTAAGCGTGTATATATCCGTGTTTATGCTTATGTGCACATGAGCACACTTGACAATTCTCTAACTCTTCTCTCTTTACTTCCTCTCACTCTTTACTCTCATCTCTCTCTCTCTGCACAGGCTCTCCACTCCCACAACCCCTCCCATCAATCACACAACACCATGGTTGTCACCGCCTCCTCCTCCTCTTCGGGCAACCCCTCCCACCGGGGGGGCCAGCAGGGCTATGAGAGTGGAGCGATCAACAAGGGGGGCCAATACCAGCCGATGTCCATCTCTTCATCTGGTGGGGCGGGGCAATATCAAGGCTCCCTGCCTCAAGGTAAATCGATGCGATTTGTTTTTTGGGCGGTGAAACCGCCCCTATATGTGAGGTTTGGGATTTGCACCCTCCCAACCCTGCGCTGTGATTGGCCACCAGTGTACCCCCCTAACCCTGCACCGTGATTGGCCAATCACAGTCTATTCAGGACTGTGATTGGCTAGTGAAACATGACAAATGTGCATATATATAAATATAAATAAATAGGACTATGCACTTAAAAAAAACACATTTATGGGGTTTTTTAAGTTAGGGGTGTACAATGGTTGGTCCACAATATTACTTTTCTTTAAGTGAACTTCCATCACTGTGATGACCACTGTGACCACACCGCCCACTTCACACTGGGTGTGATTTTTTTCTTTATTTTCTTCTTTGAGGCTTCGCCAGTTCTAGTGCAGCAATTCTCAACCTGTGGGCCGGGAGGACATTGCATTGGGTTCAAATGGTTAAATGCAGTGGTAGAAAGTAACTAAGTACATTTACTCAAGTACTTTACTTTACTGGAGTATTTCCAATTTTCTTTACTTTTACTTCTACTCCATTACATCTCAGAGACACAATTGTTTAGATTAGATTTTGATTATTATTACAAAACCTACATTAACCACTTCAGCCCTATTTAAACTTTGGCTTTTTGAAAATAGACGATCTACAAGCTCACAATTGTGAGCTTGTAGATCTGCTATTTTCAAAAGATTTGTATACATTTGAAAACTTGTGAAATGGGACATTCTGCATTATGAGTACTTTTTGTACTTTAAGTATATTTTGATACCAATACTTTTGTACTTTTACTCAAGTACATTTTGAATTCCGGACCTTTAGTTGTTACAGAGTATTTCTACATTGCAGTATTGATTATTTTACTTAAGTAAAACATTTGAGTACTTTTTCCACCACCCAAGTGGTTAAATGTTAGCAAGCTTATCGTATCATTATCCTCCTAGCACTGCCTGCTCCTGGCCAGCCGTACTCCAGCTCAGGCCTGGCTCTGGCCCTCTCCCCATCTGGAAGCCAGCCGCAGTATGGCTCCCACCAGCCCACCCTCCCAGCTACCAATCCCCAGTACCACAGCAACCAGGGTATGGGCCATAGCAACCAGGTTGGCATGACGACACACACCAACCCACGGCCTCAGAGCGCTCGTTGCCTCCTGCAGACGAAAGGACAGAAGAGTATGGACGGGTTCCAGGATCAGGTATCTACTGTGTGTGTGTGTGTGTGTGTGTGTGTGTGTGTGTGTGTGTGTGTGTGTGTGTGTGTGTGTGTGTGTGTGTGTGTGTGTGTGTGTGTGTGTGTGTGTGTGTGTGTGTGTGTGTGTGTGTATATATAAAATATATTCTTGTCATTATTGTCAGAATCTTTGAAAAACTTTCAAACATTTAAAAATGTTTTTCAAAGTAGCAGATCTACAAGCTCACATCGTGTCGCAACACATTGTGAGAATGTTTTTTTTGCAGCCAGAGGTTATGCTATTTTAGATCATAATCACCTTTTGATGATGTGAGTAATAGTTGTATCTACCTTTCTGTTGGCTTTGTCTGTCTGTCACTGGCAGACATGGGTGGCATCCTAGAAGATGTTGATAAAACTATAGACACGATTTCTCTCTGTTTACATCTACCTGACTTCCTTCTGTCTTTCTTTCTTCTGTCTCAGTTCTCTCTCTCTTTGTCTCTCCCTGGACCCAGTTGTATGCAGTGTGCAGACATTCTTTCAATTTGTATTGTATTCCTATGTTATGTATACATACAGTTAAATAATGACAAATTATTCCTTCCTTCCTTCCTTCCTTCCTTCCTTCCTTCCTTCCTTCCTTCCTTCCTTCCTTCCTTCCTTCCTTCCTTCCTTCCTTCCTTCCTTCCTACCGTCCTTCCTTCCTTCCGTCCTTCCGTTCCTTCCTGCCTTTCCTTTCCTTACTTTCTCTGTCTCTCGCCAGCTGTGTGTGAGGATAGAGAAGAACCCGGGTCTTGGTTTCAGTATCTCTGGGGGCATCAGTGGCCAGGGGAACCCCTTCAAACCCTCCGACATGGTATGACCCAACTCGGCAGCCAATCGTGGCTACCCCGGCTTTTTCTCAGAGTTGCCATGGAAACTGCTGCTAGTTGCCGCAGTGTTCTGTCCGTCCATCTGTCTGTCTGTCTGCGGGGCGACAGTTCACTTGGTTAACTTTAAGTATCTAGTGTGTATGGGATGTTGTGCTGCAGACCTTTGGAAATGTATAAATGGGCTGAGGTTTCAAGTATTGGGGGGGGGTAAGCTAAATTTAGATTCCCTGGCATATAAAACCTATATAGCTTACCCAGAGCACTGTTCCAAGTGCATGGTAATTTAGACAATTCCATCAAATGCTACTCAAGTACCTCAAATACTTGATGCACCGCTTCTCTGGTCTGTTTGGGTCTTGTACTACTGCACTGAGAGAGAATAGGCCAGAGTCATACATTACCTATGTTTTTTTTTTTTTTTTAACAATCCAGGGCTTTTTGGTCATTTTAAACTCTTGAAATGTCATTTTCAAATACATTCATGCCAGAGGTGAATATGTTGACTATAGTGACTTGTGTATTCATGAATTTGAACTGACTTATATTTTGACAATAGTGACTTGTGTATTGATGAATTTGAACTCACTTATATTTTCCAACTCTGGGTATAGCCACCATAAGTGTGCCTGTTCTGTGTGTGTGTATCCATTGGAGTTTCAGTCATCCCCAGGCATATGACTGTGTCCTAGAAACAGCTTTCTCTTGTGCACCTACTTCTACTGAATCTCTGACAGCCATTTTAGAAATACTGTTTGTGTCTCTGGACTCTGAAGCACCTACAGCACCTAACTGAGTGTATTGAATGTATTATAACTGACTAACTAACCTAGAGATACACTTGTTGATTATTTTATTCCATATGCCAAAAACATGCAGCCAGTCACTATAAAAGGCAAATTTTCTGCCATTTTAGTCTCTTACCATAAACTGTATTTATTTAATATCTCCACAGAGATTATTTTTTCCGACCCGTCTGCGTGTGTGTTTACACATGTCTTGTCCGTGTGTGTGCAGCTAATCTCGCAAACCGCTGAACCGATCAGCAACAAACCTTTTGTGCACACCGAGAATAGGCAGAGAAATGCCTCATTAACAGGCCAAATTAGGTACACATGATTCACATGATTCACATGACATGACACAGGAGTCATGTGAAGTTAGGTTTTTGATATTCCATACTGTTTGGGTTCCAAATTTAGTTGAGTCTCAACCTCAAAATGGAAGCATGTTGAGGGACCTCTATAGAACGCACCCCCAAAATTGCTTCACTTCTGCCCATAGGGGCCACCACCACACATTTGAAAAGTTGAACAGTATGTCGAAATAAATCCATTACATTATTAATCTGAACCATTTATCATGGTTCAGATTATCTTACAAGTGAAACCTAGTCAAGATATATCGATTCAGTTCAAACCAAAACAGATTAAAAAAGGAAAGTATCTGGCCTGTTCTCTGTCATAGTTTATTCACATTAACTATAATTATTCGTTCCTTCTTGCCTTGTTCCCATTTATTGGCTCCCTTTTACCTTATTTATCTTCTTGTTCAGTTCCTTGTACCCTTGGCCCCTTCCCTGTCCTTGTTCTGTTTCCCTGTGTGTGTGTGTGTGTGTGTGTGTGTGTGTGTGTGTGTGTGTGTGTGTGTGTGTGTGTGTGTGTGTGTGTGTGTGTGTGTGTGTGTGTGTGTGTGTGTGTGTGTGTGTGTGTGTGTGTGTGTGTGTGTGTGTGTGTGTGTGTGTGTTGATTTTCTCCATATTTCTACACACAGTGTATTTTAAGTGAACTCGGAGTGATTCGTCAGCAGTTTTAACCGGCCTCGTTTCCATCTTGTGAAGTTGTGCCTCAGTCTCAGCCTAGACTGTTAAACAGAATGAATATGAAAACAGCTTGAATGTAAATAATACATCTATGCTTTTAGGGCCCTGGGCCTAAGCATCAAGGTTATTCCACTGGTCTCTGGCTCCTCCTAGTGGTCATGTTCTTGTTTACAGCCAGAGAGTCAGCTTTAAAAAAAATTGTCAGGAATGTTAGCCTCTAGTTAATTATGCCCATCTCAAGGATTCAAGAATGTTCATATCATATCAGACTTGGACTGAAGTCAGTTCATTGGCTATTTACAAAGATGCCTTAAACAACAACATCTTGGTAGAACCTTGGGTTGTAAAGATAACTGGGCAAGATCTTTGTCTGTTGATCCCGTGCTCTTTGATCAAGAAACCAGAAATAGTCATTCTATTTACTCTTGTGCATTGTGAAACAGGTCCCATAATCACACTTTGACCACACATAGGTCACCAATATACATACCATGACTTGGTTTATTATATCGGCATAATCGGTTAGTTCATGTGCTAAAAGTGTGACTTTGAGACATGGCTCACCAATCACCATGTAATGATGAGAGTGAATTGCTACTTCTGGTTGCTCACTCACAGATCATAGAAGAAACAGATAAAGAAGATATTTGGACTTATATCATAACCAGATTCTGTTCAACATTGCTTATACACCTATGAAGTCACTTTAACTCGCAGTGGTGAATGGGGAAGATATACTAAATTACGTATAAAATATTTACAGCAAATTGTAAAAGTGGCAGTGCTATTTGTCTGTAAAACACAGCCTGACAGCTGGCACAATGAGTTGCTGAGATGAGGACTCAGCTCCTGCATTAACGCCCCACAGGTTAGATGATTGTACATATTGGCTTCTCAGGCTTTATTTAAGAACAGAAAACAGCATCTTAAGGAACAGAAATTGATTTTTAAACTAATCTGGGTATTATGGCATTAAAAATCGGATTATCTGTTCCATATGATGCTAGATCATCCATCCTGTTCTTGACGTTTGAGCTGTAGTGGCTTCGCTGTCTCTGTGAGTGGCCACAGAGGCTCTTTCTAAAACACTGCTTTGACTAGTTGAATTGCTCTTGGTTACAAACCACATTTTCCTATGATATTATTTCTACAACACATACATTTAGATACAGAGATTTTGCAGGGCACCAATGATTTGTGTCAAACAGTTATTGATGTATGTGATCGAACTAATATCACACATGCAGTCAACATACAGTGAACTCCATAGGTGTTGGGGCAAGCAAATTTTTGTTGATATTTTGGTTGCATACTTTTAGTACTTTGGATGTTTGGAAAAGCATTAGTTACACTGTAGCTTTGGGTTTTTAGTTATTTTATTGAAACTGGAAGTAAAAACCCTTGTTGTTCATGGTCCTCCTATTTCAGGGTGTCAAACATTTGACAAGAATGAGGAAATGTTCAATTAAATTGTTGTTTTTAGTATGTCCAAAATTAAACTCTTAATATATTTAGTTGACCGGGGTCCCCCACAGGTCTATCCTTGGCCCACTCCTTTTTTTCCGCCACACCAAATCTCTTCACTGAATTTGCACCAAATGTTCGCTTATTGTGACTGATCAACCACTGATCAGTCACAACCACTGATCAATATCAACCACTCAAGTGGTTGATATTGTTCCAACACATCGCAAATAACAAAAGTATGGAGCCAGAACTTTAAGTAATTTGCCATTGTTGTTGCACTGTACGTAATAATAACTATTGAACTAATATGAATATCATACACACTAATATAACATGCAGTGTATGCGTGTTTCACTGCTATCACCCACATTGTGTAATTGCTACAGCTTTGGCATGTCTACACTTTACTGTGCTTGGTAAACTGATATCACCTCTATATGGCACATATTTACCTGTCAAGCTGGTATCACTATTCAGCGTTCAACAGGTGCATCTTCTTGTTGAACCATGCTGAGTTGATACAACCGCATTGTTCCATACTTTCTGTGTTCAAAAGAAAACATCTTTCTGCTTTTCACGAAAAGATGTTGGTGTTTTTACAATCTCTGCCTTGGGTTATTAAGGGAAAAACATATGGCAGGACACTTGTCCTGTCTTCCCCACTACCCACTTATTTCCCCAAATCAGTTACTGACATCATAGATTTTCTATCTTTCCAATCCCTACCCTCAACCATGCTACTGAGGAAATAATTGACCTGTTTTGTTTTTTCTTTGGGAGGAATTTGATCAATTATTTACACTGATTGCTTTAAGAATTTACTATAAAATAAACATACATTGAGAGAGATAATTGAAGAGATAATTGATCTAAAGGCCAAGCACTTTGTGATATAGTAGATCTAAGTCATACATTTTTTTTAAATGTATATATTCATCTGTAGACTTGCATGTCTCTCCAAATTCAGAACAGGGAGAATGCATTAAATAACTTGACAGTGTGTTATTTCTTTTGGGGTGGGGGTAGCCTACTGAGAATGAGAATGAGAAAGGCAAAGATTCTAAACCATCGTGTCCCTGTGTTGTCCTAACGATGTATCATTTTGACTTATAGGGTATCTTTGTTACTAGGGTACAGCATGACGGACCAGCATCCTCCACCCTGCAGCCTGGAGACAAAATACTGCAGGTAACACAGACTGACTCACCCCCAATGACTATGGGGTAGCAACAGTCATTCCACTCCCTCTCTGTTCTCTCATTCTTTACACGAACATCAAGAGGCAGCACATATACGCAGGATGCAAAAAGCACAAATTGACATACACTCTGCTCTAATACATGAGCATTTGAAGCATATTAACTTGCCGATAGAAACACAAAATCGCGTCATATTTAGATGGTCCAATGACCACCCTTACATCCTGCACCATCTTTTCATCTCTGTTGGTTAGGAAGTCCTATGTCCTTCTCCCTCCATGATCTCATCAGTTAGTCACAGCCAGGACCTCGTGTTTTCAACCTTATAGCATGTGTGCTATTCCCAGTCTGTTTCGTCCTTCTTTTCAGCTCTTTCATTGCATACTGGTCTTTACCAATGAAAAAAATAAATTAGGTTATTAAGTTATACTTTATTGAGTAAAGGGGAAATACGGGGAAATACGTCCAATGCATTTGGCCTGTCCTGACTATTAGGAGCAGTGGGTAGCCCACTGAGCAGTGCCCAGGAAACAACTCCAGTTCGAAGGCTATAGCACCTCAAGGGCTGGTCTCTAACTTGCATATCTCTTGATGTGGAAAGAAAACCATATGAACATAGGGAGAACATGCAAACTCCACACATAAAGGCTTCACTCACTCAGGTTCGAACCCTGTAACTTCTTGCTGTAAGGCAACAGTGCCAACCACTGACACATTATGTCACCCTGCACCTGAACGACAGACAGACGAACTGAAAGGTATACTTTTTGTTTTGGAGAATTTTACAAATTTTTCTACATCCCAACCAGAGTCAACTCATGTATGCCTTTTATTATGTTTCTGCCTGCAGTTTGAAGGTATGTTGAATGGTGAGTTTTGGCAAGTTTAGCTCAATTCCTGGATGTCTATGGGATCAAGTAGCAGCAACAAACTCCCAATTTGTGTATTCATAAAGTCACTAATTAGCTATTGTCCCCGGACAAGATTCAGGCTTATGAACAAACAACTGGGGGAAAAAGAAGAAGAAGCTTGGAAAACGCTGTGCCAAGGATACTGGCACAGATAGATGTTTATAACTTAGGAGGAGTAAGAACCTTCCACACAGCACCTTCAAGCACCTTGTCTGTCTTAATATATTGCTGCTTATCTTTGATTATTTGTTCATGTTAATTCTTGTTTGTTGTTGTTTGTTTATTGTTATTAGTATTATTAGTATTATTAGTATTATTAGTATTATTATTGCTGCTATAATATCTGAGGAACCAGAACAAAATTAATTTACTCTCATGTATCCATACACAAGATGTAACCATAAAGAAACCTTGAACCTTCACTATTAGCAAAAAACTTTGATTATATCAGCCATGGTGGATGAATTTGTCTTTTGAAAAAGGTAGTTCCAAACTATAGTGTAATTGTTAGGATTTTGTTTGTAGTTGTTAAAAAACGAAAAGACAACAACAAGTTCAAGTTCCTTTTATTGTCATTCACACTTTACATCAGGAATCCACAGCTGAATGAAATTACGTTGCAATGGCTCCATTAAACACACCACAGACATAAAATAGGCTAAACTCTAAGTAACAATAATAAAATAAATACTATAATTAGCAGACTGTAAATGTACCAGAAATGTTAAAATATAAAAAATGACCTGAGGTATTACACACATATCCCTTAATCTCATTAACACTTGGCTAAAAGAACCAAGGAAACCCTCTGCTTTGGAGGTCTGACCTCCCTGCTTTTGAAAGGAGTTTCTCCATAGACACCCAGGAATTGAACTTAAACTAAGCTACTGTAAGCTCACTGTTCAATATATCTTCAAACTACAGGCAGAGACATGAAAAAAAGCATTCATGAGTTGACTCTGGGAAAGTAGGAAAAATAGTCCAATTTCCCAACTACCAAACTATAATAAAGTAGTTTGCAATTATATTTATGCAACTGCCCGCCAGTGCCAACTAAGCACAATCAAACAATCCCCCTTCCCAGCTGTACGCACACACACACTCACTCACTCACTCTCTCTCTCTCTCTCTCTCTCTCTCTCTCTCTCACTCACTCACTCACTCACTCACTCACTCACTCACAGTGGTGTAAAGTACATTTACTCAAGTACTTTACCTAAGTACAATTTTGAGGTACTTTTACTTTACTGGAGTATTTCCAATTGTCTATACTTTTACTTCTACTCCACTACAACTCAAAGGCAAATATTGTACTTTTACTCCACTACAATTATTTGAAAACTTTAGTTACTTATAATAAATTATTACATTATGAAACATACATTAATCACTTCAGCCCTATTTTATACCTAGGCTATTTGAAAATAGACGATCTACAAGCTCACAACGCGTCGCGATGCGACGCGTTGTGAGCTTGTAGATGCGACGCGTTGTGAGCTTGTAGATCTGCTATTTTCAAACATTTTAGTACTTTTACTTTTGGTATTTTAAGTACATTTTGATACCAATACTTTTGTTCTTTTACTCAAGTACATTTTTAATTCCGGACTTTTACTTGTAACAGAGTACTTAAGTAAAACATTTGAGTACTTTTTCCACCACTGCTCACTCACTCACTCATTCAATTTGACCTACTTGCCAGAGAGAAACTTGAGAAACATTTTATCGGAAGTTTATTTCAAATTATTTAGCATAGGTTCAAATAACATTTACTTGTTGATATATGCTCGTTAATGTTAATTTATCATATACATTTAAATAAAACAATCCGAGGGTGGCATTCTGTTAATTCTGTGATTTTACACCCTTTTGGGACAACTCAAACTTAGCATAGAAAGTTAATTAAAGGACGACTTCACCGATGTTCAACCTATCTTCATATAATTGGTCCTCACTAATACTCATGATAAAATGGTACAATTTTTTTCTACTCGGTCTGTGTCTCAGAGGAGGGCTGTGGACAGTTCAGAGTCCCGTCTACCAGTCACATCATCAATGGGGAATCCAAGCTAATAGATACTGCAGGCTTTCTATTCCTGGAAAGTTGCAATGCAATAAAAGAAGCCATTGTTCTCGTGTTAATAAAAATCTAAATAAAAAATGTGAAATCTTGTTGGGAAAAAAAATCTTGCCTAACGATGATGTCACTGGTAGACGGGTTTCTGGACTGTCCACAGACCTCCTATGAGACACAGACCAAGTAGAAAAGAATTGTACCATTTTATCATGAGTATTAGTGAGGACTAATTATATGAAGATAGGTTGAAAATCGGTGACGTCGTCCTTTCACAGTTGGACTGAGACACCTCTTAGACTTTTAAATGTGCTGCTAGTTAAGACGTTATCATTAGAACATATTGTGCATCATTGTTTGACAGGCGTAGTCCCCAGCCACTACACTCCTCTCTCCTCCTCCTCTCTTTGTCTCTCCACAGATCTACAATTTTAGCTGAATGCCTCTCGTCTAAAGGCCAACTTCCCTCTCTAGTTTCCCGCTCTTCTTTTTTTTTCTTCCTACAGCATGACCTTCTCCTGTGTGTATCTCTTCTGTCACTCATTCTCTCTCTCTTTCTCTCTCTTTTCCCCCAACAGTGATGTGTTTCTGAGCTAGGGCTGCTCCCAGTGTCTCCGCCATTCCTCCTCAAACCGTCCCCCCCTCCATGCGCACACACATACACACACACGTACACTGCATGGGAACTTACACGCAAACACATGCACGGAAACATGGAAAGATCCACTCCTGTACATGTGCACACACGCACACACACACATTACACATGCATACACATCACACACGCACACACACATACACATGCACACACGTCACACGCACACACATACTGTTGACTGTGCTGCGTGTTTGCCTTGCAGGCTAATGGACATAGTTTTTTACACATGGAGCATGAGACAGCCGTCTCTCTGCTGAAGAGTTTCCAGCGGACGGTGGATTTGGTGGTTCTGAGAGACAGCAGTTCACGCTAAAAATAGTTTTCTAACAAAACACATCCAACGCTTCTCTTCTCATCGCCACCCCACCCCCCTTTGCTGGAGGCTTGCGGAACTGAACATGAGCCGCCTTTTACCTTTTAGAGGAAAACACAGACGTTCATTTGCCTATTGCTGGACCAAGGGCAAATACTAGTGCCAAATGTACCATAGGAAACATATCGGCTCGTCCGTCTGTCTGTCTGTCTGTCTGTCTGTCAGCAGTGGGTGACTTGATAGATGGATGGATGGACAGAAAGACTCTAGAACACTTGGCAGGCTCCTACAGGGCTGCTGTAGTTGCTGTGCTGTTAGCACTTGGATTCCTTGGTTGGTTGGTTAGTTACTTAGCAATCTAATCTATTGGTTTGTTGGTCAGTTATTTTTGTTGGTTAGGTTTGAGGTATATTTTGCTTCTTTACACTTCCTTTTTTCTGTTCCGTTCTGTTCTGTAATGGTCTGATGTGTTCTGTTCTGTTCTGTTCTGTTCTGTTCTGTTCTGTTCTGTTCTGTTCTGTTCTGTTCTGTTCTGTTCTGTTCTGTTCTGTTCTGTTCTGTTCTGTTCTGTTCTGTTCTGTTCTGTTCTGTTCTGTTCTGTTCTGTCCTGATTTGATCTGTCCTGATTTGATCTGTCCTGATCTGATATGATCTGATATGATCTGATATGATCTGATACGATCTAATCTGATCTGTTCGGTTCCGTTGTTGTATTCTGCTCAATTCTGATCTATTCATTTCTGTTCGACAGGGCATCATTGCCTCTCATGTATAGAATTCTTAGACATCCTGCCTTGTGTACATATAGAATCACAACATTCTAGAGACGCACTCCCCTTAGATCCTAGGCACACAGCAGGCAAACATTTCTAATGGTTTATGATTATGATTATTATTGTTGATAAAAGATGTTCTTAATTCTCTCCTATGAGCATACAGGGATAATTATTTTTCCAAATGGAAAAGTTTTTTTAAAACACAGATTAGATCACCATCTCTGCTTTTCTGTAAAAAAAAAAGAAAGAAAAAGTACAGTTTTTGTAGTCCATCACTGCTAGCTTTTCTGTGTTTGAATTAACTGTGTTTGCTTGCACAGCTGTGCTGACTTGAAAGAGCTAAAGCAATATTTGGAAGTTTTGCCTATTGAGTATTTCATCAGGGCCAAAGCTGCTGCAGTGCCATCTAGAGAGCAAATTATGACATTGTTTACATGTCACACACACACACACACACACACACACACACACACACACACACACACACACACACACACACACACACACACGCGCACACACATAGAGAGACGCGCACACACATATGCACACTCACAAAAACATGGTTTCTGTAGTAATAGCTAACCCTTTGAAACACCATTACAAAAGGCCTAGCTATTTTCTATATTGGTTCATGAGTTTGACATTAATGTAGACCAAATCACTCTGTCATATTATTCACATTATTTGTGCCATCTTTTCAAAGTTGTATATTCTTGCATTATCACTGATGTCTCATTTGCGTGTATGTCTTTTGCACCATGTGGGGCGTGGTTTGGGAACTTCTCTAGTGCAAAAGACAGTCCACGTATCACATCCTTAGCTGTTTCAATTGTGTGATGAAGTCACAGCATGCTTTCATGTCATTGGTTGGTGTCTATCAGCCAATCATCTTGGCTGTAAACCACCTATACGGTTTCTCTTTTTCTCTCTAGAAGACATAAAGGTACTACCACTGAACTGCAGTGACAAATATAACTATATAATAATTATATAGTTGGTGCCATTTTGAATTAGTAAGGCTTAATTTATACTAACAACTGTGCAACAAAGTGTAAATTAGCCTTAATCCTCTTTGGCTGAATTTACACATAATCAAAAGATCAGAGCTTGTGATCAGTGTTTGTGGTCCAGATCTGATTTTGGCATAGCTCTTTAGGTAAACAAAGTATTTTGCTCACCTGATCAATGTTAAGCGACAGGTGCGTTGGTGGAACAGACACTAAGCAAGGAGAAGAAGACACCCGCACACTTCTTCGCTTGCTCAACAAAGAAAAAGACTTTGATTTAATAGAGCATTTAGTATAGTATAACATTTCGGTCAAAGACCTTCCAATTCAATTCATGCCTGAGGAAGGTCTTTGACCGAAACGTTGCTATATTAAATAAAAGTGTTTTCTTTATTGAGCAAGCGAAGACACTGTGCGGTTGTCTCCTTCTCCTTACTTGGCATAGCTCTTTAGGGAAACATAAAATGCAATCACAGATTACCCTTTTTACAACCAGGAGAAGGGGCACAAAGACTGCGGCCAAACTTGTTGTTTCAATGTGATTTTGTATCACTAGATTTTCAGGCCTGAAACTCTAGTTAAAGTGGTCTCCATATATGGGCATGTTACGTTTGTGATGCCCAGCCACGGTCCACCGTCCACCCACAAGGCAGTTTCTGTAAGATAACACATTGTCACACTCAGATACTTTTAAGTGTGGTTTATATGTTGAATACAAATCCGCCTTCCCCCCTTAACTTACATACAGTATAGATATATAGATGTTTTGTTGGCATTTCTATCATTAAGATTTTTACATTTAGCTGACATTCTTATCCAGCGTGACACAAAGTGCAAGATGGGAGTAAGTGACATGAGGTCTATTCAAACAACAGGGTAAACTATAAGTGCAAGATCTTCAAAAAAGATTCATTGTAGTTAGGCACTCATGGTGAATGCCAGTCTGATGCATATGTGCAAAGTAAAGTGATGAAGATGGAGAGTAAATAGAGAGTAATACATTAATAAAGCCATAGAATATATACATTTTCAGGGTAAGTGTGGATATGGCAGTTTGATGCTTAATTTATATTCAGTTGTATTGTATGATGGAGTCGCACAACGAAAATAGCTGATCTACGAGCTCACAGCGCGACGCATTGTTAAGCTGTAGATCGACTATGTTCGATGTGTGACACCGTCGTACGCTGTAGTATAAATCAGGCTTGATTCATTGTTGAAGTGAATCGCTAAGATCAGTACCTCAAATACTGCATTGAAATGACAAGTGTAGCCGGAGCCAAAGAGATAACAGTCTTGTTGTCCTGTTTCTGTGTAAATGCAGCCTCTGTCTGAAATGTGTTTCATGGCGGTGATTTTTGTTCTGTTCTGTGTAACATCTGATGTTTCATTAAGAGCAGGACAACATCCTCCGCTGTCCTTTTTTTCCTCTTTTTTTTGTATTGACGTCACACTTTCGTCCTGTTGCTATTTTTGGAACCCCGCTCCTCCTACTAAGCATTAGGTTCAATTAATTTAAATGGGGGTGCATAATGGTGCAAATGGAAGAGCCCCACAGTCCTTTGGATGAGAGAGCCTAGACTGGCTTAATCATAGAGATACACAGTAAAAATCCTCAGTGTAAATTTAACTCAGAGAGTGTACAAATGGATACATTTGTACGCTCTCGGAATTACAAATGGATAAATGAACACTGGTGATTTTACCGTCTACCCCACCCTGCTATCCCAAAACGACTTAGTTTGAAATATCAAAGATATTGTGGCGAGAACAGAGAAAAAGGTTTGATAATATAATTATTTTTTACTAAATGTTTCAGGTAATTCTTTATAAATATATTGATATACCTTAGCTTTGCTCAAAAAATTGTGATATTTTATAAGGACACTATTTAAAAAATAAAAAAAAGTTATGGATCAAAGTACGCACAGTACGACTTGGAGACCTACACATGTACTATCTAACTGTATAAAATGGATTTCTACTGTAATTGTGAATTTGTGTTATACAAATATATATATTATATACATATATATATGTATATGACTATAAAAACTGTCATTTTCTATGTGTTTAAACTACATACTGTAAGGAGCTGAAGTGATACTGAGGACAATGTCATTGTACATAGCTGTGAATGAAATCCAACCGGAAATGATTCATATTGATTGTGAATGTACTCATGCTTTCTGCAGTACCTACAGTACACCTTACCCAACTTGAATGCTGCTTCTTCTGTTGTGTGACAAAAGTACTTTGACCTCCGAAGAGAGAACTGCTTTTGAGTTATAAAGTTGGACAGATTTTAGTGATGATTTAATGAAGCTATTTATTTCTTTATTTATTAAAAAGAAAAACATCCTTCCAGTTTTAAGTTGAGTATTAATGCAGAGAAATGTAATTGCCGAAGTATATATAATATATCATGTGTTTAGATTGCATTTTGCAGACGCTATCTGTACATACTATTTAAGATACAGTTTTTACAAAAATAATATATGTATAAAATTGGAAAAAATGCTGTGCAGCGATTATACTGGAGCCATTTTGTGCTTTGGGACGTTACCATTTTTTTCAGTATATAAGAGGTGTTTTGAATAATGTACTAAAGTCTCTATTGTACAAATAATAAAAATGTCACTATTGGTAACTTGGGCTCCATCTGTACACTAGGCTGTGTGTATCTCTTCTTTCAGTTCTCTCTCTTTCCCTCTGCCACTCCCTCTCCAGTAAAAGATATCTGACGTCTGTCATATTTTATATGTGTGATCCTCAGCCCTCCATAGAGGAGATAACAGAAGAAGTGGACACATAGCTGACAAGACAAAGATAGATCTTTGTCCTGGGGCTTACTGCTGCTGTATAAAGGTTTTTATTCCAAGAGATAATGTCTAGGGAGAAATTCATATCAGATTCATGTCAAGTCTTGGACTTGAAAATGAAAAGGTTATATAGCACACACTTTTGAGGCATATAAAATACCATGATGTTGTACTTGCCATATAGCCTTTATAATAATGTGATAGTATTATGGTGCTTTGCATTGCGATTTAACCCATTAGAACCGGGAAAGCATCTGTGTCATGTAACACAAGTTTTTCAGAAAACTCTTAGGACCCTGGCACAAAACATTTTCAGATGGGGGTCCGCGGCCATATATATATATATCATTTTGGGGGTCCTTGGCACGGAACTACTGATTTAGAAGGCATATTGTAGAATCAGCCTCGGGTCTTAATGGGTTAAAACCTTTTTAGGATTGTTCACATAATTTAGCTGCAACGCTAACAAGGAAATTCATTGATTGACGATGGTATGTTTGGGACATTTCTAGTGCATTGAACTGAAGCTCATTCATGTGTGCTTTAAACGCTGAGCCAATGGTCATTTCCTGATGAAATGTTCTGCCCTCCAGCTCCACCAAGCCCCTAGCTGCCCCATGCTCCTGGCTCTGCTGGCCTCCAGCACAATTTGCTTTGTAGATAGATATCGTTACTGTCGGGCAGAAACCGCCTATCTCCATACTTTTGTGTTTTGTAAATGAATGCCCTACTTGATCACCTTACTACAGTGTCACACAAAAGCTTCAAAAGTAGCAGATCCACAAGCATCTGTGTCATTTTAGAGTTTAGCTAGATATATATCAACATGAGTTTTTCAAAAAAACTCTTAGGATTTAGAACAGTGGTTCTCAAAAATAGCAGATCTACAAGCTCGCATAGTGTCACTTCGTGCCGTGCTGCAAGCTTGCACATCTGCTATTTTTTGGTTACATTTTTGAAAGTTTTTGAAAAATGTTTAATAATTTTGAATTGTTTCAACACAAATCTTCTGTTCTGGAGGTCCCTGGCACAAAACATTTTCAGATGGGGGGTCCGCGGCCAAATACATATCATTATGGGGGTCCTTGGCACTAAAAAGTTTGACATTTGTAGAATCGGCCTCAGGTCTTAATGGGTTAATAAGAGTAGTTGGTTTAAGTGGTGGGTTTAATATGAGCTTCAGCTGGCAGGCCTGTCAACCCACCATGTCTACTCTTGTCCACCCTGGTTAATGCTTTCTGTGCCATGCAGCCTGGCCCTCTGAAGACCAGCCCTGCTGACCAGGGTACGGAGAAACAATTAACAATGGAGGGTAACACACATACCCATAGACACGCACACACGCACACGTATGCACGCGCACAGTCTCATATGGACACACTACTCTGCAAAATCCCGAGTGTTCATTTATCTCTGTGTACAAAATGGAACAAAAAGGACCAGTAAGGGTTCATCTGGTTCCATTTTGTACACAGGGCGTTAAATAAGCACCCAGGATTTGACTGTGCACTGACTGACTGCAGATTTATGCGCTTTTGTTCTTTCTCTCGTTCCCTAACACGCACACAACACACACACACACACACACACACACACACACACACACACACACACACACACACACACACACACACACAGAGAGACAGCCTTGAACACAAATAATAATCTGTTTGACGGCCAGACAACCCACACACATAGACGTGCATAAATCCTCTCCCACACACCACCACATATAATGTCATGATCTTTGTTTATTGTGTTAGTGTGTGTGTAGCACCATGTGTAACAGATACTATAATGTACAAATATATAGTACTGTAGACAGTTTTCCTTCTGTCCAAATCAATCAATATGCTGATTGTGATTGTGTAATCAATGACAGTAACAGACCATTTCCATGACCTGTATTCAGCTGCTGGCTGTCCGTGTGTGTGTGTCCGTGTGTGTGTGTGTGTGTGTGTGTGTGTGTGTGTGTGTGTGTGTGTGTAGGCAGCAGACATGTAGGCTTACAGTGTGGTGACACAGACACACATTGTGTCAGGGACTGTGTGAAATCCACTATTTTGTTTCAGTCTGTATAATAAGTTGACATATTTGGAGCTCAGAGGTTTCTACAAGATGTAACAAAGCACTTTATATGAGCCAGTGGTGCACATTTCTCAGCTGTATACATCGCTTACAGTACTGAAGGACCTCTGGGATTCAAGCCTAAACTGATACAAGTACAGGCATGTAATAATAATAATAATAATAATGAATTGTATTGTAATTGAATTTATATATCGCCTTTCATGAACCCAAGGACGCAGATTGCAGATGTGTTAATCACAATGAACCCATGCTTTGTCTTCATGGTTGTGTTATTATATGTAGTTATGTTATGTATGTACAATATTATGCCACCAGAGTCATCAGAGTGTATGGTCCTCACACCAGCAAAGTGGCTCAGCTTCTTATGTATACAGCTACACGAACAGTAACGGTACACACATGGAAATGGGTTTCCCCGAAGTATATTCTTCACTAAGACTACCTTTACACTGACAAAACATACCTTAGTTTTTAACTCTTTGTTGATATTAGAACATGATAGAAGTTGTTTTTTTTCACACAGAGATCAAACAGTTTAGTAAAAACAGTAGTGCAGTTGCACAACAGTTGTGCTGTTATGATATTTATGCATTTCCCAGCAAGCACTACTACCTAGTCATTCAGCATGTTTACATGCACACAAGAAACCAGGATGCTTTGAGTAGGCCTACTCTGGTTAAGCCAGGAATTCGGAAAACATACGCCGTTTCTCTGGTTACTCCACCACACACACACACACACACACACACACACACAAATTTGCCCCCCCCCTCCAAAAAAGGCTGAACATTTTCACCACCAGGTCCATTACAATATACAATTTGATTAAAGTTATAGCTATAGGCTATAGTTAGCCATTTCCTCCGCAGAAATAGGTGTTTCTCAGTAATACTCCGGCTTTCATGAATGAATTAATTAATACATAAATAAATACATAATCACATACATAAATAAATAATAGATTATTTTAAGCTGTATGGAGGGGCCAGAGTTTTTAACTACTGGACCTGGTCTGACATGGCATATAGTGTGAATTAACTCATGGATCTGAACCGTACTAATGTTGTTTATTATTTGAGGAAAGTAGCCTTTTGTTTTCCCACTGAATGCAGAGTAATGCAGAATGCAGACTCCTGTTAATGAACCCTTGCGTTTTAAGTCGATTGGAGACTTGCTTGAATGTCGTCAGTGGGAAATTCATGCTCAGACATTTCATAATGATCCGATCTGTTAAAAGATGCATTAGGTCTCTCTACAAAAGTGAACATTTCCAGTTGCATTACTGCAGCCACAGCATGAATGGTTCCCAAACCCTCCACTTTTCCGCCATAATTCTCCTTTTACAAAAGTAGAGTGAGAGCTGTCTGCTTCAATCTATTACGTTATATTGCCTGTTTGTGCACACAGACCCACTCTATCTCTCCTGTTTTGCCCCACACAGTCTGCCTGACTGTAGGCATTTTAGAAGCATGATAAGCATCTGTAGTGAACATTCTCGTGATCCCTGCCTGACTATCTTCTTTCGGCTAATTCCCATTGGGGTCGCCACAGCGGATCATCAGTTTCCATCTGGTTCTGTTTTCTGCGTCTTCCTCTGTGACTCCTGCCAACTGCATGTCGTCTCTCACCACGTCCATAAACCTCCTCTTTGGCCTTCCTCTTCTCCTCTTACCTGGCAGCTACATCTTCAGTAACCTCACATCACCAATCTTTCCACCTCGGAGGAAAGCCTGGTAATCGTTATTAAATTGCCTGTGTGATCCGGTCTAGGCGTGAAAACAAAGCAATTCCTTTTCCGGAAGTTGCGGGTTCCGGTTTGGCGGAGCCGCTTTGTTTTGGCTCCCCCCGTTTGTTTCCCCAATCCTTACTTAAATGGAATAGAATTTCCCCGTTGGATAACAAAGGTAGACAGACGCTAAATAGTCTCCGGAACGTACACTCACATTTATATTTATTTTGTATTTTAAAAATAAGCGAAACTACGCCGCATCAAGGATTTTATTAGGTAGGCCCTATTACAATGCCCTTGACCCTTGATCGGAGTTACCGGAGGGTGAGGCTTGCGGGTTCCGGCCGCCTGATGACGCGGATGACGCGCCTGGTGACGTAGGGTTACTTCCGCTCCCGACCGGATCATAAACCCGAAAAAGATATTGATCCCAGGCTACATCTTCAGCATCCTTCTCCCAATGTACCCCTCATCCCTCCTTTCCACATGTCCAAACCATCTCAACCTCGCCTCTCTTGCTTTATCTCCAAACCTTCTAACCTGGGCTGATCCTCTACTGTAGTCATTTCTTATCACTCCTAATGAGAATCGTTGCATCCTCAATTCTGCCACCTCCAGCTCCGCCTCCTGTCTTTTCGTCAGTGTCACCATTTCCAAGCTATACAGCGTGGCTGATCACAGCACACTACCACAGTACCGTCCTATACATCTTCCCTCTCACTCTTGCTGGTACCCACCTGCCTATCTAGATACCTTTATGTTAGCATTACTTTATTCGCACAATGGGCCTTACCTTGTGTCCCTCCTTATACAGCAAACCACTCAGCTCAGCTCATACGGCTAGGCCAATCACAGCTCCGCTCACACTCCTACAACCCACAATAAGGCCTATAGTTACTTAGGTAACATTATCACCACTCAAAGCTCACATTAACATGTTAGCACATCATTGGTGATGTGTAGGCACTGTTCAAAATACCCAACGTAGCCTACTACAGTAAGACTGAAGAAATGTTTTAATTTCTATTATATGGAGTGGGATTCAAGCCAAGTAAGCCAGATAACTGCTAATTAATTTAGCCCTTTCAGTTGCATGGGGAGGCCACACCATTATATATATCTATCTGTCTTTCTTGTTTTGTTTTACTTTTTCTTTAACAGCATCCTGACAGTAGGGGATGGAGGGCTTTACATGTATTCATGCAACACACACTCACACCTGGCTGGGAGCCTGTGATAATCAGCCTCTCTAGCTTCAAAGCTAGTCTGATACTGGTTGAGTGGATTACATTTAGATCCAGTATACTGTAGAGACACAGACAGGAAAAGGCTGGCTTTTATCCACTGAGCACAATATACTGTTTATCATGACAATACCTCCTGCTCTGAACTACACACACAAGCTGCTTAGCAAGAGCCTCTCAAGCCTACTTCAATAGACAGCTTTTTGAGATGAGTGCGTGTGTACAGACAGTACAGTATTGTGCATGTTGTCTTTTGGGGACTAGTCAGGTGCGTGTGTGTGTGCGTGCGTGCTGTGTCTTAAGGCACTATTCAAAGGTATGAGACTCACTGTGTGTGTGTGTGTGTGTGTGTGTGTGTGTGTGTGTGTGTGTGTGTGTGTGTGTGTGTGTGTACGCCAGCGCGCCCGCGTGCACACACACGCACGCACGCACACACACACACACACACACACACACACACACACACACACACACACACACACACACACGGGTCTTGTCAAATAACCGGTTTGACAGCGCTTTGATCCTCTCAGCGGAATGAAGCAATAGTCCGTAGGACACTATAGTCTCACCAAACTTCTGTATCCCTAGAGAGAGAGAGAAAGAGAGAGAGAGGGAGAGTGAGAAAGAGAGAGAGAGGGAGGGAGAGTGAGAAAGACAGTAGAGAGAGAGAGGGTTCTAAGTCCAGCGTTTGGCTTTTTTCGGCTCCTTTGAAGTTTGCGTAGTTGTGGAAATATTGCTTTATTTTCCTGACAAAAAAACAGAGGAGGGACCATTAGTTTTGTGTCGTCGGTGTGTCACAGTTCTGAGGCAGTCAGATCCGTCCCGGGACACTGGGGACAGGACACACATCTGTAACAACACGGACTCAGCTGACAACCCGTGGATAGTAGCTGTCTGTCACCATGCCCGTCCGACAGAAAGGTAAAAACAACACATTTCTCTCTCTCTTTCTGTCCTTTCCCCTCTGTTGTAGGGTCTTGGTGTAGGAAACAAGATGTGGTCTTTTGCTAGCCTTGGATCAAGAGACTATCATAGATGTATTTGATCGATTTTGACATTTGCATATATATGATAGTCTTGGGCTGCACCCCCCAGAGCGTCCTGGACTTTCACCGGTAAATCCCGCATTTCTCAATGAAATGTTCAAATGAAAAATGCAAGGTGCTTACCTGGCTGCCACAAATGTTAACTCGGCATTCGGAATTTTTGTGCAATGTATTAGTCCGTATTTTTCAATAGATATGTGTTTTAATCCCGTCTGTGGCCGAACGCCATTTCCCCCCCTCGTTTGTTTCCTGTTTACATTATGTACAAGTGTAATGCTGGTTTTCACCGGATGCGCCCCGTCACTACAGTCCATTGAGGAATACAGGGAACTTCCGACAGAATCCGACACAGACGGGATTAACACAGATCCATTGAAAAATACGGACTAATACATTGCACACTTGTCCGAATGTCGAGTTAACATCCAGGGCTACTGGGTCAGCACTTTATATGTTTTCTTTGTACATGTACGGAGAAGTACGGGCTTTCCGCGCGGATGTCCAGTGACTGTTGGAGGGGGTGAAGCCCAAGACTATCATAGATTCGAAAGTAAAAGTCAGACTCGATAATTTACATATGATAGTCTTTTTGATCGAAGGCTAATCTTTTACAATAAAACACATCAAAATCTACAGTGTCGTTGATGCTGGTGAATTATTATTGGTTGTCATCAGACGTGAAGTGAAATCAGCTGTGGCCGACTTTTCGTTACGTCGTTGCCAGGCGGGTTAGTTTGATGATAAGCTGTTGAGTTAAACATTGACACATTTGGAGCTATAGTTTGTTTATTTCTATTCGGACAAAGTTGCAGGTGTATTTTGAACTCGCCTCAAAGATGCTCATGTGTCCCCCAAAGCAACCATAAACTCCTTAGTACGAAGGTGTCGCTTTATTAGCTCGCGTTATAATAGTAGCCTACTCTAGTCCAGTGGTTCTCAACCTGTGGTTCGGGACCACATGATTTTTTTTGGGGGGTCCCCAGATGACAGTGAAGTGACAAAAAAGAAAAGGAAAAGGAAAAAAGATCATTACTGCATCAAAAGTAATAAACAAACTACAATGAAAACTGGTCAAACATTGGCCAAATTGTCAAATAATATAAGAGGCAAAAATTGTTAGGCATTGTAAGCATGTAGATCTGCTATTTTCACAATATTTATCTGTGGAACAGAGTCAAACTAAATGTAACGCCTCAACTCCTACATTCCAAGTGCTAATTGTCAGGGTGGGGGGTCCCCAGTTGAAATTATTTTGGGGTGTCACAGTCTGAAAAGGATGAGAACCACCTCCCTAGCCTACTGGTATAAATTATAAGTTATGTTGCTGCTTAAGTAGCCTTTGTTTTTATTTTACTCTGTAGACGGGTTGTTGATTTGAAACGTGACCAGTGTTGAATTCTATCGTTCGCTGGTTCTCAAAGTGCGGTCCGGGGACCTTAAGGGGGTTCCAACTTCGAAATGAGGAACAGTTAAACTCTTAAGTCCTATTTTAAGTTTAGAAAAATGTTGACAAATCTTGGCACATCAGGCCTATTGACAAGCCTTCTATCATGGGGGTCTCTGCCACAAAATATTTTTAATGGGGGTCCATGGCCTGATACAGATCAATTTGGGTGTCTTTGACATGAGAATGTTTGAGAACCACTGCTATAGTTTAGTTTAAAATGTGCAGTGACTCTGCAAATTTTAGAGTGGAGTCCAACAAATGCATCGTTTACTTCCCATTGTTGATGTGTTATGTTGGATGTGTTCTTGTTTCCTACATTGTTGTGTTCAGATGCTCAGCGGGCCTTGGGGTTGCTCCAACAGTACCGGGCCAAACTCGAACAGAGGGATCAGAACCAGAACGGGACTAAACAGCAGGGGGAGAGAGTGGAAGACCGCCAGCTGCAGCAGTCCGTGGACAGAGTCATCACTGTCTTCCAAAGCCAGCTATTCAATGCTTTGCTTGGTAAGAATGTCTGTCTGTCTGTCTGTCTGGCTGGCTGGCTGGCTGTCCGTCTGTCTGTCTGTCTAGTTGTCTGTCTGTCTAGTTGTCTGTCTGTCTGTCTGTCTGTCTGGTTATATCCATCTAGCTGTATGTCTCTTTTTCTGTCTACCTATGCTCAGTTGGAGCTCATTTAGAAATCCCAAAGGTATGATTGTCAGTAACATCTAAAATAAAGATGGGCCGCTCTCTTTTAAATTGAGTTTTATTATAGAATGATGAAAATATTGCCTCATATAACTTTATCTTGATTTATCTTCTTGCAGCTGCAAAAGCAATTTATTAGCCACATTATTTTATTCAACTGTCAGTCTGCCACCACCACCCACACATTATCTGATGTTTTGCTATCTGCTGGGCGAAAGTGTTCAGGCAAGGTATGCTGAGGCTATGGAAGAAGGGTGCTTATTTCCTATCTATTTATTCTAGGTTCTTTAAGTGTTTAAACCCAGCAAGACGTGTCTAAGTGGGCTAATTGCATATTAGACGCACAGCATTGTAGGCTAGAGTCTAGACAATGCTACAATGACTTATATCACCAGCAGCTCAGCTTTTCCTTTTTTAAGGCGTCCAGAACAGCGTTGTTCTGTATAGCCGTTTTCACAAATGAACTTCAGACAATGTACAGAGAATCAGGTCCAGACATTGTCTCTGTCAGACACATTCTCTTATACTGGACAATACTACTGTAATGGGCGAGGGGTGGCGCCCGGGCACAGCCATGTGTCTGTGTCTTAGCTCCTCCTACTTAAAGGCACTTTAAGGAGAGAGGCCTTATACATTGCCTTCCACAAAACATGACAGATATGAAAATAAAATGTGAAATATGCATAGGAATTGAACTTTTGAGTTTTGACTTATGTCTCCCATATCCAAACATGCACAACAAATCACTCACTTAGGACTGTAACAGATCAGTCAAACCATTATTGAAGTTGTAAGTGTATTTTTAATGAAGTAGTCTCGCGTAGCTAGATATACACCTACTGATACATCTGGGGAAATCTAAATTCAATGTATTGGATTGAATCTGGATTGAACAGGGGAGAAACCCAGTGCTAACAAACCTACACCCACTGCTTTGATTTCTGAATTGTTTCCACACAGTTTTTGCCCAGTCATTGAATTTAGATTTACACACACACACACACACACACACACACACACACACACACACACACACACACACACACACACACACACACACACACACACACACACACACACACACACACACACACACACGGTATCTGTCTCAAAAATCCCACATCAGTCTCTACTTTCTTGATCCCAATAACAACATTTCCCTTGCCGAGTGTAAGCCAAGATAGACAGAAGGTGTTTATTTAGGTGTTACATTTTATGGTTTCCCAATACCATATTATGTCACTTTATGCTTTTATAAGGATAGATAACCCACTGTAGGCTACACTAACAGTCCACCATGCGAAAAGTAGACACTTAATACACCTAACGGAAAAAAAGGAGGTAAAGTCAACAGTGTGTTTCATAACCAGATATGCAACAAAGGTATTGCTTTGAGAGCCCATTTCCTAACTGAAAGAAACCTGGTAGATTCTCACAAAATCAAATGTGTCCTTTAGCAAGTTGCGCAGCCATGTATACTTTTAAGTAGTTAAAGGTAAGAGCACCAGCTAAACACCCAATACCATAACAATATAATAATATTAATGTACTGTCAATGTCTGATTGGGTATGAGCCCATTACAATGAATCATTGCTATATAGAGTTTGTTTGTTCAGAAACAGGAGTCTCCCCATCTCTCTAGCTTTTTGGAAAACAGGATACAGGATAAACAAGTGTAATTTGAAGTGATGACACTAATAAGAAATCAGCAGACAAAATTGGAACTGGAACACTATCAAATTTAAGCTGAAAATGGTACTGTCTCCTGATTGGCAGAAATTTGGCCACCCACCTGAAAATGTATTTTTGGTTTATTAAAAAGCTGGAGAGATGGGAAGACCCCTGTTACCAAACAAACACTTTATAGCAATGATTACTATCAGAATATGGAGCTTTAACCTTTTAACAAAAACCTTTTGTTTTAACTTTAATATTTAAGAGGGATACCAATAACAGATGTTGACTATGCTAACACACTTTTCCAGTACATATATTTCAGGCAGTTCCTCTTTTCAGTTTGTTTGACTCCAGATCACCCTTTATTTACTTGGGTAGTCATTGCTGTATCCTGCCTCCCTTTTAAAGGGCAAAAAAGGTATTGAGAGACTGGAACAGTGTGTTCAGTGCTACAAACCATGCACAGCAAATCTAGAGTGTTACATTGAATGAACACTCTTGATTGTTGCTGTGTGGCTATTCATCAAATTAGGCAGATTTTTAACTCGGAACAATAATTAAAACTTTTGTTGTCCAGGAGTGTCAAGTATACCATTACTTCCTGATTATAGTTTTGTTTAGTTTATTACGGATCCCCATTAGTCCTCACCACAGTGAAGACTATTCTTCCTGGGGTCCAAAGAGAGAGAAAAGAGTATAAATCCCTTGTAAAGCGCCATCGTGCGATATGCGCCCCTACCGCCAAACAAGGGAGATTATATGCCAGCTTTCCCCTTCACCTGCAACACCTTCCTATGTCCCATTGTCTATCAAAAATGTTCACACGCACATAACACACTATGGTAGCCAAAGTGTTATGCCAAGTGATACTTAGTTTAAATTTATCTAGAAATTAAATTGGTATTTATGTTTTGTAGGGATACCCATCATTGAAAGTGCCATTCAGTTAGATGTAATCTGCTAATCGACCATTGTGAGAAACGTTTATGGGAGGGGGTGAATAGATTTTAAAGAGCAAAAGAGGTACTACTAAGTTATTTCAACTGGCAAGAGCTAGTGGACGGGAACCCAAAGTTTTTGGAGGAGGTAATGCTGTATGCACAGGGGCGACAAAAGCTACAAAAAGCTAACAAATGGCCAAGCGTGACCAGCTGCATTGTTGCAGAGTCACCGTTTCATTTCACTGAGTGAATGAAAAGGTTAGGTTTAAAATAGCACAGGTACAAGTATAAGCGTTTCTTCAATTTGCAGAACAGAGCAGGAATTGTTGGGAGAAAAAAAGGGGAGTGAAAATTGTGAAAAGAAACATATGTTTGATTGATGCTTCACCGTGTCATTGGAGCGTTACAAAAAGTGGAAGCTAGTTCAACGTTTTGTTTTGTAGCGTGTCACGTCCGTCATGCATTGACAAGTGTCGGGCATCCGTTTGTAGCTTTGTGACACTGGCTTTCATTGAAAATGAAAGTCTGTCACTGCTAGTGTGAATGCAGCATTAGAGTCTGGACTGATTTTGCTGGTGCATGCAGATATGGCTGGTAATGTTATGTCAACAATACATATTTATTGCAGCTTTAAGAGGTAGAAACCTTGGAGAATTACAAAAAAATTTTGCCCTTAGCAGTCAGTGTGTAGTTATGTGCTAGGAAGGTAAACAGGTTCTTAGTTCCTGATTCCACCCGCTTGTTTTCCATTCCCACACCCATATTTCTGTGCAAACCTACAGGTTTTGTGTGAATACCTGACTGCATGTCATCACTGTGTCCAGTTTTTGTATTCTTGCACAATACCTTTGGTAGTGGTTCCTAATCCAACGTGCAAACAGAACAGCCACAGAGAAAAGGGAAGAGATGGTGTGTGTGCGTGTGTGCGTGTGTGTGTGTGTGTGTGTGCGTGTGTGTGTGTGCGTGTGTGTGTGCGTGTGTGTGTGTGTGTGTGTGTGTGTGTGTGTGTGTGTGTGTGTGTGTGTGTGTGTGTGTGTGTGTGTGTGTGTGTGTGTGTGTGTGTGTGTGTATGTACATGCTCGTAGGGTGGGAGGTGAGGATGGGATTTTTACAGACATTACAGTACACCCTGTCATCTGAACAAGCAGTAACCTCATGCTATCTGTAGAGGGCATCAGCAGACCAACTGGGACATGGACAAGAAAAATGATATAGAATCAAGAAAGCATAAAGCATGTATTTATTTTGGTTGGGGTGGGGGTGCCTTGGTGACTACAACCCCATAGACATACATTGTATACACAGTTACTGGCATTGTCTCTATGAAGATTGCTTTTGGTTGCTTTTCTCTGAATGGGTTTTAAAATCATAAAGGAATAAGAGATCTTTCTCATCTTGAAAGATCATATGAGGAAAACATATATAATGTTTTCATTCACCTCTCACCTTTTTTTTAAAATAGATATCCAGGAATACTATGAGTTGACCCTCCAGGAGGACAGTCCATACACTGAAGACCATCCATACAGTGAGATAGATACATCTTCTACCCAGCCAGTAGAGATCTTAGCCCAGTCACAGCCAGCCACTGGTCCACTTATCCCCCAGGCCTCAGGAGGCTCTGTCAAGCCCAGGCCACCTGCCCCCAAACCCCACTTAGTAAAGTCCCCTGCCCCTCCTATCCCGCCTGGAACCCCCAATGCTAAAACGGTGACCTCCTCCCCAACACAGTCCAACGGAGCCCAGGTCCAGCCAGCTAAAGTCAAGTACCGTGCCCCGCCTCCTCCTGGAGCCTCCAAGTCACCGCCCTCTTCTCCTGCGGTCACGCCCAATGGAGTGGAACCCTCCACCTCATCAAAAGGAGCCGAGCCAGATCCTGGATCGCCCACCACCTTCCCTACCACAAGCGGGGAACAGGCCAGCCCCGTGTCCCCCTCCTCCAGCCTTGGTGCCGTCTCAGCCCTCGTCTCCAGTACCATCCAGGGCCTTGTCTCTCCCGCCAGTCCGGACAAAGCTATTCCCACCACCCCTCCCAAAACCCTCCCCAGCCCCAGTCCTAGTCCAGATGCAGTCGCCAGCGCCACAGCCCTCCCTAAAGTCACCATCCCTCCATCGGTTTCTACCGCTCCCGCTACCAACCAGGACTCTGCTAAAGCAGTATCAGCCCTCAGCTCTAGCTCACCGAGTAGTCCCAACACCAGCAATAGTCCGGGCAAAGTGTTCCCCAGCACCCCCAGCCCGACAGTAACATCTGGACCCCTACCCAAAGGCCCTCAGCTGAGGTATGTATTGTACACACAAACTTTGTCTTTGATTTACTGAGTACATTAGGAAATTAATATGTTGAACAGTTGCACATAAAAGCAAACCGGACTAGAAATGTATCAATGTAAATACGTGTTAAGTGTTGTGTATGTGTTGAGTCTGTATTACGGTGCAAATATATAAAATACATGTATGTACATGTTTGTAGTACATTATTACAGTGAGAAGTCAAAGTAGTCATATTGAATGTTTTCTCACTTGCTACTTAAAGGCCCTTGCACACAGACTCTGATGCAATTTTTTATTGATCAATACTTGCTTTATGTGTCCAAAAAAAATGCAGGAATCAAACTCGTTTCTGCACATTTTCATTTTCTGATTGTTTTTCGTGAGTGGATACTGTGTGCAAGGGCCTTAACTGTGGGTTCCTTTGTTCCAAGTAAAGTATTTGTTGCGAGCTCCTCCACACAGCCCATCTGATCTGAACCCCCTCCTTCCATCCCTCCAGTCCAACCAGCCCCGGTCCAGCTAAAGTCAGCACCACCACGTCTAGCCGTGGCCCAGCCAGCCCCAGAACAGTCTCAACCCCACAATTTAACTTTCAGACTCCCAACAACAAGGTAAGACGTAGACCGTGTCTACAGTGAAGAACCCTGCTTAAACATAAACACTTTGCACAGTGTGAGAACAGAAAACACACAGTGCTAACACACGCTGTGCGCTATCTATCATCAGGTGAGTTGATAAAGTGCTGGATCAACAAATGCTTCCGGATGACCAACCTTGCACTGTAGCTGCAAAATGTCAGCTTTTCAAACATTTGCATGTATACTTTATGGTTCTTACGGTGGGGAAATGTACTCATCATCACACAGAGAGTGGATCATGTAATTATTCCAGCTTACTGTAGCAGCTACAGTATACTCATAGTAATGGAAAAGCGGTTTGAACATTGGCTCATATTTGCATTACATAATGTCAAGATCAATCCTCTCCAAAATATTGTCAGTGAGACTTTTGCGCGTCGCTGGGTGGTGGGTTAACTGGTTTTGTATGCTGATCTGGTTGAACTGGTCGGAAGTCTTTTATGAGGGTTTGTGTTTATACAACATTGGCTTATATTAGTATGGTTATTAATTTAATATGACAGACACATCAATATGCAATATCTCCTGGCTGCAGATATTGCCTTCTATCATAGTAGTAGTTCTAATATGGTGCTTATACAGCCCTTGTGTCCAGGCTGACTGACTTGGATGACCTAATGCTGTAATGGTTTGATCTTCATGTTGCTTCTTACTTGTTTCACCAGCAATGACCTGTTTTTAGCAAGAGTTCTATGACAAATCTACAGCTCTTCCTCCAGGTTTTGCAGTAATAATATCTGTCATGTGGAAATGTGCACAACGTTAGTGCACCAGACTCAGAAATGCTGATATGTTTCTGTAGAAAAGGCATCATACAGTTTGCAGTTTTTCCAAACCAATCGTAGTCCCTATCAATCGTCACTGCATAATGCACAGTAACATCCTCAGTGTTCAATTATCCATTTGTAATGGTGTAATGCTATGAGTGCACAAATTGAACCAAATGGACCCGTAACTGTCTATTTGGTACACTCTTGGAGTTAACTCTGAGGAGTTAACAAAATCAGGAAAACCATCAAGGTACATAAAACCTTTAGGATATTTGAGATAATCCATAAGAATGAATGTGTGTGTAGGGTTCATGTGGACCTCTAACTTAGTGAGGACTGAGAGCCTTTAAAAGTAGAGCATCCAGTCCTGTGCTGCTGCTGCTGCTCCTTCTCCAGACTCCACTTCTGCCAAACAGAGAGAGACACAGAAAGAGAGAGATACTGACCTGATAAAAATGGGAGAGTGGAGCACCCTGTGTGTGTGTGTGTGTGTGTGTGTGTGTGTGTGTGTGTGTGTGTGTGTGTGTGTGTGTGTGTGTGTGTGTGTGTGTGTGTGTGTGTGTGTGTGTGTGTGTGTGTGTGTGTGTGTGTGTGTGTGTGTGTGTGTTTCCAAGATTCAGATTCAATCAATCACGTTTACGTTTATGCATGCATACATACTATGCATATGTGTTTGTGTGTGTGTGTGTGTGTGTATATCTTCCATGGGTATCTGTGTTTGTGCCAGCATGTTTGCATGTAAGTGTTGTGTGTGCATTTATGCGTTTGCGCGTGTGCGTGATTACGTGTACTGAGTGAGTACTGCACCGTTTGGGGTCAGAAAGCGCGAACAGCTGCCATAAAGCGAAGACAACAGCTGGGAAAACCAAAGGGAAAGAAGCCACACCAGGACAGCTGGCTCTTTTTTTTTTTTTGACATTTCATATCTATTTTAGCAGAGAGAGAGAGAGAGAGAGAGAGTACACTATAGCTGCTCTGATGCAGGACAGTTGGAGGGGAGATGGGGAAGGAAGGCGAAGGAAAGGGAGAGATAGAGGGATAAAGGAGGAAAACGAGGAAAGATGTTAGAAAGATGTTGCCAAAGGTAGCGAGTGGCTGAGCGGAGGAGGACTGGGAAAGTTCCAGCGGAGGAATGTTTCCGTGAAAGTTGCAAGTTGAGGATGGATTGTATCTGTATCCTCACTACCAAGGTGAGACGGACAGCGGTGACGCCAGCCACCTCTTATTTATATCAAAGTAGGGCTCCTCTTCTTCAGTGCACTACATTGTCCACTGTATCTAGTGCTGTGCTCTCTGTCATGGCATTTTATTAATGCTGTAAAAGAAATTCAGTTTTTTTTTTCAATGTTAGATTTGTCAGCATGTGTGAAGTTGTAAACTTGTTATTATTAATGCTTAGACCTCTAACCATTTAACACGTTAATTAATTGAGATGACAGAAAAAGTCAGATTTACCTGCTCACCTGAGTGAATACAAAAAATCTGATTTTAGAACATGTCTTTCTTACATATATTTTTTATTAAATTGTTACATTGTGATGTGAACTTATCTTAAATTTCAAGCATATCAGACTACATTTCCCCAAAGGAAATACATATATTTAATTCAGTCGGACTTAGAAGCAGGAATTAAACATATCCCCACCGGCAATAAAAATGAATGACCAGCAGAGGGTATCAAAATAGAGGCATGGATTCCCCCCTTCAGCCCCAGCAAATCAAGCCCTGCCAGTATGATATACTCTTGTGGGGATGAAGGGCTGTTGCTTAGTTGTTTGTCTGACATGTGACATCCAGAGAGACTGAAAACTAGGTTGGTGCAGCACACTCTTGAAAGGACAAACTGCATGACTGACTGGCTGATTTCCTGATAACTTATTTAGCTACCTGTCCTTCCGGATGGGTGAGTGAGTGACTGACTGACTGACTGATTGATCTTACTGTATGTCTGTATGAAAAAATAGCTGATCTACAAGCAGTTGTAACACAATATGTTGTGAAGTTGTAGATCTCCTACTTTTCGCATTTGCCTATTTTCGCAATTTTCAACGATTGACAGAATAATAGGGATGCTAGGGTTCATGTGGTTATAGGATGACTTCACCCATTTTCAACCTTACCTTAACCCGCCTACCAGTGACATTATCAATGGGGAATCCAAGCTAATAGAAACGGCAGGCTTTCTATTCCTGGAAAGTTAGCATGCTATAATGGAAGCCATTGTTAGTAAAAAATGTATTTAAAAAACCTGCCTAACGATGATGTCACTGGTAGGCGGGTTTCTGAAGTGTCCACAGCCCTCCTATGAGACACAGACCGAGTAGATTTTTTTTTTTTTACCATTTTATCATGAGCATTAGTGAGGACCAATTAGACCAATGAGAACTGTATGAAGATAGGTTGAAAATGGGTTAAGTCGTCCTTTAAACAGGCTTGCAGAATGACTGTATAGACAACAGCACACACTGCATTTTAAGAGTAGCAGAGTTTTAAGAGTTGCTTTACTGGAATCAACTCTGTGGGCAGATTTACTAAGCCTTTTGCCACTCATTCCGAATGCATTCTTTGCCTACAAACACTTGTGTTATTTATCAGTTGCAGCGGCCTGGAAGCGTAATGTGCTCTCTTGCTTGTCTTCTCTCCTTTGTGTATACGCTTTTATGGAAGGATCACGCAAATAACGGGAGGAGATATAAGTGTGCTTCATTATTACACGCACGCACGCACACACACACACACACACACACACACACACACACACACACACACACACACACACACACACACACACACACACACACACACACACACACACACACACACACAGATACACACACAGATTTAATTATCTGTGTTGCACTTTGAAGCAGACACACAGAAGGACATTAAAGTGGATGGAAGGGACATGCCTCAAAGTTGTACAGACTACAGTGGGACTTTTTCGAACAACTTTCTTTTGCCAAAGCCGATTTCCCCAACAGTATTGGAGCAATAGATTGCACTTACTTAAAAGCTTGTTCTCACTTCTGTCAATGGACACTATACCCACGTGAACCCTAGTGTCCCTACTCTGGGTGAAAAACTAATAGGTGAAAATAGCAGCTCTATAAGCTCAGATTGGCTATTTTCGGCGAAGACTGTTTGTGAATACTTAGATAGAAAATTCTATTCCAAATTCCAAAATGTTTCAGTGTTCTGTTACTTTATTAATCAGTTATTGCTGTATATACTGTAGTTACTATTGCATATATACTGTAGTTACTGCTGTATATATACCATAGCTACTGTACATATACTGTAGTTACTACTGTATATATACTGTAGTTACTATTGCATATATACTGTAGTTACTGCTGTATATATACCATAGCTACTGTACATATACTGTAGTTACTACTGTATATATACTGTAGTTACTATTGCATATATACTGTAGTTACTGCTGTATATATACCATAGCTACTGTACATATACTGTAGTTACTACTGTATATATACTGTAGTTACTATTGTATATGCTGGACTGCTGTATATACTGCATGGATCTTAAATGTAGCAGTTCAGTGCGTATAACTAAGCTAAGGTTGTTGTTTAAGATATGTGCACAACACATTGGCTACAGTATGTGTTAGTATGGCAAAAACGAGAGGAAGAAGAAAGGTAGGCATGAATAACACACACACACACACACGCACACACACACACACACACACACACACACACACACACACACACACACACACACACACACACACACACAGAGAGCGATTTAATTATCTGTGTTGCACTTTTAAGCAGACACACAGAAGGACATTAAAGTCAATGGACTTTGTTGGGAATCCCTCCAGCATTTAACAGGTTCGTTGGGTTTATCTCATTAGATGAATGGTCTAATTGACAGAGGGCGTTGCCTGTGTTCAGAGACCTGCTGGATCACACTACTCCTCGCCCTGCAAAATGTTGTTATTCCAGAGTTAAATGAACACTCAGGATTTTACTGTGCATCCTTCTCTTTTCCTGTGTCTCATACTCCTCTCTCTCTCTCTCTCTCTGTCTCTGTCTCTGTCTCTGTCTCTGTCTCTGTCTCTGTCTCTCTCTCTCTCTCTCTCTCTCTCTCTCTCTCTCTCTCTCTCTCTCTCTCTCTCTCTCTCTCTCTCTCTCTCTCTCTCTCTCTCCCTCCCTCTCTCCCTTTCTCCCTCTGCCCTACCTATCTCTTTATATCTCTCTCTAACACTACTGTCATCACTACCAGCCATTATCAGCGCACAGCACCGTGTGTGTGTGTGTGTGTGTGTGTGTGTGTGTGTGTGTGTGTGTGTGTGTGTGTGTGTGTGTGTGTGTGTGTGTGTGTGTGTGTGTGTGTGTGTGTGTGTGTGTGTGTGTGTGTGTGTGTGTGTGTGTGTGTGTGGCTGTGTGAGTGTGAGAGAGGGATTGCTGTGGTCTTATTGAGTGCTGCTGTGACCCCCTGCTCCAGCAGAGCAAAAGTCTCCTCAATAAGAGGCTTACCGTAGGCTGCTAATAGACTTAAATCTTTTTGTCAGGTACTGTACCCACTATTGGCTGTAAGAGTTTTATCCTTCCATCAATCTGTCCATCTGGCCAGCAAGCATGGTGATGTATAACTGTGCGGAGGGGGTCACGATTTTATGAATTAATCTGGACAGGAAAGGAAAGTGAGTGAAGAAGGAAAGGGGAGAGGAGCACAGGATAGAGGGGTAGCCTCTACACTACAGGATCGTATAACCTCAAGTCAAGGCGCTAGCTAAACTCTGTCGGACTGTTCGTCCTGGGATTACCTCGCTGCACCTTACGCCTTTCACACCTTTCCGCACGGCAACTGGCAGTGATAACTACCATCACGCATATACGTACAGGCATCTTCTACCTATAGAGACTCGAGAGGGTGCAGCGCTGCTGCTCACTCCAACTTCCAGCTCTGAGGTGCCAGTGTTAGTGTTGTGTATAGGATTAATTGATCTCCTGATGTGAGCGACTCAGTGGGGCTACAGGTGAAGATGGAGCTTGACAATGCTACAGCATCACTTGATGTAAAGTATTCAGCGCTGTTTGTGCTTTTATTTCAATTCATCCTCTGTCTGTTTGCCTGCCTTGCTGTCTCTGACTATCACCTGGTCTATATGCCACACTGTCTGTCTGTGTGTGTGTGTGTGTGTTTGTGTGTGTGTGTCTGTCTGGCTGTCACCTGGTCTATATGCCACACTGTCTGTCTGTCTGTCTGTCTGTCTGTCTGTCTGTCTGTCTCCTGGACTATATACCACGCTGTGTCTTTCGGTCTGTGTCTGTCCTGATCTATATGCCACACTGTGTGTGTGTGTGTGTGTGTTCCTTTCTCTCTGCCCACCTCCGGCAGTGGCGTAACGGAGGGGTAGCAAGTGATGCGGTGCGGGGGGGCCACCAGCAGGGGGGGCCCCACCTGCGCTGATACAAATATTTTTACAGCAAAAAAAAAGAAAAAAGTTGATTTATATTGGTCAAATAGAACCGAATTAGACCTGTAAAATTTCGCGCGAGTGTGCTTCGCGCATGTGCGCAGGTTGTGCATGTACGTGAAACTCCCGCGGGGAGGCCCCGCGATTCTGCGTTACGCCACTGCACCTCCGTCTCTGTTTGTCTGCTTGTAGGGGATTAGCGAACGTACTGTAATTTATACAGTACGTTTATACAGTGCCACACTAGACAGACTAGAACCATTGTTTTCCCTCTCCCTCTCTCTCTACACACACACACACACACACACACACACACACACACACACACACACACACACACACACACACACACACACACACACACACACACACACACACACACACACACACCCACACACACACACACACACACACGTGGGTGTGAGTGAATATATGTGTATTTAAGTCGGACAGTGGTCAGGGAGGTCAAAGTCTAAAAAGCTTAATTAATTAATGGAAAAGCCTTTTTGTGAGTGTGTGTGTATGTGTAGCTGTACCTAGCAAAGGGACAGGGCAGAACTTTGTCTCCATAACGTGATGATTGTATTCTGTATGTGAAGGTAGTATTTGCGTACTTGCTTCAAGTCTGGTTCGTTGTGTAATTGTCAATTGTAAGCCTGGCCGAGCCCTGAAGCGCATAGGGCAGGAGCCTATCTCCTGTTTCCTTAGCGTGAGGCAGCTTGATGTACAAGTACATCCCCTGGACATGATGCTAGTACTGTATGTCGCAGGGTCTTACCCCAATGCGACCCTTGATGCTGAGTGCCAAGCAGGGAGGCACTGGGTCCCATTATTAGAGTCTTTGGTATGACCTGGCCGGGGATCGAACCCCGACCTCCCAGTCTCAGAGCGGACACTTTAACCACAAGGCCACTCCACAAGGCCTCTGAACTGGTGTCAATTGTAAGTTGGGAGCTAAATCCATAAGTCAGGCGATTAGTAATGTTACTGGTGGGGGCTATGTATGGACCACCGAGCTTGGCAGCTCTGTATTCAACACTGTTGTTGTTAGCTCAAGTTCCCACAACTTCAAAATAATTTGTTTTATTTAAGCAAGCTGTTGTCCTGTTCAGTAAGCTTTGTATTGTTCAGCCTATACTGTAAGCTAGACATATTCTGTTCAGAGTATAGTCAACTAGACAGCTTTCTCTGCATTGTTCAGCCCTTACCAGGTCTATGTACCGCAAAAAAATCAGCAGCTAATCCATTTAGCCAGATGACTAATCTCAACGCACGCACGCACGCACGCACGCACGCACACACGCACGCACGCACACACACACACACACAACCCTAGTCTGACAATTTAGACATGTCCCCAATCAACTGATGTCCAGCAGCTGTCCCACAATGTGGAATGTGTCAGGATAATTTCACTGCATGTATGTGGAAAGTACGAGTATATGATGAATACAATCTGTGATTTATTGAATCTGAATCTTGAACACACAAGATTGTGTGTTCTATACACAAATATAATTGCATTGAGTTCAGCTCAGTTTGTTCAATTCAATCTCATCATGCCAGGATCGGTCAGTTTATCTTCAAGGCCCGTGACGTTAAACAGTATAGAAGACAATGTGTCAGTCCCTGTGACCCTTGGCTAACTGCAGATTTCTGTTGTTCCACCAGGGGACCAGACCCATTCTACTGTACATTTCCACCGTCTATTTTCAGTTGTAGGGGTTCAGTGCATAGCTGGAACAGAGAAGGGAGGGCTGGCAGAGAGGGGAGGTTCTTTTCCAGATCTGCCCTACAAAAGATTAAAACCTCAAATGATCTGTCCTCATGCGAGGCCAGACCTTATCCCTGCTTTTGTGGCCCTCAATTTGAGTTGCTTGTATCACAAATGAGGCAGTTCTGGAATAGTTAACCCATTAATACCGGGAAAGTATCTGTGTCATTTTAGACTTCTTTGGCTTTTCAAAAATAACAGATATACGAGCTCATAGCATTCCGCGCTATGAGCTTGTATATCTGCTATTTTTGAATAGCCAAAGAAATCTAAAGTGACACAGATGCGTTCCCGGTCTTAATGGCTTGATTTGTGTTTAGGTTGGTCACTTGATGAAAGGTCAGATGAGGCCAGCTGTAGGTGCAGGGAGGCTGTGGGTGGCTATAGTAGGGGACTGACTGGTGTCCTTAGTGTCGCTTTTTTTTCTCCGTACTGATGAATAGTTGGAGGCAGTAGAAAGGGTATACTTGTATTGAAAGTTAACCAACAACTTTTAACAAATACGTATCACATCTATATTAAGTTGTTTACTAATACCTTATTCATAATCTATGAACTATAGTTTAGTTTAGTTTAGTTTATTAGCACTTTGTAATATACAATAAACAATACATATCAAAATAAAACAAGTTATTGTGCAAGAAAAGGAAGAAGCCGGCAGGTTTATTTGGAATCGTTTCCTCAATGGAAGAGGTCATTAAATAGTATACATTAAAAGTTCAATAAGAACAACACAAAATAATTTACAAGTTTACAAGGGGACCAGTGGTGCAATAAAAACTGGAAAAAAAGATAAAAGAAGAAAAAGACAGAAAAACGAATTAAAATTACACATCAGAACTAAATCATATAGACTACAGTGAGGAAGAAATTAGAGTTTTTTTTAGATGTGTCTGTTACGCCCCGGCCTAGGGGAACCGAGACGCAACATATGATGTGGAAGACCGCCCTTCCCAACTCCCAAGAACCGCCGTCCAAACAGTTTGCTTTTTCAATCTTTTCTTTTTATTCTTCAAAGTGTTTACAAAACTCGCCAGGGGCGGAGGAATAGTTACAACCAAACAAAACTAGAAAACAAACCTCTTACCTACCCACGAAAGAAAGCAAAATACAAATACTAACCTCCCTATCGGAAAACAAAGCTCAAACAAATAATAATAATAGTTCCCCCCCCCCTTAGCTGAGACCACAGATCACAAGATGATGGCAACAGTAATCGGCCGAGGCCGAGTTAGGATCGAGCTGTAAGCATCGAGATCTATAGTGTAGATCAAGTGTTTGCAGAGATCGAGTGTTACATATCTGTTCAGCTTCACATGCACAAAATGGCTACTACAGAACACACAGAGGAAGGACGGACGGGTTGGAAGTCGAGAAGGAACGGGTTCCCTGTCGCCGGCCCGCTGACAGCCTTTTAAAGTTGAAGCCTCCCTCTGGCCACCAATCAGGAACGGATGCGTCTGCTGCTGGCACACCCTCCTAATAATCATCCAATCACACCACGACACTCTTCCCCCCCCCACACACACACACACAGGAGAGAAACCTAGCCTGCACTCAGCCTCTTCATATACCCGTCATAATCATAACAGTGTCTTAAATATTGGCAAGGATAGTGATGTCATCACTGATGACTTAAGTGATGCGTCTAGAGAGGTCCACAACTGAGGGCCTCTAAATTTGATGAAAAATGTATGTTTTGAAGTACGACAAAAGAGTAAATTAAAGCAACCTCTTTGCCTTGTGGGGTAGGAGTGGATGTCAGAAGTGAAACGAAAACATTTATTTAAAAAGATAGGGAATGTCTTGTTTGCATTTTTTAAATTTGAACTTAAATAAACAGGATTGAAAAACATTTACCTTATCTATAAGGCATAGTTTCAAATCATGAACGGACTTTTGACGAACATTTAACAGTCATTTAAAACCTAATTAACTAAGAGTTTGTGAATGATCTACAACGACTATTTGTTATATATTAATATAATTATATAATTATTTATTTATTGATATAATTATCTAAATAATTAGCAGGAAAAAAGAACAAAAGCAGTTTATAAAAAAGAAAAACAATAAAGAAAAGAAATGCTAGTGTGTCTTCATCAGAGTCACAGTACAAACAGATTACCCTGATACAGACTATAACCATTTCTATTCAGGGTAACATATGCATGTCATATGTCTCACTTTTCCAAAAAACATTCTGATGTTCATTGGTGTCTTAGATGTAATGTCTACGTTCAGCCACAGGGTGGAGCTGTGTGTCTGACAGATTGGTGCTGCAGTTCCACAAGAATTTAGCAAGAAATCTCCAGATATATTTTTTTTATTGTGGTGTAACTGATTTATGTTATCCCTCATGCAATGGCCAAATAAAACAATGATAATATGAAAATTGAAAAAAAAGGTATAATGCTGTGCTTTTATCATTATTTATTATTTATATAATACCGTTGCTATTTCGTCATAATACAGTGTCATACAAAATTGGCAAAAAAAATGCTGATCTACAAGCTCACTTGTACATCATAAATTATTTTTAAAGTGAAAGTGGTCTGTCACTGTGGGTTTTATAAATATTGAACAATAAAAAGTATTATCAAGAGGTTGTGACTCAATTATAACAACATTGAATCCATTGGAACACAGGTTATTTTTGGCCAATTCCTGAAAAGTAACCGTTTTGGACATTTCCACCCGACAGCGACGATATACATAATACATAATGATAAAAAAAAACACAGCCATCAATTTTAAAATGAACCTCTTAACTTCTCTGAGACGTAGTCTGCAGGGCAGGGCAGAATATAGTTCAGTTAATGTCCATGGAGAGACAGAGATGAAAAGAGATGAAGAGAACTACAGACAGAGAGAAGATAGGTGATGCCTAGAAACCTTCTGGGAAAGAGAGGGAACATGGTCACTGTGACACAGAGAAAGACTAAGCTACACGCACACACGCGCACATGCAGAATGAGAATTGGAAAGGGGAAGAGAAACACTTGTGTTTATTCTAAACACCCAGCTGGTTGGCCGATCACATGACTAGTTGGAAATGTTGGTGCCTGCGGGCTTCTTTGATTGGTTACTGTCTACAGTATAGAACTGAAATGCACACACACACACACACACACACACACACACACACACACACACACACACACACACACACACACACACACACACACACATACACAAAGCATAGTTATTTCTGTGCTGACTGACCTACTAATGTTAACCATGTAGTCCATGCCTGCTAGGCTCATGAGCTAGCATCTCTCTCTCTCTCGCTCTCTCTCTTTCTCTCTATCCACTATTTCTTTACTATTTACACATGTTCTTTCTTTCTTTCTTTCTTTCTTTCTTTCTTTCTTTCTTTCTTTCTTTCTTTGCGTCTCAGTGATTCATTATGTATGGATGATGATAATAATAGATAGTATCGTGTTCTCCATGTGGTACAGCGTGTAATGTCAGCAATAATAGATCACACCTATAGTCTTTCTGTTTTCATATCCATATGAACATCATCGACTTCAGCTAACCCAGATGCGTCAATGTGTATGTGTTCATGTTCTTCTATTGTCTCTCTGTATCACACACACACACACCCCCACACCCCCACACCCCCACACCCACACACACACACACACACACACACACACACACACACACACACACACACACACACACACACACACACACACACACACACACACACACACACACACACACACGTATGATGCACACTTTATGTTTACATGTGTGTACTTGGACTCATAGCCATGCTTCCGTGCATGTGGGGGTGTGCTTGTGTATGTCAGTGGGGTCTCCCATCTGTTCCTTGCCAAACATAGAGAGAGTCCCAGGACAGTTCCCCAGTCACACACTAACAGCTTGACTATATGCTCTTCATTTGTTTTCAGGGACAGGATTGGAACTCAATGCCATGCTTTGAGAGAATGATAAGGATTCCCTTAATTATTCCAGAGAATTTGGAGCTAAAGTTGCGGTCTATGTTATGTCTCCAAAGTCCTCCAATTAAATAAAAACAAGCCCTCCCATTAGTTTTTTTATTTAATGAGCTGGCCAGGCTCTCAATGGAATTAACCACTGTAGACAACTAGGTCATAGTACTGCAGGTTAATCTAAGGTACAGTAGGCTGCAGTAGATCGCGTGAGCAAATAGTTTATGTTGGCTTGAGTAACATGCTGTGTAGGCTAGTATATATTATGTAGATTGGAGTCCTCAGATAACAGTGCCTCCACAACAGCCTGTAAAATCAGCCCCCCAAGTATGATAGAAGAGTGAAATAGCAGCCATGTGAATATGGTCAATAGAACTATTCTTGTACTTAAGCTCACAACAACACATTTATCACGACCCTGCATGAACACACTCTGTGGATGAAATATTTTACTGAGGTCAAGTCTCTGCATGTTGCACTAAGAATGTAATGTTTGATTCACTTATTTGTATGACCTATCTCCACATATCCACTCCTGTAGTTGAGTGGCTCTTCAAGCATATTCATGCTCTCACCTTTAATTCGCCCCATCATTTGTCTCTTCACACTTTCTCCTTCACCCCCTCTGCTTCGCTCTGTGTCTTACCGCAATATGTGTGTGTGTGTGTGTGTGTGTGTGTGTGTGTGTGTCTCACTTACCCTGTCTTTCTCTCTCTCGCTGTGTTGTTTATTTCCAAGTCTCCCTTGAGGTGAGAAGATAGAGACAACCACCGAGAGACCACTGTGTGTGTGTGTGTGTGTGTGTGTGTGTGTGTGTGTGTGTGTGTGTGTGTGTGTGTGTGTGTGTGTGTGTGTGTGTGTGTGTGTGTGTGTGTGTGTGTGTGTGTGTGTGTGTGTGTGTGTGTGTGTGTGTGTGTGTGTGTGAAGCAAGCATCAGTGTGCATGCAACTTAGTCCAGATGGTCCAGCTGTCAGCATAATGACTCTCGGTCAAAGTGTTCTTTAACTTCTCTTTCTCTCACCTTCTATTTACACCCCTTTCTTCATTGCTCTTCTTTTTGGCTGGTGGCCACTGTTCTCTTCTTCTTCATGCTAGTGTTCTGTTGCCACTACTGTACCTACTGCACTGAGACAGTGATCAACAAAGTAAGAGAAAAAATGGCTTGTGAGTCTGGTTCATGTAAGGACATACATTCAGCTCCATTCATTCATGTATTTGTCTCTCTGTGTCTCACTACCTTCATTTTATGTTTGATTTAGTCAGTATTCAGATTCACTGACCCATACTGACCCATATAACGTGTGTGTGTTTTGACAGCACATTTTTATTCAGTTTTAGTCATAGTCTTTTGTATAAAATTCCCTTTAGTTTTAGTCACATTTTCGTCGTCTGAAATGTTTTACTTTTACTCTAGTTTTAGTCGACTATATATCATACGATTTTAATCTGCAGTTGATTTAGTCAACTAAAATGTATGTTGGCAGGCCTTAATAGCATCGTAATGCCTGATTTGCGACGCGTTGTGAGCTTGTAGATCGTCTATTTTTGGACCAAGCATGAAATGACTAAAATGTTGGTCCCTCCCTAACATTTGCAGGTGTATGAACTTACACATACTGTACGGTACACAGCATCACTGCAGCAGGTATGAAGGTATAGAGAGAGAGAGTAATTTAAAAAGACAGTTTTCACAATCATATTTTATCCCCGACTAACCCCCCCCACTCCACTCGACCTGTGTCCTCAGGTCTCTCTGTTTCTCTCTCTCTCTCTCTCTCTCTCTCTCCCTCTCCCCCTCTCTCTCTCTTTACTACTACTCTGCCTCTCTCTGTCTCTCATTGATCTTGCTGCTGAGAGGCGGGCCAAGAGAGGCATTGGAGCGAACAGAGGGAGAGAGAGACCTAGCGATAGAAAGAGAGGCACAGACTCAAACAGAGAGAGAGGAGAGAGCAGAGGAGAGGGGACTGGTACTGCAGAGAAGGACGAGAGACATCACATTCATCACACAAACAGACACAGAAACAAACACATTCATACATTAATACACACATACACACATACAGTACATACACACACAGAGCACACAACACACAAGACCCTGACACTGAAACACTCATGCGGGGACACACACTGAGGAGACACACCAATACATTCTGACACACACACACACACACACACACACACACACACACACACACACACACACACACACACACACACACACACACACACACACACACACAGAGAGAGTGATACACACAAGCGGACAGTGACCATGTCGCTGCATGCTGCGTCCTGACGGGCTGTGAGGATTACACTGATGAAGAGGATGATGTATACCATAGCGACGAAGAGCGCGGGGGAGCCAACAACGCCAGCCGGCCACAGCTGAGGAGCGTAGCCAGGCAGGCAGGCAGGGGGGTGGGGGGGGTGGGGGTGGGAAGGGCTGCCTTGTGGGATGGGATGGAGTGCGGCCGGAGGAACACGTGTGTGTGTTTGTGTGTGTGTGTGGAACGTGTGCATGAAGGCTAGGGTGGCACCAGCTAGTTAACGTTAGCCACATGTTGTGCCACTGCAAAGTAGCATGCACCAACAACACCATATCTCTGATGTTTGGATGCAAGGTAGGTTAAGTGCAGTGCTCTCTTTCTGTGTGTGTGTGTGTGTGTGTGTGTGTGTGTGTGTGTGTGTGTGTGTGTGTGTGTGTGTGTGTGTGTGTGTGTGTGTGTGTGTGTGTGTGTGTGTGTGTGTGTGTGTGTGTGTGTGTGTGTGTGTGTGTGTGTGTGTGTGTGTGTGTGCGCGCGCAAAGTATTTTTTATGACCAATATTGTGCAGCTTAAAAAGGTGTATATTAATCTATATATGTATATTGTGTGTGTGTGTGTTTGAGAGAGAGAGAGAGAGACAGATGTCGAGAGAGTGTGTGTAGAGAAAAAAAAGAAGACATTCCCAAGTCAGCTTAGTTATGGACTTGGTCTGTATGGGTGAAATTCACTGATAGTGAGGGAAGAGTAGGTCCACAGAGAGAGAGAAAGAGATAAAGAGACAGAGAGGTAATGACTAAGCTTGTCTAGGGGCTGAGGTAAACTAAGGTGAGGGTAGCCGGCGGGAGAGAGCGAATGAAGGCAACAGAGGGAGCAGCGTTTGGATCATGCTATTGTGCTACAGTACATTGATGTTACAGTATGCGTGCGTGCGTGTGCGTGTGTGTGTGTGTGTGTGTGTGTGTGTGTGTGTGTGTGTGTGTGTGTGTGTGTGTGTGTGTGTGTGTGTGTGTGTGTGTGTGTGTGTGTGTGTGTGTGTGTGTGTGTGTGTGTGTGTGTGTGTGTGTGTGTGTGTGTGTGTGTGTGTGTGTGTGCGCGCGCATGTATGTGTTTGACTTAGAAATGTACTGTAGGTGAAGTGAGAGAGAGAAATGTGTTTGTGTTTTGGCTTGGGTTACACATTTTGAGCCATCTGCACTCTGCAGCCAATTCAGTAGCACAGGTCCATTCCCTTAACCCACTTAGGATGACCATTACCTGATGCTGTTCATTGATTTTTAGTCATTGCTGAGTTTGTCTGTTTAGTCAGGGGATATTAGCAGAAAGATTTCCAATCTTGGAATAAATTCCTTACCAAAAAAAATCTTCACCAATGTGTTTGTTAAGGTGTCTAGTAACACATCTCACAAAGACTGAAATTCAGTTTCCCTAGGAGAATTTTTGACAGCTGCTGAAAGTTGGGGTACCCACCATTTCCCTGCATTTCCATGCAGGGCAAAAAAAACTAATTTTAATTCTGTTTTAAGTAGCATGTGAGGGGACAAACTAGGGTGTTTTTATGATTCTGAATCCATTGCAAGCATTTGTTTTGCACCAAAACCACTCCTTGGGCTAAAAACAGCCCAATCTCAATGGGCTTTTTACACAAAAGGTATACCTGGACAAGGATGGCTATGGCCGTTTTTAGCCCAAGGAGTGGTTTTGGTGCAAAACAAATGCTTGCAATGGATTCAGTATCATAAAAACACCCTAGTTTGACCCCTCACATGCTACTTAAAACAGAATTAAAATTTGTCAAAAATTCTCCTAGGGAAACTGAATTTCAGTCTTTGTGAGATGTGTTACTAGACACCTTTACAAACACATTGGTGAAGATTTTTTTTGGTAAGGAATTTATTCCAAGATTGGAAATCTTTCTGCTAATATCCCCTGACTAGTTCACTTGAATCACACATTAACCTACACTGGTTTTAAAGTAAAAAACTGAATTAGATATAGTTTACAGATGCAGAAAACACTCATCTCATATTATGATTTAGCAGTAACTATGGGTACTTGCAGTATGTTCAGTAGACAGAATGCTATCATATACGCCGTATGGTTATATGAAGGTTGTACATTTTTTTTGCAGGTTAGCCTGCAAACTAGCAAACCTGTTTCCCGAATGAATTATGAAATAATGGAGCTTAACGCAAAGAGAAAAACAGAATATAATAAATGTCAGTTTTCTATCAAGCGCTAAGTAAGTTAGTTGGATAGGCTTATTGTCGGAATGAGCCAGAGCGGAGTCTATTCCCATTTCGCAGAGCGCTAGACCCCTGGGATATGGATTGCTGAGGTGGAGCCTGGAGCGCAACACCTACCATCAGCTCCCAGTACTTACTGCTGAGGTGGCGGTGCCCGGGCTCGAACCCATGGCCTTGTGGTCAATACGCGAGTGCTCTACTGACTGAGCTATCTCTATTATCTCATAAATAGTAAGACAAAAATAGGTTCTAACTAGAAAAAGTGCTCCTCGAAGCACAGGTCTCCGCCAGGTAAGGTAGGTTATTGTGGCCTCCTGGTGGCACTATATTAGGCCAATGTGAAAAGGGTGCCATTTCTTCTTAGGCCTTTCACGGCAATCGGACAGTGCATTCATGATTTGAGGCAATTTGTTCCAAAAATGTGTTTTGCTAACTTAGACGGACAGGGTGCAAAACATAGTCTCGGCTATGCCTTTCGGCCTGGCGGAGACAATAACATTTTGATTCAAATGACTTTATACATCACTTGTTGAAAACAGACAGAAGAACCGACACAGCATCGTTAGAGTTGCATGCTGATAGGCTCGGAATCAGTTCTAACTTATTCCGACATTGCACATAGTACTTAGCAATGAAAGTAAATGAGACTACTTTAATGCCGAGTCGACAAAATACGCATCTTGAAACGTCTTTTTATTCCCAAATATTTTTAACTGACTTTTAAAGTAGCTGTTGCAAATGTGAAATGAATCAATAATGAGTAACTGCATGGCCTATTTCTCACCTAAAATGTTGTCAGAAACTATTTTGTGATAACACAGACGTGAGGGCAGAAGGGTCGGGAAAATACCTCCCTCTCCTCTCTTCCCACGGCACCATCCAATGAAATTGTACTCATAGCTATGGGGCGTGGCCATTGCAGAAGTTAGTTGGGAGGGGGAAAAGAAACATGCAGCTAGCAAACGTCAGCCCATGTTAGGTAGGTGCATTGACTAGGGCTAAATTTAGCAAGCATCTTCTGAAGCACTCTGAAAGCAGTCAGATGCAAATTCGCATGAAATATTAAAAGTTCCATCCAACTGTTTGAGAGTGCTGTGTCTTTGATGAGTAGAAATGTTTAATGTGCTGCGTGTGGCACTCAAGTACACTCTGAATATATTTAACCCTAAACTGAAAAACCCACCCTCATTAAAATCCAATGCATTAAATGTGCTCTGTATTGGCAATGTGTGTTTGTTTACTTTTGGAATTAATTCAGTGAGAAACAATGCCAGACTGCGGTTAGGTTAAATTATGACCGTGACCCCGGACTTGGAGAGAGGGAGATATAATTAGATGGATAAACCGAGAGAGATGGAGGCAGGGAGAAGAGGAGAAAATAAGGGTTTGTTTTGATTCTGAGATCAAACGTGTGTGTGTGCGTGAGTGCACGTGCGCACGGATGTGCTTACTTGCATTCTTGTGTGTGAGAGGTAGAGAGATAGCTAAATTGTGTGTGTGTTGTCCCATTTAGATTTCAAGTTGTAATAAACTCCATGAACTTCACTTCTGTCCTATCAGATCAACTCACCTTGACAGCCTGCCAGGTACAGACAGAGAAAACTGGGAGACAACTAAGAGAGAGAGAGAGAGAGAGAGAGAGAGAGAGTGTCTGTGAGAGAGAAAGTCTGAGCCAGGGAGAGACTTGGACAATGTGTCCAAAAAGGAAAAAGAAACGGTGTAGGTCAGAGTGAGAGGGAGTGATGCTTTGGCAACATTGTTTTATGAACTTTCATGCCAATAATAATCAATTGAGAGCTGTGTGTTGGAGAGAGAGAGAAGTACCGGGGTTTGTTCTTTCCGTAGTGTGTGTAGAAATAATAGTGTGTGTAGCTATAATGGTGTGTGTGTGTGTATGTGTGTATTATTAGCTAGATATAATCAGGCTACACTACTGCCTGTGTAAAGCCGGATTTATACTTCATTGTGCGCTGGTGGCATACGCCGAACATAGCTAATCTACAAGCTCACAATCGCCTGTTTTCTGTGCGTGACAACAACACGCAAAATCTAGAGCAGGGGAGTGTGTGTGTGTGTGTGTGTGTGTGTGTGTGTGTGTGTGTGTGTGTGTGTGTGTGTGTGTGTGTGTGTGTGTGTGTGTGTGTGTGTGTGTGTGTGTGTGTGTGTGTGTGTCCTCTCCTGCATTTGTTCTTCAAAGTCTTACAGTGTTAGAATCCAGGGGATATGGTAGATAGAGGAGAATCCTCCCATCATGTATCAATTCTGCATCAGCTCAGTATTGCAGTATCCACTGCAGACGGGTCTTGTTAAAAAATAATCTACAGTTTCAACCAACTTAGGAATGTACTGATTGTAAAATTCTGGGCCATTCCAATACTGAAGTCTAAAATATCTATTTGACTTGACAGCTGACAGAATATTTATAGATTTATTTATTTGTTATTTATTCCCCCTTTTGTGCCAGTGAAACAAAGAAATAACTGAACTCACTGTCTTGAAGTCTTTCAGCCCTTATTACACCACCATCTTTGAATGAGCACAAATCATACACGTTTATGAAACAATCTATAATATAACCTTCTTTCACATGACAGAAATTATTTTTGTGAAGAATAACTGTCCCAACATGTATGCAAGACAACAGATAAACATTGGTCATTGGTCACTGCCATCGCTGAATGTCATCTTATTTTGGAGTCGCAGCTGGTTAAAGATAGCCTATTACAGAATCTGAGGCAGACTACGTGGCGTTTACTTACCGATGGTGCTAAATCCATCTTGTATTGCATTAGTAATAAGCAATATGACGTGATTAACATGATATTATGTTTCTTGTCTAATTCTCCGTAACATACTCACTATGGGATATCAGCGCCCCCTGGCGTTGATGCAGAGCTACATACCATAAACTCCCGGGCCATTCATTGGCTGAGAAGGGTATGTCACGTGTCCGGTAGACCGGAAGAGGTATAAAACCTCTTGCGTGACGTGGCTCATCCTCTTTCGCTTCTCTGCATGGCAGATGCAACAGCTCAAGACATACCTTAATAATAACAAACGTAACTTTGATCAGGACAGAAACCAGCTTTAGCCCACTCGGTGGTACTTGTACTAACCAACGGGTTTTCCTCCTATTAAAAAAAAAAAAAAAGTTTTATTATTTCCGCTCCCACGGCTATCTTCTCTTTCTTTCTTTTACTGCTAAAGCAAGTTTTCCTCCTTTGAGTTTTCCGCGCTCTTAGCCTTGCGGCTGAAAGCTAACAGGTTAGCTCGAGATGGAGGTTCCACGTCCCTGCGTATTGCTGCTCTGCCGCTTGATGATCGCCGGGGATGACCCTCGTGGTTTCTGCATCTCGTGCCTCGGTCTCTACGGGGCCGGGGCATTTCCAAGATGCACCGGGACGCTGCGAGGACTGCGCTCACAGTCCACAATGGGCCCTCCGGCAGTCCCGGCTGCGAGCGGCGTTAGCCCCCGCTCGCAGCACCTCCAGGCTGCTACACAAGCCGTGCTACGCAGCACTGCAGCAGCCGCTAGCACCGTGTCTGGGGGAACCACCCAGGTGCGACTACCTAGCGGCACTTCCTCCCCCTCTTCCCAGCCGTCTACTCCGCTGCCACAGCAAGCGTACCGGGCCAGCGGTGCATCGCCAGGAGACAACGAAGGGGCTCCGGCGACGGCAGCATAGGCGAGGGGAGAACGAGGCAGAAGCTCGTGAGTGAGTTAGCCCAGACTAGCTACGTTAGCTGCTTCGCTAGGTTAACGTCGCCTTAGTCAGGCAGTGTTTTGTTGGCTTAACACCCATGCAACAGGTTATTAACAGCGTTGTCCTAGCCTAGCTTGCCTCGCTAGGATAACACCAGCTTGTTAGCCTTCTCACTCTGTGTATCGAGCAAACCTCGGGGGCTTCTGAAGACCTTACTCGATGGACAAGATGGACAAGATGGACACCCGAGTCCCGGTGTTCTAGACATTGTTGGATAACATCTGAAAGAGCAGCGGAGCAATGGAGTCCCCTGCAAGCGGGCTTCTCTGCTCCAATGCTCTCTGTGTATAAGTCCACAATGTCTGTGATGCCCGAACTCCGGTATCCCAGACATTGATGGGATGATATCCGTGCATGTAATGTATCAACGTTCTCAATTACATAAGCCCACACTGTCTAGAACACCCGAGTCCCGATGTTCTAGACATTGTTGGATAACATCTGTGCATGTTTTTGGATCATATGAAGGTAATATAAAAACCCACATCACCCCTGTCCGCCAGAGGGCGCAAATGCGCCAGTGGAATGGGGTCACGCCGGTTTTTGCCTTCCGTCCCACAGGAAGTGCCCACGCACCACTGTGAACCGGAAGTACTTCGGTCAGACATGACCCCTTGGCCGTACCGCCTCATGATTTGCAGGCCACGTTCGCCTTTAACGAGCGACAAAGCATCCCCTACGGGGAGGAAGGTTTTGTCGCCTCACAGGTTTCCGTCTCACAGGAAGTGCCCACGCACCACTGTGAACCGGAAGTACTTCGGTCAGACATGACCCCTTGGCCGTACCGCCTCATGATTTGCAGGCCACGTTCGCCTTTAACGAGCGACAAAGCATCCCCTACGGGGAGGAAGGTTTTGTCGCCTCACAGGCTTCCGTCCCACAGGAAGTGCCCACGCACCACTGTGAACCGGAAGTACTTCGGTCAGACATGACCCCTTGGCCGTACCGCCTCGCGTTCGCCGCTGGAGGGCGACAAAGCACCTCCTAGAGGAGGACAACTTTGTCGACAAGATGGCGGCGGCCAGAGTAAGTTAGGAAGAGAGTAATGACAGTAGCGTCGATCCCATTGTGAGAATGGAATGCGGAAGTGCTCTGTCACTCTACGTCAATGAGATAGTTCCAATGTTGGTACTATAGCCCATAGAGGCCCGCTTTGCGGCGACATCAAAGCGTGACGTTACTCTCTCTTCTACACTCTGGCGACGGCCAAGGTAGAATTAATCATTGATATATATATATAGTTTTCACTGTATATATCTTTGGGCTTAATTCTGACGCCGGGGTTTTCCCCGTGGCCAGTCTCGTGACTCCTCCGAGTCCTCCGTTGGCCCGAGGGTTAGCACCGCCGGCGGCAGTGGCAGCGTCACTGGTCCCCATGGCAACGGTCCCCATGGCAACGGTCCCCATGGCAACGCTCCCCATGGCAACGCTCCCACTCTCCGAGCGGCCGATGACGTCACATCCACTCGCTCGGTGTGTGAAGCAATGGACGGTTTGCAAGCCGAATGCTTAGGTATTGCTCACAATACTAAAGGGTTTCAGGCTGCATTTCTCCACAAATCCCCCCGTGACAGGAAAAGTATTGTTTTCCCGTGCAAGGGGTCCAGCAGCCAATACTCTGAGGGAGGAAGTCTCCTTCCTCTTGAGCTTGGGCGCTATTAAAGAATTACTTCCGATACTTCTGTTTACTATCCCAGTACATCAGCGTTACACTGTGTGTGTACAGGGTTTTTCAGTACAGCAGTGACACACTGTGATTGTACTGATCAACTCCCCTGATCCGCAACAACACATTGTGGTTGTACTGGTGTGTTTTCCACGTGCTCTTATGCATATAATCTCCTATGTCGGACACGGTGTTGTTCCTCTCATGCAGAGGGTAAGGCAACCATGTCTCTGAGAGAGAGAGTATGTTACGAAGAATTTGTCAAGAAACGCGAGGTTACGTTGTAACCCCGGTTTCCTTAGAATTCAGAGTAACATAGTCAGAAAACTATCTATGAATCGGAACCAACTGGTTTTCTATTCGTAATATTTTCTGGTGGAAAAGAAGGGGGGGGGGGTACGACCCATTCTGAATCTGAAGGGTCTCAATAAATACTTGGGTCAAAGAGCGGACCTCTGTCTCCGCCATTTTGGAGGGACAGATGCCCCCTTTGCCGTACCGCCTCACGGACTACAGGCCTCGTTCGCCACTAACGAGCGACAAAGCACTCCCTAAGGGGAGGACGACTTTGTCGACGCTCCGTCCGGAGCCTTTGGGCTCAGACGAGAGGGCGACGGCCAAGGTAGGCTTACTTCGGACGGCCCCGTTTGTCAGAGTGACAGCGCCGTTGGTTTCCATGGAAACAGACAGGCTGCGCTGGCGGACAAACCGGATGCTGACGTCAGGCAAGGTCCCCGTGACCGGTCACGTGACCCCGCCGGGTCCTAACGGACCGTTAGTACCTCTACTGCCTCGAGCGGTCACCTCAGGGTTAGCACCGCTGGCGGCAGTGGCAGCGTCGCTGGTCCCCATGGCAACGCACACAGGGTTAGCGCTGCTAGCACCAGTAGTAGCGTCTTTGGTCCCCATGGCAACGCACACACAAAAAAACGGTTCCCTTGGAAACGGATCTCAACGTTTCTAGGCCCATGGTGATTTAGCCTTGACTAGCTTGTTAGCTGCTAGGTTTGCAGAACCTCCAGTCAGGCTACTGTTGCTTCGATTGGCGGCTAACTGGCCTCACTAACAACAACACATTGCAGTGTTGTTTTTTGGTGCAGCGCATAGCCAGCCCCGCTAAAGCAACACCACGGTGGCCACCTTCCACCGCTACCCTTCCACGGTCTCTAACGGCCCCGCATGTGCGGGTCCGCTGGATCACGTGGCGACATCACCGGTCCAGTTGGAAACGTGTGCGTTGTCCGCACTGGGTGACATCAGAGCCCCTCCTGACTCGCTTGCTGCGGCAGCTTGTTGGAGAGTTTGCAGTCCGGAACTGTTTTACTATCCCGGTACTTCAGTGGTACACTGTGTGTGTAGGGGTTTTTTCAGTACAGCAGTGACACACTGTGGTTGTACTGGTCAGCTCCCCTGATCAACAACAACACACTGTGGTTGTACTGGTGTATGACCCTCTCTGCGGACGGTGCGTTAAGGAGATGGGTGGACCAGCATTGTTTTCAATGCTTATTTCCACGTTCCTTTCTATCCACCACAGTCAGGAGGTGGCGCGGCACACAGACGTGGCCGTTTCCCCACTTGACGTCGAGGGGTTTTTCACCGTCACCGTCCGTCGAGCGTCTTGGTCCCGTCTCAGCAGACCACCTTCATAGGGGATCTCGCTGGGCTAGACCAGGCTCACGGCGCGTCTGTCCCGGGCGGGATAGACAGCGTTTCGGCCTAGGGTCTTCTCGCGTCAGGCGACAAGTCACATACAGGCTATGCGTGCAGGCGACGGGTCTCATGACTTCGGCCTTACACCTGTTTCGTTTGGACAAGCCCCACGTGTGACCTTTTTTCCCCGGAGGTGGATGTGGGCTCTTGGAGCCCCGTCCACCTGAGGTTGTCATGTCCTGATCGGAACCGACAACACCACGACCGTGTGCTATGCCAAAAAGCAGGGAGGCCTGGCCTCTCCAGTGTTGGACAGGCTAGCTGGCGATCTGACGCTGTGGTGCGACGCGCGCCTTACGTCAACCAGGGCCTCACAGGTACCGGGCCTCCTGAACAGTGGAGCGACTCTGTTGTCCAGGGGCATTTTTTGGTACGCAGATTGGCCTCTCCTCCGGAGATAACAAGCCAGATCTGGGCCAGGATGGCCGACTGAACTGCTTTATGCATTCCCGTCACTGGAGTTGGTCCTCTCAACTTGTCAGACTCCACGGACTGTCAGTGCCACTGGTGGCACTGGCGTGGGGCGCATGGAGGTTAGGAATAATCCTCTCCTCTACAACGAGCCCTGGGCCCTCCCCCCGATCAGAGATCTGCTACGGCAGGCAGGGGTCGGAATTTTCCACAAGCAACCTCAGGACCTAGACCGGTGGGCTTGGCCCGTGAGGGGGAGACCTTGACTTCTTATGGCCTGCCCCCTGAGGTGGTAGCTACCATCCAGGGGGCGAGGGCCCTTTCCACGAGGTCTGCGTACGACGACAGGTGGAACCTGTTCGTGTCATGGTGTCTGGGTCAGTCACCGCCGGTTGAGGCCTTCCGGGCCTCGGTACGCAGCATCCTCATGTTCTTGCAGGACAAATTGAACCAAGGTCTGGTTTTCTCGACGGTTAAGGTGTACCAGGCGGCCATTTCCGCTTGTCACGTGGGTTTCGATGACATGACGGTTGGCCGACATCCGCTGGTGCGTAGTTTTATGAACGGTGCCAGGCGGGCCAGGCCGGTCTCTAGGCCTCTGTTCCCGGCCTGGGACCTGGCGGTGGTGCTGGGGGCGCTTTGCCTCCCACCGTTCGAGCCTTTTCACTCTATGGATCTGGAGATCGTTAGTCTCGAAACGGTTCTTGTGGTTGTTTTCACTACAGCTACACGGGTCAGCGACATACATGCGCTCTCAGTAAGTTCGGAGTGCATGAGGTTCTTGGGAGACGACAGCAGGGTTTGGTTAAGCCCAACATGGCGTTTGTTCCCAAGAACGGAATGGTGACCCAGACACCGGTTGAGCTGATAGTTTTTCATCCGCCTCCTTTCGCTTCGGCAGAGGATAGGCGGCTGCACTGTCTCTGCCCAGTGAGGGCGTTGAAGCTCTACTGCCAGAGGACGGCGGTCGGCCGGTCGTCGTCGCAACTTTTTGTCTCCTTCGGCCCAGATGGTCGGAGGAAGGCAGTGACTAAGGCGACGCTTTCTAGATGGAGTGTGGATGCCATTAGGCTGGCCTACGTCAGTAGTGGCGCTCCAGTTCCAGAAGGACTGAAGGCTCACTCTACTAGAGGCGTGGCTACTTCCTGGGCCCTCTCCAGGGAAATGTCGGTCCAGGAGGTGTGCGCGGCCGCAGACTGGTCGTCTCCATCGACTTTTGCGGCTTTCTACAGCCTGGATGTGGCAGCAGCGTCAGTGGCGCACGCTGTACTGGACATAGCGGCTGTCTCTAGTTAGGGTAGGGGAGGTTAGGCAGGTCTTTTGTGTAACCCGCCTTTTTTCCCTTCTCTACCTTCCTTCTCTTGAGTCCCCTCGGAACCACCGTTGGTAGGTTTCCAGGGGAGGAGGCCCTGTTTCCTTGTTTTCACTTATGGGTCAGACTTGTGTCTGTTCATTAGATGAATAGGCAGACTTGGTCTGTCAGGGTCCTTTTCTTTCAATTATATACCGCACCCCGGCCCGGAGGGCTGGGGCGCCCGTGAGGCCGAAGGTCACGTCCAGGGGGACGGGGCCTTATGGCTAGGGGGCGTGCGGACCTGAGATTCGGTATGGCTATAAGCCCCAGGGGGGTTTATGTATCCCATAGTGAGTATGTTACGGAGAATTAGACAAGAAACTCAGGGTTACGGATGTAACCCCGGTTTCTTTAGAATTCGGAGTAACATACTCACCTAACACCCCTGTTTGTGTGCATCTGCATGCAGGAAGCGTGTTAAAGAGGATGAGCCACGTCACGCAAGAGGTTTTATACCTCTTCCGGTCTACCGGACACGTGACATACCCTTCTCAGCCAATGAATGGCCCGGGAGTTTATGGTATGTAGCTCTGCATCAACGCCAGGGGGCGCTGATATCCCATAGTGAGTATGTTACTCCGAATTCTAAAGAAACCGGGGTTACATCCGTAACCCTGAGTTTGTTCATAAACTAAACCGTACACCGGGTTTAGGTGGGAATCAACGTCACGTAGCGCTGCAATGTGGAGGATTCTGTACTGTACTGTAGGTGGCTTGGACTATTGGATGCTATTGTTATAGTATACATCAAACTCAAAAAACATTTCAAACCATGCAAAAAGAACAATCACAGAAAGGATCATTCCTTTCTGTGATTGTTCTTTTTGCAGACAACTGGTAACAACAAGGAGGAGATCAGATTTCAGTGACACTCAAGAAGCATGTTATTTACATTGAAATATTTGACCCCAACGTCATGAAGTCTGATCCACTGTCCATATAATTCAAATCAGCCTGTTTACACTAGCGACATGAAATGATCAATGAACAAGCTTGTCTCTGTCAAACAAAGCGGACTGCTTGTGTCACACAATAATCTGTGACAACCAACACGCCATGTTGGATACAGAATTCATATGTTTTGACAAAAGGAGACATGGCAGTGACTCACTAGTGTCAAACTAAATAAAAAACGGTGACAATATGGCAACATTATCTATTTGAAGCCGATGAAAGAGGTGAGCTGAAACTATATAAACACTGCCTGAAAAAAAGGTATTATTGGATTTTTTGGGGAAGAAAAGTGCAACCCCATGTGGTCAAAGTCAATGTTACTGGTTCGGTTCGGTATTAAATAAAAAATCCACCTGGTTTGGAAAAGTTTTAATCAGCACAACCCTACTTGACGCATCCCTACCAGATAGGTATACAAAATAAACATGGTTGTTATGACATTGTTGAAAAGACAACACACACTGAACTCTAGCATATGATTTCAGTGTGTCAACGGACTATCACTATGTCTGCTTTTGTTTGCTAGATGTGGTATGTCTAATTTATGTAATGGGTGCATACACTGTATGTATTGCTGCTGCTTTTGTGCACTGTTAGCTCTTTATATGCAAGACAAATCCCCTCGGGGATGATTCTGACTCCTCTCCAACTAGGGAGGTCAAATGCAGTACAGGAAGCCAGTGTTGTCAACAGAAGAAGTGTGCTATGTAAAGGCAAGATTTTAATGGTTTTGCAATAGGTTGGTTGACTTCATGTTTATTATTCAGTTAGATGACTTAGATCGGAGACAAGCAGAGGTTGTGAGCCTGACAGGTAAATGGAGACAGACAGAGAGAGAGACAGACAGAGAGGCAGACAAACAAACAGGTGAGCGTAGCAGAGAAACATGTACAGATACAAAGGGAGATAAAAGATGGGACATCAGGACAAATTACAATGTATTTTTAAACACCTGCTCTGGATTTATCTCAACTGGCCAGAGATAGGTCCACTTTTAAAGCTTTTTATGTGTCTGAGAAGACACCTAAAAAGCACACACTGGAACTAGGTCAGACATTTTAGCAGATAAAAAAAAGAATGAATATTTCCTAGAGTCCTAACATTACCCAGACAGACTATCTGCACTGTAGAAACTAGACTAGCCACATATTTACTCTGTTCAGTATCATTCTGTGCTTGCTGTGTTTGTCTTTTTTTTTTTGCGTCTTATTTATGTAAGCCTCTCTGCCACCCATCATACCAAATATCCGCCATAACAAGCAGTCTGACAGAAAGACACGCACAGCAACAAAACAACACAGCTCAAAACAACGTGTTTGGGGTGTTTACTGTCAAAGCTATGTAGAGCAGAGGGAGTGAGAGAGGAGGAAGAAAGACACCAGAAAAGAATGGTGTGAAGACTGAAGAGACAGAGCGAAAGAGAGAGACAGAAAGAAAGAAAGAGGGAAAGACAAAATGAGAGACAGAGAGGGAGGGAGAGATGTAGGCGTGTGTGAGTGTGAGATGCCCCTTACGGCAGAGGATCCCCTGCTCTTTGAGCTCTCACCAAGCATGACTAACGCCCAGCTTTACTCTGCTACGCACACTAACACACAGACTCACAGGCACACGCTGTGATGCTGAATCTGCTCTCAATCTAGTCACGTTTCCCTCGCCATGCAAGGCCGCCTGACCCACTGACATGACAGCAACTTTGTGTGTGTGTGTGAGTGCGTGTGTGTGCATATGTGTGTGTGTGTGTGTGTGTGTGTGTGTGTGTGTGTGTGTGTGTGTCTTTGTGCGTGTGCACCACATGCATGTACAGCACACTAGATTTTGCACATATGTGTATGCATTTAGCCGCATCAGCATGCAGCTGTGTGTGTGCATGTATCTCTATGCCAGGGTGCATGCACATGTGTACATTGCATATCTTTAAAAACAGTGTTTATCAGCCTCGCCACAGGGTCTTAGTGCTTGGCAACTAATCTCATCCTGGTAAAAATTAATTACATGATTACTTCAAATTTCCCTTTTTAAACATGATTTTGAGGCATTTCTGATTCTTCAGACAATTTACCATGGAGAGAAAGAAAAGCTGGTACACTGTAAAGTCCCATTGTAGAGAGTTTTAATTGAATGAAAAGCCCACAAGGATTTACACTCTGGGTCGAATTCACAAAAGTATAGCAAGGCCTTTGTGGCCGTTAAACCCACTCAAATAAGACAAAAAGAAACCATGTTGCCTAATTCTCAAACAACCGCAAAGTGTGAATTACACACCAAACTGTGCTGCCAAGCAAATAGTGTGTTGGTGCTCCTGTGCTGATTTAAATATTATTTTGAATTATAAATCAATTTACACCAGCACTATTAGACACATGCAGTTACAGTGAGTTATTAGCATTTCCAAAGAGTTGGTGGTTAGTGAAGTGGAATTATAAGGCTTTCCAGTAATCATTGTAGCAGTGATTGTAGCCAGGAGAGTGTGCATGGTGCTGTTAATATGTTTATGGTTATAATTTAAAGCCTGATGATCTATAAACGTTTCAAAACTTTTTTTTAAATTTGATGTTTGATGAGGTCCCGATGGCGTGATGGGCCAAGTGGGAAGACGGTCTGATCAGCAGATCTCCAAAATCCTCTTCTTGATAAATCCTCAAATCCCCATATATGTAGTGTACTGATGTCATCAATATGACATCCTAGACTGGCCTAGAATATAAGAATCTTCTTATATTAACATTGGCTTAAGGGAGGACTGTCAGGCGGACCACGTCGTCAGCTCATGTCACTATGACTCAGCCATAACCATATAAGGAGTTCCCAATGCAGCTACGCCCACATATGGAGTGTGTTGTCCAACCTCAATGTTTCGTCATGGCATCAGGCGCAAACAAATCGGTCAGCTCCATATACAGTATGGGCACAAAAGGGGACATATCCATATTTGGGCATATACTGATGACATCAGCGATCTGGGCATGAAAGGGACAAGGACTGACAGATACAGAGATCTCCATATATGGGAATATTGGTTGGATCGGCAGTGCGACGTAGGTGTGAGGGCTGCGTGAAGGCCCGAACTCTAGACGTGATCTCTAGTATTGGCATAAAAGGGACACAGACAGACAGACAGACAGACAGACAGACAGGTACAACGGGTACCCTTGACAACGGGTTATAAGGTGTTCATGTGGCAAAGGTCAGCAGAATTGGTAGCCTACTGTGTACCGGCCCAATTCTGTACCAACAATGTTGTTCATGAACAGTCCAATTTCCAGAAGTTATCTTTTTGAAAGAAACATTTCACAGCCCCTCGGCTCAATCAGCGGTCTTTAGTGTTTTTCAGACAAATGATTGTCAATTTGCTGATGGTTTAGTCCACTGCAATAAAATCAAACATTTTGGCACCAATGATGAGGACACTGAATGGTGCCTTTTTCAGTTCATCACTAGACTGGCCTAGAGTCTAGACAGAGCTTCGTCATCCATTATCTTACTACTGTATATGACAAATTAGTTGTTTGGCATAGTGCTTGTTGGAGACAATATTGATGTCACAAAGCAGTGGTGGGTTAGGTGTTCAAGTTGAGTTGACCTTTACCTGTGTGTTCTGCTGTGCGGGAAAGCCTATGCAGGCTTGATATATACAGTACATTAAACTCATAAATTCTATATAGTCTGTGATGTTAATGCTAGACCAGCTGAGTGGACGAGTAAACACGGGCTCACTACACAGAAAGTTCATTATTTTAAAGTTAAACTACACTTTTATACCTTCGCTGGCAACAGCCATGGCCAGAGGCATTATGTGTCCAGTTGTACGTCCATGACATTTGCCACGTAATGGCCTTTTTGAGTCAAAGATTAACTGATTAGAAGTACAGTAGATGGTCGACCAAAGGCCTCATGGCCTTGTGGGAATTTCATTACATTTGGCACAAACGTCCACTTGGACTCAAGGATGAACTGATTAGAGGTGGATGGTCAAAGATCAAGGTCACTGTGGCCTCACAAAACATGTTAATTAAATTCCTTCTTGGAAGTCTTCATTCACATACTACGTACCGTATATCCTCCTAACTAGACTGGAGATGTGTGTTCTCACTACTAATAATCAGTTTTGGTTTTATGTACATATATGCCTTAAAGGAGATAGTTGACAAATACAGAAACCAGAATTCTACTGTATTTTTGTGTTTTATTGATGCTTCTAGAGCATTTGATAGTTAATCATGCAAAGTTATTTATGAAATTGATTGATAGAGGTGTTCCAAAATAATAGTCTTTTGGTATGCCCGTCAGACATTTCAGGTAAAATGGGGCAATTGCATTTCTGGACCATTCCATGTCAGTAATGGGGTCTGGGATTTTATCCCCTATGTTGTTTAACGTTTATATGGATGACCTGTCAAAACAGTTAAATGGGTGCAACACTAGCTGTCTTGTGTTTGACACTGTTATCAATCATATCAAGCTGGTGATTTCGTTATAGTAGTCCACACAGTGCTGGGCTTCAACAATTATTGAAGATCTGCATGCTGTATGGTAAAGATTTTGACATAAACTATAATGCCAAAAAAAGTAACATCATGATCGTGAGAAGCAGAGAGGACAGGAAAGTATCTTTCCCTGCTTTTCAATTGTGCGATAGTCCTCTCATAATATGCAAGGAAATAAAATACCTTGGTCATGTCCTCACAGATGATTGGATGGACGACAGAGAGATGTCTACAGACAATGTCGTAAAATATATGCCAAGGCTAATATGCTGCTCCGGAAATGTTCTATGTGTTCTGTTGATGTTAAGTGTTCACTGTTCAGAGCCTATTATATGTCACACCTCTGTATACGGCTTATCTCTGGTATTCGTACAGGGTGAGGAGTATGCAGATGCTCAGAGTGGCTTATAATGATGCCATGAGGTTGTTGCTCCACATTCCCAGATGGCATAGTGCCAGTAATTTTTTTTTTGTCCACTGGTGTGCCTACATGTGATGCACTTTTAAGACAGTTGATTGCTTGATGTGTCCGAGAACAGCATCATAGAGGCTCTAATCAGCCCTATGACAAGCAGTTATCAATACACATCCAGGCTCAGAGAGCATTGGCGTAATAGCCTCTATATTTTTAGCAATTAATTTACCTGCCTGAATATTTTAACTTGGCGCTTGACAGCCGCCTCATGTATTGTTGTATGTGTGAGTGAGGTGGGGTGGGGGGTAGGTTCTTTTATATATTTGTTGTATATATTTATATACTGCTGTCTTTTTTATAGTATGTGCTGTTGATGTGGTATTTCTAGTATTTTCTCATTCAAAAGCTACCTACTCTTTAGTGAACGTATTCTCTGGGGCGGGGATTATGTTGTGGCTTTGTGAGTCTGTCTGTCTGTGAGCAGCAAATCTCCATCGATCAGCATTAAACTTTGCACGCACACTCCCAGTAGGCCACGGAATAATTTTTCAATTCTGCCAAGGTGGCGCTCTAATAGGCCACTTCACATTTTGGCCTATTTATCTTGAACCGGCCTATTTAACTTGAACTCCAAAAGGTGCGTAAGAACGCAGTCTCCAACCACTTCCTTATGTCAGAGCGCTGACAGTTTTTAGGCATCATTGTCACTTACAGTAGCTATGCCATATGAGTGATTGGATGATGATTTAGTAATTAATGCATACCAGTGTTTCCCCTAGGTTGAAGTTGTAACCATGGCGCCGGGAGCGAAATTTTGTAATACATATTTTTTATTACATTTTTTAATTTAAATTATTTATTTTTCCTCAAAATATTTAGTCATGTGTCTGAGATTGACAGTGTCACTCTGGCTATTTACAACCACAACAGCAGCTCAGCTCAAGTCCTTGTTCTTCTTTGTGTCTGTCTAGTATCAGTCATTGTTTCAGTGACTCAAAACCACTGAACGCTTTATTTTTGTCCCAAATGAAGTGGGTCGGATTCTAAACTTTATGCAGCTAACGTTAGTTACCTCCCACTCCATAATCATCGCTCCTCATAGACCATATTCACACGGCGGCCATATTGGAATTTAACATTGAAAGTGCCGCCACCCGGGGTGGCTACTTTCATTGACTTCATAGAAACATGGCCGCCGTGTGAATATGGTCTATTGTAGGCAACAGGTGATTCGGACGGAGATTGTACAGCATGCAATTCACTGCGCACATAGCACTACGTTCGGAAAGCTCTACCATAGCAGCTACAACCAGTGTAGATATATTTTAATTTAAAATGCCTGCTGCTTCCATAAGACAAGTGGGCTAATTAACAAGGCTTATTGAACTGCTGAGAAACCTGCACATTTAACCACATTGTGCGCAAATGAACTACAAATGTTTATGCTGAAGTCTGTGTCCACATCTGTTGCAACTTGATTTAATATGCTGACAGGATGTACAGCCAGGCAAGCGCAAAGTTATATCGATTTGGCCGGGATTCCCGGAATATGAATTGATACACTGTTCTGCAAATACAAGCTTCAACTTAAGTTACTCACCATCGATGCGTCCATGGATGGATCTTTAGCCATGGATCAAGACTATCATAGATGTATTTTAACAAGTCAGACTTTTACTTTCATAGATATGCAAATGTCATCATCGATGAAATACATCTATGATAGTCCTGTGAGCCCTGTGAGCCTGTGGCGTGTGCGTTCATCTGTGCTCCAAGGAGCACACTTTTGCCAATGTTACTGCTTGAGCAGAAATGATATACATTATATCAGCTGGAAGTGGATGCTGCTAAAATCCCATTGATAGAGAATGGCTTTGTATTAATGTGCATTAGCAGGGTAGATATCAAAACTAGTCTAGATACAGACATAGTGATAGATAAATTGATTGAACCACCTTACAGCAGAATCGTAGGAGGGATCGACTGGTGCAAGGTATCCTGATTTGAGATTTACAAACTGAAACCATAAGATTAACTTTTGCAATTCTTCCAAGCTGGAAGTTGCGATGTACATTAGTTCACATACTAGATGGTCAACTAAGCAAGGAGTTCTTGTACTCTGCATAGTCCCTGGGGCATGAATCAAGTTGCACAGCAGAGAAAACTAAAAATGATTGTGTCTAGAAGAAAAAAATCCAAGATGCCATCTTGCCAATTTGGTAAAAGTTCTGCAGGTACTGTATACTGAAGGATTCATCTACACAGTACGTGGGGCCTTATTTATATTCAAAATAAAGTCAGTTTGCCTGACAGATTTTTTTTGACAGCAAAATGAATAAACTGTGTAGTTTATTAAATCATTTACAGAATACAACTGCCAAATGGAACCTTTTAGGGGGCAATTTTTATACTGTTCTCCCATAGTTCAATTACCACTGAGGGTTTTACTGTGTAGGGCTCCTAGTGAGCCATACCCTGCCGCCTTGGATCTCTGTCAGTGGTTCCGTTTGGCACAGCTACAACCAGTTACAGCTAGCAGGGCCCCTAAATGCCAAGATGAATACAGTAGCAGCCATCCCATGTGTTAATGAGGCTGCTGGACTCCAGAGACTAAACGTCTCACTTGGGTCCTGGACTTAAAAAAAACTAAAAGAAAGTAGTTTAATTAAGACTGGCGAATCTAATGTAGCTACTAGCTAGCTACTGTGATCTCTCTCTGTCTGTCCCCCTCTGTCACACTCACACACACACACACACACACACACACACACACACATACTCTCGCACGCACGCACGCACGCACGCACGCACGCACGCACGCACGCACGCACGCACGCACGCACGCACGCACGCACGCACGCACGCACGCACGCACGCACGCACGCACGCACGCACGCACGCACGCACGCACACAGTCAGCCTTAGTCAGAGCCAGAACGCGGGGTCAATGAGGGTTCATAAACACTAAAGGTCACATGGTTCATATATCGCGTGTGCTTCATCAACACCCATTGCGAGGATTCAATGTTAAATGTTGGAACTATACAATCATGTTTGTAAGTATTAGTTGCCCAATGGCAAGATTTATTGCTGCATTCTTGTTCTTGTTATCTCTGAGTACACTAAAACAAATTTCAAATCAACGGTAAGTTGGTTTTGGAAATAAATGATTGAATATTATATGAATATTTTTTGTTTACATAATCTGCTGTTGCTGTAAAATAATTGGACTGATGGAGTGAATGGAGATGACGCAACTGTTTGCATAATGTACTTTTTAACCAATAGAGCTCAAGAAGGCAAAGGGACTTGAGAAAAAAATAAAAGTTTAAACAAATGACTCACATGACAGGTAGACAGTACCTTATTGGCCACTGCTGTTCTCAACCGATCTTCACACGGTTTGGTTTGTTACAAATGTCAGACATGTAGTTATGTTATCATATAGAAAAGAAATGTATATTTTTGCCAAGAAAGTCAACATGTTTTCAGCCAATGCCACATGTATTTGTGTCAATGGGCAATAAGCCATTGACATCACACTGACATAGTTGTAAGCCAATTGAGTGGCTATAATAGCACATTGGCATTTCATTTATTCTACTATGCCCAACAGCGCAACTTGGAATATGATATGCCCATATATGGACTGGACATCAGCGCTAATCTGCGTTGTTAGTCAATGGTTTTTGTTGTGTAATGAAATCTGAACTTGCTGATCGACATACTGCAAATGCAACACCGGCAATGCTTTGCAAGCTGGTAACAAGCTGCTTTTCTGCTTGTAATATACTAAAGACAGTGCTTAATATACATACAAACATTTCATATTGTTTGTATAATCAGAATAATCAGAATAATATATATTATATAGCAAACATAAAGACAAAACCACCGGACATAAACAACCCAAAAAGGCATAAAATAAAACATTAAACACAAATGAGGGGGCATGTGTAACATCATTCAATAGTCTGACTCTGTACATAGTCATATCAGATTATGAGGTACTCCCATTGTCGTCATTGCATAACATGTCAGCCCTTAACAATTGAGTAAAAGGGTTCTGATGTTACTCCTGTGCATAATCCTGTTGTGTAACTCTCAAGAGGTTTTCCCTCGTAAGTCAGGCCACAAGGACAACGGATAAGATAAACAACATGAACGGTGCTGCGTGTAATGGCACCAGTACGGATATGTCCTGACCCATCATGTGTGGATGGCTGAATCTCTTTGTGCATGTACTGTACAGTGGGACTGCAGTAAGTGCATTGGTTGCAGCTATAGTACCACACCTGTAATTGCCGTCCGGCACAATAGGGAAGTGATTTCTTCCAGTACACATAATCATCATAATTCTCCAGTACAGTGGTTCTTAAACTGTTTTGGCTTTAGTATCCTCTTTACCCAACTACAGTTTGATTCGAAAACAGCGAGAGAAATCCAGCTAGCATGATGCTATGAATGAATGATAACCCACCTTTTGAGGAATATACAAATAAGAAATGGAGTGAAAGATTTGCGATTAAGTTTTTTTCAAAACAAGAAGAGCATGGTAGAAAGTGTAATCCACTTTCGGCCGCGCGGCTTTGCCACACGCCCAGGGTAGGTGTCCCTTATTTTCAAACCTTGCCATACCTTAGCTTTTGCTGAACTGATGCCACTGGACATACACACAAAATAAACAGGTACAGTGAAAAGAATATGATGTCAAAATGTACATTTTCTTATAACAATAACAATGCGTAGTGTGTGTTACAAAATCGAAAAATCCAAAATAGGACCGTCATTTTTAGCTTGCGGCCTCTTGGACTTTTGGTATTTTGCTGAGTGGCCCCTGAGCCATCTTAAGTTGAGTAGCCCTGCTCTACACCAACCACCCTCACCACCCCTAACTCCCACCGGTTCTACTTATATTCCACCCTAAGAAAAGTTCTACTTTTATTCCACCTGCAAACCTAAATGTTTTACTTGGCTGGTTTGGTGGGAAATGATGAGAAAGGTCTATTAAAAATAGAAAACCTAATACAAAGAGTACAACAGTTTGTCCAAAGCAGAAAGGGATGCAATAGCAGACCTGAGTAAGGACAATGAGGTTGTGGAGGGAAATTACAGGTGTGGTACACAGTGGACCTTAGCGCCATGGCACATGGACATGGTCTTAACTTGCACCGTGGGGGTGTGTCCAGTGCAATGGTCCTATTTAGAGAGGGAATGTGGGCGCTCTGCGCCCGGCACTAAGGGCACTGAATTAGTCATGGGTATGTTTTGGGCGTTACATTAATAAAGCCAACAATAGTGTCGGGTGCCATCAAAATGTTTGTGTGTGTGTGCACGCAAATGCGTGGCGTGCGTGTTATAGATTGCATCGGGGGTCCTTTTATAGTGCTTAACACTCACTAGTAGTGTGTCAGTTTACAGCAGTAGCTGTCTGTATGAATGCCAGTACGACTGTTTCAGCTGAGACCAGACTTTCATCCTGAGACTGGCAGATTGGTGTCATTGTGATGAGAGAGAGAGACAAACTCCCAAAGGGAAGATTGGTCCTTGTTCTGCTGAGACAAGAATCACTCCTTATCTCTATACACCCCCCCTCCTTATCTTTTGTTCCCCTTTTCTCTGTTTATAGCTGTGTGTGTGTGTGTGTGTGTGTGTGTGTGTGTGTGTGTGTGTGTGTGTGTGTGTGTGTGTGTGTGTGTGTGTGTGTGTGTGTGTGTGTGTGTGTGTGTGTGTGTGTGTGTGTGTGTGTGTTAGGGCATTCACGAATAGTGATTTTTAGCATTCGACTTATTCGACCTTAAAGTAGTCGAATATTCGATTATTCGCCGGTGAAACATCATATTTTTTTCATCCAATACAAACGAGCCTATTATCATTAAAATGCCGTGTTGCAGCCTTGAAAACCATCAGTGAGTAAAGGGTTAACTAATAGACGGGCTGTGAAAGGGAGAGTGCGTTCTGATCGGTCTAACCCCGGAATGGCAGATCGACAACTGCACATTGCCTCACGGATGGACGCGTTGTGAGCTTGTAGATCTGCTATTTTCGGTACAACACCGTTCTACTAAGGAGCATAGCATAACAAGCGTTGCTGCTACTCTGTGTTGCTGCTGCTGTTCTGCTCAGTTTGAAAAGAAACGTGGCGAACTTATTAATTCAGTTCATTTAACTTGGAATAAGTCAGATAGGATACGCTTGAACAATCATTTCCTATGTCAACAACAACACACCACAGCTATATGTCCATCCTTCGGTCCGGTCGTTACAAGGCTAAGATGCCGTATCAGTGAAAGTAACTAAGTACATTTACTCAAGTACTGTACTTAAGTACAATTCTGAGGTATTTCTTACTTTACTGGAGTATTTCCAATTATAAATAATTTTACTTCTACTCCACTACATCTCAAATATTGTACTTTTTACTCCACTACAATTTTTTTTAAAGTTAAGTTACTAGTGACTTTTGTAGATCTTGATTATTATTACAAAACATACATTAACCACTTCAGACCTTTGCGGCCACAGCGGCTCACGGCACGTTGTGAGCTTGTAAATCTGCTCTAACAGCAGGCTATGAATACAAGATCAACTTCACTCCATCGCGAGTAGTGAAACTCGCGAGTCGCTTGTAAAACAAACTACATTAATGAACTCACCAATAGTAAGTAAATTATTTATACACTGTAGTTGTCACCATTGAGCCGAGAGCCATGTTTTTTCTGCTTAAACAAAAACACTTTCTGGCATGCGTACTGCTGTTTCAGCGCCCCACCTACATTTGAGTGACGGCACAACATCACATACTGTATGAAATGATTTGACAATCAACCATGAATGGATTAGGAGAACTACCAACACCGGAGCTCACAGCTGCTTGTCTGCTGTAGAGAAGCCCCTGCTAAAAAAAATCATAACAAAAAAATATATTAAAAATAATATCAGAATATTTGACGTTGGTGTACAACGTGGAATAGTGGCTTTGATATTTGAATATTTGAATATTCGACTATTCTGTGAATGGCCGTGTGTGTGTGTGTGTGTGTGTGTGTGTGTGTGTGTGTGTGTGTGTGTGCGTGCGTGTGCGTGGTTCTCACAGTATATACTCCGTGAAACAATTAGTGACATGCTGAGTGTACACCTGACCTGCCCTGTGATGCGTATAAAGAGAGGGAAGGAGAGAGAGAAAAACAGTGCAACAAACACGTTTAAACCAGAGCTCACGCTAGGATTTTAAACTGCCGGACACATGTTTACTGGACCCTTTTTAATGCATTAACGACAAGCAGGTGCATAAATGTAGCGTAATGTAATTATGTAATCACATTGATTGGCTTACCTGCATGGCCGGCAAGAAATCAAATAGGCTACTCACAGGTTATAGTCACATACCGTAATAGGCTATTTAGTGGTGGGTGATCCATGAGTCTGTGGTTAGAGACAGCTTTGGGCAACTTTTCTGGAGATTTTGTACAGTCTCCTCATAGAGCTTTTCAATTCAAGTGTTAACTTGATGGGATGGGACTGTGTATTCCATGTACCGTAAATTTCGGACTATAAGCCGCGACTTTTTTCCCATTTTTCGACCCTGCGGCTTATATAACGGTGCGGCTTATCTATGGATTTTTACAGCTAACGGCCACTAGGGGACCTCCTAAATCTATGGATTTTACACCCGCGGCTTATAGTCCAGTGCGGCTTATATATGTTCCAAACATTCAATTTAGCTGCTGCGGCTTATAGTCAGGTGCGGCTTATAGTGCGAAAATTACGGTATACGTATCCATCTTTGTGACTAATGTTGTGGTTTCACCTCACAGTCACACAGTGACGCTAGTAATAGACAGCTGTTGTTGTTTCTTTAGCCATCTCTGTTGGATTTTCAGCTTCAAATGCATGTGCATTGTTGATTTGTGGTAGGACAACTTGTACCTTTACATTTTTCATAACGTTCCACAAGGAACTACTATGTGCCAATCTCTCCTCCATCTTGCTTGTGTATTGGCCTCTGGTTTGAAAGTGTGTGTGTGTGTGTGTGTGTGTGTGCGTGTGTGTGCGTGTGCGAGTGAAAGAGAGAGAGAGAGAGTGCACTTGCGGTTGTGGAGCAGAGGATTTAAAATGTGCCTGATTTGCACTGATAATAATAAATTGGCGTCTTTTTGTAAAACAAAACTTACAAAACCAGCAATTACCGGCCTAACGCAATCTCTGGTTGAAACATAATCCATATTTACTTTACTTGTCGCACACACACACACACACACACACACACACACACACACACACACACACACACACAAAAACTCCTCTGTGTGTCGCTTGGTGTATGTTTGCGTCTTGCTGGGTGGCTAATACTCTCTGTTCTAGCTAACTAGAAGCTTCACTACTGCACTTTTTCTAAACTAACATCTCTCTCCTTTGTCTCTTTTCACATCTTCTTCCTCCTTCCTCCTCAACTCTTGCTTCCTCCCTTGGTAATCTTTCTTCCATTATCTCTGTCTCTCTCTCTCTGTCTTTGTCTGTTTCTCTCTGTCTTTGTCTCTGTCTGTCTGTCCGGCTCTCTGTCTCTCTGTCTCTCTGTCTCTGTCTCTGTCTCTGTCTCGCTCTCGCTCTCGCTCTCGCTCTCGCTCTCGCTCTTTCTCTTTCTCGCCCGCCCTCTGTGCTGCTTCCACCCTCTCCATTCCCACACTACAGAAGTATCGCTACCAAGAAGAAGACGGTGCGTCACCAGGTGCCCCAAAACTCCAACCCCAGCCCTGCCCACAGCATCCAGTTGGCGGCGCCAGAGAGCAGAGGGACGGAGGGACGCTAGGCAGGGACAGGAGAGAGGGAGGGTCATGGAAGAGAGGAGAGGGGAGAGACGGAGGGACACTGGGGAGGGACGGAGGGACACTCGGGAGGGAGGGGAGGGACGGAGGGACACTCGGGAGGGAGGGGAGGGACGGAGGGACACTGGGGAGAGACGGAGGGACACTTGGGAGGGACGGAGGGCCACTGGGGAGGGGCGGATCGTGGACAAAAGGAGACACCAGCAGAGACGGGGGGACTTGTGGGAGGGAAGGGGGAACGTTGCGGAGAGAAAGAGGCGGATCACTGGAGAGGGACAGGGAAAGGGGGCGTTTTTTGGGGAGGGACGGCTCCTTGGGTCGCCTGGGTGACCTGCACGGGGCGGAGCTCGTACAAGTGGCAGAGCGGCAGCTGTCTCACATTCAACACGTGCACGGATATGTGACGCACGCACACATCCCACCTGCTAAGGTAACCACCTGTGGTTATCTGTCTGTCTGTGCTCTCTGTTTCCTTCTCATGCATATGCAATGTGACCTGTTAAGACACACACACACACACACACACACACACACACACACACACACACACACACACACACACACACACACACACACACACACACACACACACACACACACACACACAGAGAGACTTAGTCACAAGTAGAGATACACACATGGATACATGGCTCACATTGACATTGCACCTGCTGAGGTAACTTAACACCGCTTGCATGTTGCATTTATTGTTTTGTCAGCTCTGTTCACTTCGCTTTAATTCAGTTTCTTAACATGTGGTGCCACTGCATTGTTCACAACGTATTAACCAGACTTGCCAGTGTCTACCTATCTATGACCAGGTTGTGCTCATTCATTCTGGAATTATAATTTGATTTATTGTCGTGTGATATTGTCTAAAGGCTGATTCAAGTTTATGATGCTACTAGGTTTTTAGTCTCTACACTCTCCAGAGAAATTGGCAGAGGAGACACTTGGCATACAAAGATCTTTATAATGACAAGAGGCTGTTTTGATGCAGCTCCAGAAGTTTTTAAAAGAAGGAAAAATGTATTGGCCTTAATCTGCCAACCCTGCAGAGGGATTTTCTCGGTATGGGAGTACTTTTGTAGAACTCTGCATGCTGCCCACTTGAATGCTTGCCCCATTTTTCTTTTTTCTTTTTTTTCTAATAGTCCCCATTACAGTCCTGTATTGCATTCTGTCTGTTTGTCTTTCTCTTTCACTTGGTGTCTCTGTTTTTCTTTCACTCTTTATCTCTTTCTTTCTATTTTAGATACACCCTCACTTACACGTGTAATCCTATAAATCTTTATTTGTTTCTCATCTGGTCTCTATGTATAGGTACTTAAAGAGTTCCACAGTAGAGTGGAGTGGAATGGGTTAGTGGAGAGCCTAGAAGCATTTACAACACTGAATAGCTGTGGTTGGTATCTAGCCCCACCTTGTGGCAGGACAGCGTCTGCAACTTACTACAATCTCCTCCACACTTTTGCAAGAATACATCTTTAATATTTGTGCTATTTAAAACACCAGTGCTCGCTGATGTAAAAAAAAAAGTGTTCCAGACAGTAGGCAGAAGCTTGACTTCGAACATTGAAATATAATAGTGTTTAATATTAAAGTTTAAAGACGTAAAAAGATAATCATGGGAAAATGTAAAACAGTTCTACACAGTCATGAAAAAAATATTTTATTGTCTGAAAGTTATGATGCTGTTTCAATTAGGTAGCGATTTATTTGATTGATTAGTATTATTTTGAGTAAATATAAACTATAAAACTATAGAAGCTAATATATTCACTCCGTCTATCTGGTCATCCATCCATCCATTAGCTACAGTATGTTGTTTTTGCAGCAGTAAGCTGTACTTTAGTGAGGGATGATGAAGCCATAATTAGTTGGACTGCAGGTCTAGTGGACACCAAACCATCTCCATCACACCCTATCTGATTTTTGACTGCTGGTGTTAACCACTTAAACTCCTTTTTTCCCTCTACACCAAATGTCTTCGCTAAAAATTAGCCGATCTACAAGCTCGTAAATAGTCTGTTTTCGCCGGATGTTCGCCTCCAGAATAGGGACTCTAGGGTTCATGTGGTTAATTTGTCTGTAGTAACATATCATTGCTGTCGAGTGGAAACCGTATGGCCCCTTCCTTTTTTAATTATTATTTTCAAAACATTTTAGCCACTATTTTCTCTACTTTTGTGTGACACTCTTATATGATGAAGTAGGGCATTCATAAAAAAATAAACATTAAAAGTTGAAACGTGGAGATACAAGGTTTCTGCCCGACAGCAACGATGTAGACCAGACCATCTAGCAGCATGGCTTCACTTGTCTGTCACTCTTCACAGCTTTCAATCAGGCTGTCATAAAATATCAACTCCACCACTGTGTGTGCGTGTGCGTGTGCGTGTGCGTGTGTGCGTGTGCGTGTGCGTTTGCGCGTGTGTGTGTGTGTGTGCGTGCGTGCGTGCGTGCGTGCGTGTGTGCGTGTACTTGCATCCATGGTGCCACCGGTGTGTTTGGGTGTCCAAGTTATTTTGGGATCTCTTTCCCATATACTGTGTGTGTGTGTGTGTGTGTGTGTGTGTGTGTGTGTGTGCATGACTGCATGCCTTTGGGCAGCTCCTCTATGGCAGATGGAGCTGCCATCCTGTTCTCCCTGTGAACCTGTTCCTTTGTCACTGGACACACACACACACACACACACACAGACACACACACACACACACACACACACACACACACACACACACACACACACACACACACACACACACAATGTGGCACTGAAATGCACAATGGTGGCACTTTGGTGTGGTCTTTGAAAGCCTGAAATGTGTGCACTGTGCATGCATTTCTGCAATGGTTCAAGTAAAACCCAGCATCTTTCAAAGACTTTGTCATAGACTGGTCCTTACAACAAATGTTACCACACTGAAATATAAATCTGTTATTTTTCACGAAAACACATCCAGTGATTTGAATGCTCGTGGGCCACATGCTGCCATGCTGAGCTTTCTCTATACACCATAGGTAGAATCTCCTGACGGTCTGTATGGTGAAGAGGTGTGGTCTCACCCAGAAGGGGATGGGCTCGGTGAAGTCCCACCTTTTTCCACTCTCTACCCACAAAGCCACACCGTCACCTACTATCAGGTAACCCCGCCTCCAACTGTGACCGCATGCGTGCCTCCATCGCATCTGCCTGATTGCTATTATTATATATTTTTTAAGAATGTCAGTTTTCTTCAACTCTTTTTTTCCTCATTATTTGCTGCTTTTAGTTGGTTATCCTAATAATAATTTATTGTGAGTGAGTGAATTAGCCAAGGACCTGTGCTAGTTGTTTGATACGGTGGGGATGTGTCACAGCTGAGGTGTGTAAATCACTCTATGTGCATTTATCCTGATACATCTCCTAGAACTGTAGGCTGATTGCATGCATCATGCGTGTAATGCTCCATAGACACTTGTAAGAAACTATCCCAACCAATGCAATGTGCTGAGCTAATCCACAGTAGAAACAAACTCGTGAAATAACTATCTGTTCTACCTGTTCCTCTGGCATGTTCCTCGATTTGAATCAGCTCTGCATCATGCTATACTGTGCTGTGTTCTAGCTCACTGTGTTGTCGTTTTTAGTTTAATGCTTCTAAATAATTTAAGTCATTCAAATTCAATTGATTGATTGGAATAATTGTCAGATCAGTTGCCATAAAACATGCATAGTACTGTGTTTGGCTTCTGATGTAATGTAAAAAAACAAATAGTATGTGCTACAAATTGCGAATGGATATTGTGGGGTGTTTGTTTTCCAACTAACATGCTCTATACATATAATGTTCCATGAAAAAGATATTGACAGCCTGCAGTACCTATCTTCTGCAATTCTCAGATTCTCAGACTCTTTGGATGGCCTTGCCATATATTTATTTATTTTATGAGAGCAATTAACAATCTAAATGAACAGCCATTAGAGCAAGAGAGTGGAGCAATTGAAAAAAAAGAAAAAGAATCCACTTCCATCTGTTGTTAGTATAGTTGTAGTAGCACCATGTGAACTGCAGGTGGTAGCAGAGGCCTGAGATCAGGGAGCAGTAAACCGTGTAGAGCAGTGGTTTGTGTGGCCAATGACCAACCTCCACCAAAATGTGAAAGAACACCTGCTCTTATCCATGCAGAAGTGCCTCTATAACACATGTTATCACTCTTACCTGTGTATTTGTATTACTAATAATGGCTAATAAAAGTTGACAAAATTGCTACAAAACCCATATGAACCGGACAGATCACAAATTGAAAAATAAAAAGAGGGAGAGACTGTGTGTGTGTGTGTGTGTGTGTGTGTGTGTGTGTGTGTGTGTGTTTGTGTGTGTGTGTGTGTGTGTGTGTGTGTGTGTGTGTGTGTGTGCGCACGAGTGTAGAGAGAGAGACCAAGCTAAGAAGAAAAAGAGATGCACTGACAATGAATACTTTTTTTGCATTTAAACAATAAATACATATATTTTTGTACATCGCAATAATAATGTGTGGTGGTCACAAAGTCCCATGGCACACTTTGGACACCAGTGTACCTCAGCATACTGGTGAACCACTTGTGTAGAGCATCCACTCGTGAGGCTGATTGAAAACTCTGCCTTTTAAGTTTTTGTTTTCATCAGTCCATGTTTTCCAAAATAATGAATAACGTTGGTGAATTAGTAAGTGACTCACACTCACACTCACACACACACGCACAGACCACTTGAGTCCTAAATGGCCCTTAGTCATTAAGCTAATGCAGATAATTAGGAAATAAGGATAGACAGAGGCAAGAGATGAGAAGATGGAGACGGAATCCAGACAGGAGGAAGAGAGAGACAAAAGGAACGTAGAGGACAGATCTATGCCTGGATGTTAATCATCCTGTCAGTCACTTACATGGGTGGGTTTAAAACATTTTGTGCTCAAGGCACACCAGTGGGCAAGTCAAAACCTTAAAGGTAGGGTAAGTGATTTACTTTGGTTAAAATAAGTGTTAAATAGCTCTATATTCTGAGTACTCGTTGCTATAGAGTGTTTGTTCAGTAAAAGGAGTCTCCCATGTCTCTCCAGCTCTTTATTAAACAGAAAATGCATTTTCACTCCTGATTGGCTTCAATTTTGTCACCTGCCTGAAAATGTCCTATATTCTGTTTACTAAAGAGCTGGGAGAGACCCCTGTGACAGAACAAACGCTCTGTAACAATGATTACTATCAGAATATAGTACTTTAACCTTTTTAACAAAAAAAGAATTAACAAAAAACATCACTTACCCTACCTTGATCTGTATTCATAGCAAATTAATAAAAAATAAAAAAAGAACTGCAATTAAATTAAAATTAAATATTTTGCCCCATACTGTAATTGAATGCCCAAAATAGGGGCTCCAAGTTGAAAGGTTAAAATATAATATATATTTTAGGCTATATTTGGTCTAGGACATTTAGCAGGGAAAATTCCCCTTTTGTATCCCTATAGCTTAAGTTGTAAATCATGTTTTGAATCAACATTACACCCTCACTAGTCTGATATATTTATATATATATATATAAATCCTTCTCTGAGTATATACTGTATTGTCTATCGTCACTGTCGGGTGGAAGCCTTGCACATGTACGTATGTCCAAAACCCTTACTTTTCAGGAAATGAAAAAAAAAAGAACCTCTGTTCCATTGGATCCAATTATTCAGTTATTATTATTTAGTCACAAGCTCTTGTTAATACTTTTCATTGGTTCAATATTTATAAAAGCTACAGACATACTTAACCACTTTAAACTAAAAAAAGGACATACCTGTAAAGAAAAATAGTGAAAATAGCTGATTTACACTGATTTAATGAGTTTACAAACCATTGCATCATGACACGTTATTGCTATTTTTGCTACTTATGTGTGACACCGACATGAAGTATAAAGTAGGGCATTTATTTATGAAAGAACATAAAAAGATGAAATGTGGAGATACAAGGTTTCTCCCTGACAATGACGATAATATACAAGTATATCTCTGCTGTCAGGCAGAAACCAGCTATGTCCAAAATATAAACTTTTCAGGAAATCTTTTTAGAACAACAATACTGCCTCATCAAAGTTGGTATGGTGACTTTATACACTGTCAGATACTTGAACGTGTCCTTTTGACCATTACTGTGTAGATTAATGGTCATTCTAATCAATAATGGAAAAAACCTCCAAAGTTGGAGTTAGGTGGTTATACCGACAGTTTGAGAATCCAATGGAGTTTTAGTCAATGGAGGTTTAGTCAGAAGCACTTTTTAGATACTTTTCATCGGTTCAATGTTTGTAAAACCCACACACAGCCGTAAAGGGTGTTCAATAGCACTGATTAATAAATAAAAAAGATGGAGATAGCTGGTTTCTGCCCGACAGCAACAATATGTAGTTTTAAGAGCAGGCCTAGATTTATGTAATAGCTTCTTGGAACCAGTTTTAACGGACTGCAAAAGCACTAAACACTGAGCTTCTAGCCACAAACTGGCTCATTCTCAGCGGGATCAAATGGGACCTAATGGAATGGCTGGTGGTGAGCCAGAATGGTTAAGAATCATTTGAATAGACCACCACAGTATATAGATCCACACAGCCCACTCAAGTACTAATGGATTAGAACTAACCAGCTTGCATTGCTAGGAGCTATATTAATCTCTTTGTATGGCAGCTATCATAAAGCACAGGCTGTTGCTTCTTACATTTTTACGGAGATATTATACATTTACCGTTACTTTGGATTCTTAAACTGAACTTCTGAATAGGGCACAGGACCATTAGTTGTCAATGACAACTTGTCATACAACTTAATCTGCTAGAACGTTTCAATTGTCTATGTCATGTCATGACCTCTACAAAATGCAGCATTAATATCATAGTATTTCTGCCAGCAGAGTAGCCTACTGAAGCCTACCTGTAGTGGATGGAAGGGCAGAGTTGAATTTCTCAGCAGTCAGCCATTAAACATGCATGATGTGTGCTTTTATTTAATTGGTCCTGAATTATTAATACTGGCATTCACTTGGCTGACATTTGACTAGAGATTGAGGGAGATACAGAGCGACTTAGGGAACAAAGACAGAAAGAGAGAGAAGGAAAAGTGAAAGTGAGATGTTTACCCACAGCACAGAAAGAGAGAGAGAGAGCGCGTGCGTGTGTATGCGTGCGTGCGTGCGCACATGTATGTGTGAGTGCGTGTATGCATGCGTGCACGTGCGTGCGCATGTATGTGTGCGTACACGTGCGTGCGCACATGAATGTGTGAGTGCGTGTATGCGTGCGTGTGCGTGCACGTGCGTGTGGCCGTGTGCACTTGTATGTGTGAGTGCGTGTATGCGTGCGTACACGTACAGTACGTGCGCACATGTATGTGTGAGTGCGTGTCTGCGTGCGTGTGCATGGGGTAGTGCTGGGGTTGTGGTTTGGTCACGGTGTTGGTCAGTGTTGTTGCATCAGCTGTTGTGTCTGTGTTCTGAGCATCTCATCCTTGTAGCTGACTACCCAGACAGACTGTGTCGCTTTACAATTTGTCTGGCCATTGTCAGGGCTAATTCCAGGTGGCATTAATGCCAACAAGGACAATTGGCGCCCCTCTCCAGTTCCAAACCCATGAGTCCTGTGCCTGTCAACATGATCGATTGGCGACTGCCACCACCGATTGTGCTAAACTGCCAATTCCTGAGATTACTGAAAGATTCACCCCAGCACTGGTGGGGTGAGTCATGTATTATTTTCTGGTGGAAGTTCATCATTTCAAATGGGAGAATTGCATATTTACATATACTGTGCTATGATAAGGTAGAACACCCATTTATTACAGATGAAGTAGTGTCAGCTATCCTAAAGTAGTAATTAATGTACCTTATAGACAGCATGTCCACCGATACTTTCCTTATTATTTTATTTTATTAGTGATTATTTTATAAATAACTTTTTCGATTAATCGAATAATCAAGAAGCGTGTTAATTTTTTTTAATAATATAATAATATTTACCGTATATCAAAGAATAGACTAACTATTTAAGCAATATTTGATACTGTCACACAACTATGTCATGCAAAAACTGTGAAAATAGTTGCTCCACAAGCTCACAACGCATCACATCGTGATGTTATCATTACATCGCCACAGCCATTAGCTTATTCATTCAGGGGTAATAGAAACAGCTGAAAGGACCAAACAGTGGTTCTAGAAGAAAATATAGAGCACCTTTACCGCATAATTGAATTGTATAATTGAATACTTCAGTTGTCAAATGAGGTTTTAATAGAAGTTATAGTACAGTAGTTCTATAGTACAGTGTCCATAGCCCCTGGCACAATGCTTCTAATGCATTCTGGATACTGCACTGCCAAGTAAGGTGTGTTAAGCCAGATGGTTCAGCCACCCTATTAGCCTGTTGTTGTTGAGATAAGATAATTGTTATCCACTTGCATGCAATGGGAAATTGTCCTTGGCACTCCAGCAGCAGAAACTGAAAAACATCAGAGAAGGGTTAGCGTATGAATTATAGGATGAGATGCTGTGGGCAAGGTGTACGTAGGTGCAGTGTTAGTCTAATGATAGTGCAGTGTGTATGATTAATCCACAGAGTATACGTCTACAGGGAAGTGCAGCTGAGACGACACAACGTGTGCTCTGAAGGTCTCATGGGACTAATTCACGGAAGTATCTGAGATAGCGTCTTTGGTAGTTCATTACATACCTGGCCTCCCCCTCCCCCTTGACCCCCTTTCATTTGTAAACCAAGCCAGGCAGCCTCTAAACGTACGCTTCCCAGTTAGTTACACATCAGAGCCTGTGGATGAGTAAAGGAACACTGTATCAATAATGTCAAAACAGGTATCATAACTAAATAGGAAAAAGAGGTTGCGCATCAACAATGGGTTTTCTCAGTGGAGTGCTAGACCCAAAGTCCAGTATACACATCAAAAGAAGGAATTTAAAAAATCACAAAAAGGTAGCACATCCAAAATTCAATCGAATAAATGGAGGACAAAGTACTCACTTTTTTACGCGTTTCGGCTATGAGCCTTCCTCAGAGCATTGTATTGCAGGTATCATAACTTTTTGGGCGGGAACCCCTATTTGTAACTATACCCTTCAGGACGGGAACCCCTTTTGGGGTTCTTGTTGCTAATATATGTACAGTATATGGCAACATACATTTGTTGAAATTTTTGAATAAATATTTGAAGTTTTTCAGAAAACTTGGGTCAGGATTTGGAAGGATTTTTAGAATCGGCCACAGGTCTAAATGGTCTTTTATATGGCCATGGTTAATACCTCTGGTACTGTACAACGCAAGCACACCAACACTGTGGTAAAAAGGTTTAGAAAAAGATGCTATTCGACTGTTGTTGTTTGTCCCGGTCAGATTGCTACTAGTTTGATATTGTTGGCTTGGTAGACACTAGATGTCAATATGTGTGCCATACTGAGTCTGACAAAATTCTAATATTATTTTAACAAGCCAGGTCTGTATTACTAGGGCGTATAGACAAATGTGTACGCTGACAAAATGTTGTCTTGTTACTTGTTTTTTATACACCACAACTGAAGGGTTTTTTATACAAGCACACAAAAAGAAGCCAGGCACCTCGTTTTGGAGTAAGGAGCACCAGAACTGCATCACCAGAGTGCACCACACTCTTCGAAAAGCACTTTGCACGCTCTGTGTCCTTACAGGACACACTGAAACGGTTGCCATGGTTACGGCTCCCAGAGAAACGCAGTCGAACAAGCAAGTGACATGGGGTCCGGTTCCATTAGAGATACTTTTGGCTAAGAGGCTTTGGCAATGGCCGCCTGGTACCACATGGATACTGGCTAGGTGTTGCCCAGTGGGCAGTGATGTACCACAGGACACATAGCGCTTGTAAGGTAATTATGCTCAACCACCTGCAGCTGGGCACCAGTTGGTTTGTTTGCTGAGCAACGTGCATTACCAGGATACAGCTTTCCACCTACCTACCATCCTCAAGGGAGGCTACTGTAGCTAGCGGTGGTGTGATAGTTTGGTTATCTACTTCTACAATCATCCACCCTCCTCCCATCTTCTGTTCTCTCCTATCTGCTTCTCTTCTCCCGTTCCCCATGCTTTTGCTTTCAGCTCTTTTGCTCTCTCCTTTACTCTCGTCTCCTCTTTTTTTCATCGCCGTCGGTGTGCATGCAACAGCTAGTTGTTTTCCATTCTGGAGCCATGTTCTGTACTGCATTGGTTCTCAAAGTGGGGTCCGGGGACCCACAGGGGTCCTTGGGCGGGGTAGGGTACCAGGGGGTCCCCAGCAAAATTAGTTAATATAGCGTCACAATCATTTTAAGCACTTTAACCATGTTTTATACTTTGGCTATTCAAAAATAGCAGATATACAAGCTCATAGCACGGCACTCAGTGCTGCGCTATGAGATTGTAGATTTGATATATTTTTTAAATCCCCCGGCACAAAATATTTTTGATATGGGGGGTCCGCAGCCAAATACATATCATTTTGGGGGTCCTTGACATGAAAAAGTTTGAGAACCACTGCTGTACACAGTATGTGTTTTGGTATGTCTCTAGGTTTATGTGTGTGTGTGTGTGTGTGTGTGTGTGTGTGTGTGTGTGTGTGTGTGTGTGTGTGTGTGTGTGTGTGTGTGTGTGTGTGTGTGTGTGTGTGTGTGTGTGTGTGTGTGTGTGAGAGAGATGGAGAGAAAGAGCGAGCGAACAAGTGAGAGAGAGAGAGAGAGAGAGAGTGTGTGGGAGAGCTGGGTGCCGCAGTGTCTGAAAACAGCCTCAGGAGAAGAGGATCTCACACACACCGCCCTATGAGCTTGTAGATCTGCTATTTTTTGAAAAATCATGAAAATCTTTGAAAACTCAAATCTTTGCTTCTGGGGGGAGTCCCTGAAACTAAATAATAATTTATGAAAAAAACACAAAAAGTTAAAAGACGGAGATAAGAGGTTTCTGCTGGACAGCAAGGATATGTGACTGTGTAGGACTGACTTGTAGCTTCTCTGAAACACGCACCGTTCTATTATCCATCTACACACTACACACTGCTCACCACTACAATTCTTCTTCTTCTGTGGTTTTTGCACAGGTCTCTTCCTCATCACTTCCGTGTGTGTGTGTGTGTGTGTGTGTGTGTGTGTGTGTGTGTGTGTGTGTGTGTGTGTGTGTGTGTGTGTGTGTGTGTGTGTGTGTGTGTGTGTGTGTGTGTGTGTGTGTGTGTGTGTGTGTGTGTGTGTGTGTGTGTGTGTGTCATGTTTCTCTGTTATGTAATTGGTTGACTGAGCTGTAGGGGGCGTGGCTTGTGTCGGTAATGATATCTGACGGAGAGAGACAGAGGGAGAAGTGTCTGGTTTCAGCGCCGATAAAAGACTGGAGAACACTGAACAATTTGCTGGGAGAGAGACAGACAGACATACAGACAGACAGACAGACAGACAGACACACAGACAGACAGACAGACAGATGAGAGGCTATAGAAGAGAGAGAGGGAGAGACTGAAGACTCTCCTGAGAGGGAGAGAGACTTGGACAGGCATCAGGTGGGAGTGTGGAGAAGAGAGCAGTCGCTGAACGGGTCTTCTCCGCCAGCCAGTCTCTATCTTCTTCATCCTTTCAGCCTCCCCTCCTTACCTGCTTCCCTCCAGCAGCTTGCCACTCTCCTGCCAACCCCATATTTAATGGGAGCGTGTGCGGTTAAGGAGACAAAAGAGATTGACTGGTCATCTCCACCCCTTGGACCCTGTACTTACCACTTAGAGAGAGAGAGAGAGAGAGAGGGTGGGGGGTGGAGAGAGCAAGAGTGAACTCCTTTAAATAATCAATCTTCATATCCTGCCGTTGCCCAGCCTTCTCTCTCTCTCTCTCTCTCTCTCTCTCTCTCTCTCTCTCTCTCTCTCTCTCTCTCTCTCTCTCTCTCTCTCTGTTTCTGTCTTTTCGGTGAAGAGGAGAGCTGAGGAAGGACAGCAATCGCAGTCCTCTGAGTTTCTCCAGAAATGTGGATCTTTGACATCTCTCCTGGCTGGAGAAGATGGGATGACACGCTAGATGGATGATTGAAGAGACCAGACAGACGGACGGACGGACGGACGGACAAGAGGACACATAAATGGATGGAGAGATGGACGCACAAATGAATTAATACTCCCCCAACTGTGGGAGAACTCTGCGCTACCTGCTTACACTTTTCCAAAACGGCCGCCTCCTCCTCCTGCATCTCCCGCTCCTGGTATCTCCATCTGGCTGCTCCTCCTCCTCCTCCTCTCTTATTCCAGAGGAAGGAGAAGAAAAGAAGAAAGGAAAGAGAGAGAGAGAGAGAGAGAGAGAGAGAGAGAGCAACGTAGGATGAACCGTCTGTACAGTAAGAGGAACTTGTGAGAGTGGACTGCAGGGAAGGGAAGGAAAAAAAGGAGAGGAGAGTCCAGAGATGAGAGAGAGAGAGAGAACACTCTGTTGAGAGTGAGAAGAGAAGATGACAGAAGATGAAATCATTTCCTCAGCAGCAACAGTTAGCGACTGGACAAGAAAAAGGATGTAGAGGAAGAGGGGAAACATTAGAGAGAGAAAAAAAAGCCAGGAGACGCACGTGCTGGACCAAACCTTTCCACAGCGACACCTTAAGAGAACCTACAGCCAAAGAGACGAGCCAATAGAAAAGGAAGAATGATTCAAAGATAAAAAACAGGAATACGGAGCAAAGATGAATTTTATTTTCGGCAACAACAACCAGTACCCCCGCAGTGGGAGGATGGGGGGCGCGCCGGGGGGTCAGGGATCGGGGCTGGCATTGAGACTAAAACTGGGCTCCAAGAGGAGTTCCTCCGAGGAGCTGCCGCCTCATCACACCTCCTCCCCCTCCACCCCCGCCTCCTCGGCCCCCTCCACCTCCTCATCTCGCTGGCAGCAGCTTCTAACGTTCTTCTCCAAGAGGAGTGCCTTCACTGACTGTATCAACGCCAGCCAGGTAACTAATACAGTGCTGTGAACCAGGGACTGCATAGTATGTGTGTGCGTTCAGTATTTGTGTGTGTGTGTGCGTGTGTGTGTGTGTGTGTGCGTGTGTGCGCGTGCGCGTGCGCCCTAAGGGGCTATTGGAGATGAGGGTGGGAAGCATGTAACTTAAAACTGGGTTTTTGTTGCAAAGCTGTTGTGGGTGTGTACATACGTGGGTTTAGTTCCTTTATCAACAAGACAGTGACACACAGGCAGGCAGACAGATTATAATTTTGAACTCGCGCCTACGCTTTTTGTTTGATACTTTTTGGTAATGTTGTCATGGAAATGAACCAGTGCAGTGTATGAGTATGAGACATGGAATGTTGATGTGTTGTGTTACCATGGCAAAGCCATCATTTGGTTGAACTTTGCAGTGGCAACAATTATGCTAAATATTCACACTTTCTTGTGCCTCGTCAAAGATATTCATACATCTTAGTCAAGAATCTAATGCACTCATTATGGTGCATGGGGGAGGTGTCTACTGTAGCCACCAGAAAAAGAGGTGGCAACCATCCTGTGCCCACATATTTGAGTCGTTTTCTATTCCTCTTTTAATAAATTGCTTTGGTTTGTATCAACAAATGTATAATACAATGTATTGAAAACTCAAGCTTTGTTTTGGCCACACAGTTGCCAAGACACAGATGTGTATCTGCAACTATCTTGAAAGACACCTATCTTTTTAAGATTAAGTTATGTCAAGCTTTCTCTGTTAAAAGTAAGTAAACACAATCACAAACCCCATTGCTTAATAACAAGCACAGCATTCCAACAACTCATGTAGGACCAACATCGTTAAGAGTGACTGCTCCGGGGGGACGGTGGCGCAGTCGGTAGTGCTGTCGCCTTACAGCTAGAAGGTCCTGGTTTTGATTCCTGCAGGGGACGCTGTGGGCGCTGGGGGCATGTTCTCTCCTCTGCGTCATCAGTGCCCATACCCTAGGTGGGGTTGGCGAAAGGGCCTCTCTGTGTGGAGTTTGCATGTTCTCCCCGTGTCTCCTATGGTAGATACCCTCACAAAAACATGCAGTAATCCTGGTCACTATACTGCCTCCCCCTGGCCAGCCGGGGCGCCGGAGGGGAAAGGAACTGGTTGGAATAACGTGTTCCTTCCACGCGCTACGTCCAACCAGGGAAACTCCCCTGTCAGGTGATAAGAAGGTCAGTTGGCTCTCATGCATTGAAGGAGGCATGAGCTCGGCCCTGGCCTCCCTAGGTTGGCAGAGGGAAGGTAGTGCCCAGGATTACATAGACAATTGGCACTGGGTGTAAAAAATGGGGTTACAAAATCATGGGATAAAAATTTTAAATTAAAAAAAAAAGAGTGACAGCTCCAATTTGAGTATGAAAACAACTTTTTACAGCAAGTAATTTGGACAGAAACCTTTCCTAAAGGTGACCACACGCAGGACCATTCTGGCCATATGAGAGCAGGCAACATTTACAGTGTACACCTTTTAAAAAGTGACGAAAATTGGTAAAAAACATTTGTTGTAAATAGGATAAACAATGGTTTGTCATCTTGGGTCGTTCAGTGTGACATGGTCAAGAACAGCCGCCAAGAAGAGCCGATCCACAGCACTGTAGGTTCTGACAGAGTTCTAGTCAATGTTCTTGCAGTGTGGCTGGTGCTACGATGTACTGTAAGTCAATGCTAGAACGTAACTTGACAGCTACCAATATGTTAACAAGATTTTAAAAGCCCTGATAGCGGCCCCATAGAGGCTGTGCTTCTCCTTATACCCAACTATACCAAAGTGGTTTGAATCGACCGACAACGACATCACTGGAAGGGCTAAAGATTTTACTTATTTATTGGAGACAGAATTTGGGGAGGGCATACAGTATATTGGTTCAAGGGTTTTATTGTCACGTGCATACAGCTGTCGCAACATTGTAGGCAGTGCAATTCTTGTAGCTTCCAGAGAGGGAGAGAGGGATAGGGATAGGGGTAGTCCTCTCTGTGTCGGAAGTCCCCTGTATTCCTCAATAGGTGGTCGTGACGGGGCGCATCAGGTGAAAGCCGGTATTACACTCGATGTAAACGAGTCGGAGGACAGACGGGATTCAAACAAATATCTATTGAAAAATACGGACTAATACAGTGCTCACAGGTTCCGAATGGCGAGTTAACATCCATGGCTACAGGGTCAGCACTTAATATGTTGCATTTGTACATGTATGGAGAAGTACGGGCTTTGCGAGCAGATTTCCAGTGACACATCTATGATGGTCTTGATCCATGGCTACGGTAGGGGGTGGGAGGGAGAGAGAGAGGGGGAGGCGGGGGGATTTATTCTGTATGTAAAAAGTATGTAATCTAATGTACGTCCCTTAAAAGGAATCTATTGCATTTGTCGATAAGCTATTGAAAATTGTGTTTCTCTGAAAGGCCGGAATTGGGAATTTATCAAGACTGAAACCGGCCAACCATAACCCGACTCCCAGCTACATATCTACCATCAATAGATGCATAACTAAGCACCAATGGCTATGGATTCACAAACCATGCTTTACTTGACTGCAGTTTTAGATAAAGGAAATCTATGTTTCAAATATTTTTATTGTGAAGCACAGGATACAAATATACATTTTCCGTTCAAGTATATGGATTGGATTGCTTCTTTTTTTCCCCCCAAAAACAAACAAACATACACACAAAATAACAAAATGATAAAAAATTGCATTTGAATATACTAAACTCAACTGTCATAACATTTTTGATGAAAGATAAATCCACCTCAAGAACACCTCAACGCCCCTTTTCAAAAATATAGGTTTTCTTCTTGTGCCAAGGTCCATTATTTTTTATTTTATTTTTTCTCCTCTCCCAAGGCAATACATTAAGCCAATACAGGTTGGCTGATGTCAGTCATAGCCTTCCCTGTTGCACAGTGTGACAGTAGACTAGACTTAATTCAACTTACACAGTCTGACAAGGCAGATAATCAAGATATGACCTTGCTTCCATCACATAGTATGACATGTAATCCCGATCTCTGAGTCCAGAGGAATGTTCACGCTGTGACAGGTTGTTGTCAAATGTACTGTAGGCTCTACCATCATCTTTCACCTCAAAACCTGGCTCTCTCACTCGCCTCTGCTGTGCTCAGGTCCGCTTTCACAGGCACTTTACATGGCCTCTGTGAGAATCGACCCTGTGCAACTGGTTATCAATTAAAACCATGATTGTACCTGGTTTGGTGAGAAAAGAGGGGAAAGCAGGACGTAAAATTGGCTGAAAACATCCACTTTCATGATACAGTGCACTCACAAATGTCCCATCTTCGGATTTAAATTATTTTGGTTCTAGATAAGTTGAGTTTCCAAAATTATTTGGATGTTATTGAAGGTCATTTAGAGATTTTTGGTGAAACGTGTGGCTTCTATAATCGGCGTTCATTGGATTACAATAAAACAAAGTTTTGGCTTTCATAATTTGTAAATATTATAGACTAGGTTTTTCAGGTGTCACATACATTTTGAAGCAAAAAATTGTAGGGTGTCATCATGCATGTTTTGCATGATTCTCCTTTTCAGTCTTTCTTTGATGAATACAGGACATATTTGTAAATATTCTAAGCTTGTAGACTAATGCCAATTGCTAGATTTACGTGCACAATAATTAGAAACACATGCTAAGTGCAAACATGCAGTAGTGAGCTATGGTCCAACTGCTTTCCTCACAGTTTCGTGACAGTCAATCTGTAATTTAATTATTGGAGTGCTTATATGCCATAGAGCCTGGTTTTGGTCTTGAGTCCGGTCTCTGCACCACATTTTGACAGTCCCGGTACTAGTACTACTAGTGGTGTCATTTATTTACGCATCACGCAGTACTGTAGGCCTAATTTTCTCATTATCAGTTGTAGTAGAAAGGTACAGCATGATATTACCTTGACATTCTGCTGTCTTATTATACCAAATTCTTAAACCTTTCTTAAGTCAGTAAAATATATATATGTATATACTGTATTTTTTTTTTCTTCTTCAGATCAAAGCCTTCTTTTATAAAGTAATATGTATTGTATTCAAAAAATGTAAAACAGAATTGTTTGGTCATAGACTTATTCAACAGACTTGACTGCATTTTCAAAAAAATCCAAGCACAACTTCTCTTTGAAAGTTGATTAAGAGATGTGAGGCTCTAACATATTTTATTAAGCAATCGTAAAAAGAAATCTGCACTGACAAATAAATCAACAACTTCCATTTCAATCACTAACTTCTGTACATATATTGATTGTTTTGCTCCCCAGATATCAATATAATATCAGTACGGCATCCACAACTCCTTTATCAATCCAAAACTCCTGAGTGGGCTGAGCAGCCGTAATGATATTCAGCTCTGCAGTAATACATTTCACTGGCACTTAAGATTTATGGCCCGTGGAAAAGAGACCTCTCTCCCCTCTCACTCTCTCTATCCCTCTCTCTTTCCATCTTCCCTCCCTCTCTCTGTCTCTCTCTCTCACAGTAATCATATTGGCCAGTCTAAGTGTGTTTTCCCTAGGTGTTGCCATTTTCCTGTCCAAGGCACTTACTGCATGACTTATTGGCCATTACATTGAAACACACACACACACACACACACACACACACACACACACACACACACACACACACACTCAAACAAACGTACAAACACGCGTGGCTGTCTGCCCTGTCTGTCAGAGGACAGAGTGTGCCATCATTAAAAGACTGTATGTGAAGCATGTGGTCTCCTGTCAAGAAAAGTTATGTCTGAAATCTGACTGGCCTTTCTGTGACATGCAAAGTCCAAATTCCCCTCAGGCATTATCAGATCCAGGTTGCTATGCTTGTGTGTCTTGGGCGTTTTTAAGGCAAAGTGTGTGTGTGTGTGCGTGCGTGTACGTGTGCATGTGCATGTGTGTGTGTGTGTGCGCGCTAGGGGTGGGACGATATGGGTACCTCACGATACGATATGTATCACGATATTAGGCCCACGATAACAATATATATCACGATATCTGAAAATGCCGATATATTGCGATATCACGATATATTGCATGAAATTTCACCAACGATATATCACGATATCTGAAAATATCGATATATTGCGATATCACGATATATTGCATGAAAATTCACCAACGATATATCACGATAGTCCTTGTATTCAATTCATAAACACATAAAATAGCATCAAACAGTTCAAAATCATCATTACACAAATACAGAGTAGGAAAAACAACGTATCACAAACATATATCGATATATCGTCCCACCCCTAGTGCGCGCGCGTGTGTGTGTGCGCGCGCGTGTGTGTGCGCGTGTGCGTTTGTGTGTGTGTGTGTGTGTGTGTGTGTGTGTGTGTGTGTTCAGGGCCATGGCCTGATTAGAGGTTGATAGATGAATAAAAGACCAAGGAGGGGTCTATTATACACCTCACCTGTACAACACACACACACACACACACACACACACACACACACACACACACACACACACACACTTACTGTGCACGCACGCACGCACTCACGCACACACACACATTATTCTTTAATAGCCTGGATCTATTCATCACCCTTACTAAGGACTGCTTGTATTTGAAAATGATGTTATGTTAAGGAATAGTTTTTACATCCATTGATTCCAACATTCCTTGTTGCTTGTTGAAGCAAAATGTTGTTCTTAGATTTATTTTGTTGTATTGTTTATTGCTCTACTGGGATGCACTGGGAATTGTTAGGAAAATATCATATCTGGCCTCAGCTGTTTAAGTGGCGCTACAGTACATGTTTCTATATGGATAGTCTTCACTGTCACATTCATATCAGCTGGTAGCTCATGACTTACAGGTGTCATCTGGAAGCGATGGCAACATAAACATTGGGCAATGTGTTGCCCAATGTTTATGTTGACTCAACATGTATATACCTCAGGCTCTTGGCCTGGGAGCCGTGTTTCGAAAGTATTGGTCATTTGTTGTTGTATAATTTAACCACTTGAACCCCAGTATCCATTTCCCAGGGGAACATTAGCCAAAAATAGCAAATCTACAAGCTCACAACGCATTGCGAGCTTGTAGATAAGCCTTTTTGGCAAAGACATTTGATGTGGACAGAAAAAAGGTTGTCCAAGTACAGAGACAACTCAGGTCCAGTTTACTAAGTCTAGAGGGGTTTAAGTGGTTAATAACAGTGCTAGTAACCAACACAACTGAAGTTAGTGTGTTAAAATCACATGGTGTCCTGTCCTTTGTGTTTGGACTCAGTAATTCCCAGTGCACCACGCTCTCCCTCCCGCTCCATCTCTGTATAATTGATGAGTGGTCAGGAGGACGTATGAAACTCATCCTGGCTCTTTACAAAGAGCTCTAAAAGCCCTAAAGAGGTGTTTAGTGGTCAGGAAATGCCGGAAGAGAGAGATCTAGAGATCAAGGAATAGAGGCAGAGAGAGAGTGAAAGAGATCACTTGTTTATTATAACTATGAAGGATATTCCATAGGCAATTAGCTTTAGTCTGTACGCTTGGTATTTTTAATATACTATAGTATGCATACTACTTGAATAGAAGACAATTTATCAGTCATGATCAATACAAAATATAAAAACAGATAAATCGTCTTTGATTGACTTGGGCATTTGTGTTATTGAATAAATAACAAGCAGGTAATCAAACAGATACCATACTGTAGGTAGATACTAGATAGCAATACAGATCTATAATAATAATACATACAATTTATAAGTGCTTTTCTAGAAAAGATGAAGATGTACAGTAGTAATATGAAGCTTCTATAGCAGGAGGTTTTCATGAACAGAACACATTAATGTTTGGTATTACAGTGTATGTGCACTTTATTATTTTATCTTTAACTTTACTTCGGTCAAAGTTTCACAATGCTAATGGCAGAGAGACTTCTGTGTTCACCAGGCTACGTCTCAATTCAGTAATACTATTTATCAAAGCTATTTAAGTAATGAAAGTCAATTTACAGCCATTTACTGTAGGCATTTAGCAGATGCTGTTAACCAGAGCAATGTACAAAGTGCAAACGCTAGCCAAACACAGACAGGATAAGTGGTCAAGTAATTAGCATGCTAAGAAAACAACTATGTACTAGAAAAGTGACCAGGATAGTAGGGAAACGTGAAACCTACCATCAATCTAAATAACATACTTACCATCTGTGAACATGACAAAGTGTCTAAACACTGCAGTCTATAATGACGTGGCATTCAAAACCATGTCACTGAGACTATCAGGGAAAACGTGTGGGTGACGTAGAGGTGGACCTCTCTCGAACGCTTAGTCCACATCTTCACTCCTCCATCCACCCCCTCTCCCAAGAGAGAGCACCTCGTTATAATACCACTGTCCAAAGACACTTTACACTTTCCCAATGCCTCCTGGGATCTGTGTGTGTGTGTGTGTGTGCGCGTGTGTGTTGGGGGGGGGGGGGGTTTCTACCGCTCCGTTTCTACTAGGGCTGGCAATTCGACATTTGTACCAATAACCGACTTAACATTAACTAGAAAAAGTGCACAGGTCTCTGCCAGGTCAGGTAGGTTAGTGTGGGCCAGCAATGTTTTGAATTCGACAATCAGGATGGAATGCCAAACGTAGTGCGAATGTGCGTGCAAAGTTTCACCGCAATCGGACGCTGCGCTCATGATTTGCGGCATTTTGTTCAAAATGGGCCACTCCTGCAAACTTTAGATAACTCTATAGTCTTTTTTTTTTTTTTCATGTGTTTTGTAAATGGGAAATGACAGGGTGCGCTTGAGCTTGGGGAGACTTTTTTGTGGATAAACAGGTAAGAGGTGGAAGAGGGGAAAGAGCCAATTGTTCAATCTGATACCAGGGTGGTGCTCTTTCAGGAGGGAGAGCCCAATGAGCCAGGTGTCTTGTGCTAAAGGCGTAGTGATAGAACAATAATTTGGGAAGTCCCAGCCCCCCTCTTTCCACTGGGAGCTGAAGTTTGTCTAATCGCATCCGAGCACGTTTCCCATTCCATAAGAACTTTGTACAGATTCTATCAAACTGCTTGAAGTACTTCCTAGGGATGTTGACAGGGAGAGACTGGAGAAGATAATTTAACTTAGGCACACAGTTCATCTTTAACACATTAACTTTGCCCCACAAGGATAAAAACAGTGTAGACCACCTATCAGTATCCAAGGAAATCTTCCTTAATAGAGGATCGAAGTTTCTCTCCACTATCTCGTTCATTTTACTGGGAAAGAGAATGCCTAAATACTTCAGCCCCTCTCGAGGCCATTGAAATGACCCCTCCTGAAATAAAGATCTAGGGCAATAGGAAGTCAACGCCAGGGCCTCCGATTTCTATCTCTATAGTCATTAAACGCAACGGGTCTTTCAGATTTTTTATATTCCATCCTGATTGGCTTCCAAAGTTTGCAGGAGTGCTCCATTTTGAACAAAATGCCTCAAATCATGAACACAGCGTGCAATTTCAGTGAAATGTTGCACGCATATTACTGTGTACCGATTTGCGTGACGTTTGGACAAAATCTGTAGGAGTACTGTCAAAAAATGTGTTTTGTAAAAAGCGGCCTCCTGGTGGCGCTATAACATAACCTCACTCCGTCAAATGGAAGAAGCTTGCGACACACATTTTGTTTCACAGCGTACTTGCATCTGAGACTCCGGGCGCAGAATCGATGACAGACGGAGTTTCATTTTTTCAAGCTACTAGGCAGGTGATTGGATGATCCCGCCCCTAGCAGCCGCTGATTGGTTCGAATGCGCAGCAGTTCGGGCAGCTTTACTCTGTGAGCAATCCCAGACCCTCCTTCCTGAAACCAAATGCAAATGAGATTTTCGGAGGGAGGGGGGGTTTACCAGGCTAGCTATAACAGGCCCATGTGAAAAATTTGGGACAGAGGTTCTGCTCTGGCATCCAGGGAGTGTGTGTGCACAGTTTTGCTGCGATCAAGCCAGCGGTGCCGGAGATTAGCTGTCCACAGACGGACACACGGACGGACACACGGATGGACGGACAGGGTGCAAAACATAGTCTCGGTCATGCCTTTCGGCCTGGCGGAGACAATAGTCGAGAAGCAAGGTTTTTTGGGGATATTTAAAATTTCTAATTTCTTTTTTATAATCGACTAAATGGATTAGTCTGATTAACCATTTGACCCTGTATTATACTTTGTTGTATGGTGGCGTACATGAATAGCAAAAATAGCTGATCTACAAGCTCACGTTGAAAGCTTGTAAATCTGCAATTTTCACTATAGAGGTATTTGTAAATAAACATTAATTAATCGTAAATCGAGGCAACAGTTTAAAATGATCGTGATAATCAGTTTAAGTCATATTGCCCAGCCCTAGTCTCTATCTCTCTCTATACAGTAGATTATGTAGTGTTCTTTCTGTGTGACTCCCTCCCTTGCCTCAATGTCCGACTAACATTTCGAATGTGGCTCTGATGTCACCAATGGGAGGGGTTTATGAAACTATGTATCATCTGGTATCCTGTGTCCATGGCAACCAACTATCTCCTCCCCACTCTATGCCTAAAGCTGCAGGCGGCATCAGCTGTTGTCATGGAGATGTTGCTATGCCCAACGCCAACCACGATATGTCACGTGAATGTAGTAACAGCACACAATATACTGTGTGTGTGTGTGTGTGTGTGTGTGTGTGTGAGACAGACAGAGAGAAAGAGAGAAAGATAGAGGTATGGATCTAAAATCTTAATCTATGTGCCTGTCTTCAAATCCCTCTCTCTCTCTCTCTTTCTCTATTTCTCTCTCTCTCTCTTCCTAACTTTGTTTCTGTCTCACTCACTCACTCACTCACAGACATACAGAAGGTGTTGCATCACCTGCAGTGCGTGGGATGGAGCTTGCAGAGCAGCTTTCTCACCCACACAAACACACACACACACACACACACATACTCTCTTTCTCTCTCACTCTCTCTCGTGCGCATGCACATACTTTTACAGATATATTGACTCACTCACACTGACACGCCTCCTTCCATCTCTCTATCAGTCTCCTGCTGACTCCATCCAGCCTGTTCTCCATCTATTCTGATATGTTCACGAAAGGTTAGTTGACCGCAAGCAATCATTTAATATGAGAGATTAGATTGAATGCAACGCAATGACAGCTGGGATCTATTATGCTGTTATGTTGATGTTGATGACACTGTTTACAGACTAACGCCTATTCCATATTTGAAAGGAAAGGTTGTTAATGTGCTGAAGGTTTTTCAAGTACTGAGAAGCCTATTCAAAACAAGACTTCATGAGTCTAAAAGCCCCTTTAGATGCTCCTTACACCCAACCACAGCAAAGTGGTTAAAACCACACATTGCCATCCTTAGCACCGCACTCTCACAATGGGGTGTTTTTTTTTTAAATAACTGAAAATGTTTATTAATTTTAGACAGTCCTGAGACAATGTGAATTTGCCAGGAGATGTGGTCTTTTACAATAAGAGTATCATGATACTTAAAGTTTAAATGAGCTGGAATTTATTTTACTGTTGAAACTGCACATCAAGGGAGTTGATTCATTATCCAAGGAATCCAGAGGGAAAGATATATATGTTTTAAATCATACATTTTTGTGAACACTGTGTCATGATTGGACAAATACCTTCTGGTCTGAAGAGCTTTTTTGGTGGAGCTTCCTCTTCTCAAATTTTAACTGGCTGAATTACAGGAAAATGTTGGGCCTTGTTAGTGCAGTGTCCATGGTTTCATTGTCTATGAATTGAATACCAAGGACCCCAATGGAAACAAGACCGCAAGGACTTTTTTGGACGGACCTTTTAGACAAAGTATTATAAATGTAATTGTGCTGTTTACATTTTTAGCCTAATAAAACATTCAATCAATCAATCAATCAATCACACAGTGTGACAGGTACTAAACTTTTTTGTATACTTTTTTATAATTTTTGTTCGCATAAACATACAGGTCAGCTTGGATTCAATATGTCATCCGGGGTGCTAAATTCATTCGGTATATTACTCAGGTAAATGGTGCTAAAACTATACTCAATCTCAAATAGCTCTATAGCCAATTAGGTTTGAAGGATAATAACGATTTGACCTTTTTCACGTCAAAGTCGTGCTGTGTGCAACCACGTTTAATAAATATTCAACATTTAACAGGCCTTACAAGTTGTGGAATGTGACTCAAGTGACAGATTGGGTCAAGTTGACTTTGAGAAAATGTTTACCGGTATGTGATTTTCTTAAGACTTTCCGTTTGCTTGCTGTGCTGATGATGATGAATCTTCTCAGCCTTGAAACCTCTCAGCCTCTTACTAGCCAATAAGGTTTACGTAAACTGATTTTGTCATTAGCCGTCAGCCATTGTTGTCTAATTAAATGTGAGAAAGGGAGGCTGCGCAGCAAAAATCTCAGTATTCATTTAACCCTGAGAGTGTCAATTTAGGTCCATTAAATTACAAGAACATTTAGCTGTGTGCAAGAATAGGGTGGCACCTGTTGGTAAATATACAGTAGTACAGACTGCAGTCTTCAAAATAAGCCTACAGTATTATGGTGCATTGAATCTGTTTTTGTGTGGATGGATTCGTGTTTGTGAAACAGAGGAGTGTGGGATGTCATTGGCTAAGTGTTATTGTTTTGGAGTGCTGTTCCATAGTCTTTGCCAGGGATAGATACTGTACAGAGATAGACTTCTACACTCAGAAGCATTGTCGATTTGTACTGTACAGAGATAGACTTCTACTGTACACTCAGAAGCATTGTCGATTTGTCGCCATGTCTGCTTATTATAAGCTACTTTGGGCTTGTTTTTCTGTAAAGTCGCTTGTAAATATTGGTAGTTTGCGGGTTGCGTTTATTTGGGGCTTGTTTCTAAAGTGTAGTTGCTTATTTGGGCTTGCTTCCTAAATGTTATTTAAACCAGTGGTTCTTAAACCTTTTCATGTCAAGGACCCCCCATATGTAATTGTCCGCATACCCCCATCTGAATTTTTTTTTTGCCAGGGACCCCCCTTACCAGATTTGTGTTAAAATATTTCAAATGTGCCACTTTTTTCCCCAAGATGATTTTGGAAAAAAAACGTGTGAGCTTGAATATCGGCTATTTTCAAACGGCCGGTGTGCAGGTTTAAAGTGCTCATGTAAGCTTATTTTGGGCTTGTTTTCATAGACTTTCTAGGTTTCTTATTTCTCTCGCAAAAATCGGGCAACACTGCTCAGAAGACCTCTCCACCAGACAGACAGACAGACAGACAGACAGACAGACAGACAGACAGACAGACAGACAGACAGACAGACAGACAGACAGACAGACAGAGAAGGGTAGGCAGAGAAGCCGACAGTCTGAACAGATTGAGTCATACTGACACAGAGAACAGACAAGATTTTAGACTAAGGCAAGCTCCAGCACAGAGAGTATTGTTATAGCAACATCTCTGACTTACAGTTGTAGGCTCACAATTAAGAAGCAACTAAGACCATTCTAGCTGTGTGTGGAGGTAGAATCTAGGGTTACATTAGAGACAGGGGAGCGAGAAAATGAAAGAGACAGAGGGCCTTGTACAGTAGTTAGAATACCGAAAAGGAGCCAGCCACTCGGTTACAGTTGACCCATGAGCCTGTTATGTCACCAGCTCAACTTGACTCAACTTTACTCACCTTTTTGGGGGCAAACTTTGTGGAAAGTGCCTGGTACTTTTTAGGGTATTACCTCGAGCTAAGGTGAATAGCAAATGGTGATGTATGAAAATACTGCAGAGTACTATCGTCATTGTATATCACAACACCCAACAACACGACTCCCCTGAAACTGCATGGAAGCACTTGAATTTTAACCAACCTTTAAACAAGACATTGTAAATGTGAAATGAATCAATATTGAACATCTACACGGTTTATTTCACACCTAAAATGTTATCAGAAATGTTTTTTTCTTTCTTTCTCGCTTTCTTTCTTACATCAATACTGTCTCCCGTACAGATCACTTGCTGGGGTCAGAGGTCAGTTGTAATTGAACAGTGTGCAGAGGGGAGGAGGATAATGTAGGCTTTGATTGAGGTGGATACAGTCCTACTCCTCCTGTGAACCAACCTCTTAGCTCTTACACTCAGACTCAACGTAATATTATATCTGAAGAGTAGTATCACTTACTACAGCATTCGTAACTGTAGTATCGTAACTCAGCATTCACGAGGAAAAGCATAGGCTTTCATTGAGCCTCTGACCACTCTGCTACTGTTAATGATCACCTATTTCTGCCCTCTTGCATTCAACCTTTAGGTTAACTATGACCATGGGACGTTTATGTCTTTTTAAAATGTTTTTTTATAGCATTTCTGCTTTATTTTTATAGAGAATGTTAATAGAGGCTGGATGGCGAGCAAGAGAAAGGAGACATGCAGCAAAGCGGTAGTTGGGAACCATATTAAAATCAATAGCAGTATAGTTTATGTTTAGTCCATTATCCCCTGCTATCCCAGATTTATCCCAGTGTAGCTGACTCTTGTAATAGGTGCAATCAATCTCCAACTGACCACACCCAAATGTTCTGGTCCTATCCTAGGCTTGGGCACATTTTGGTCTTAACACAATGTACTACCATTATCAATAACCCTCTTTTGGCCTCTTTTTAAAAGTGTTTGTGCCCAAGGCATGTGCCCAAGGCACACCAATAGGCAAGTCAAAATATCAAAGCACACCTGTATCATATCCTTGCAAAATAGCCTCTATATCACGTTAGGGTGGTGCATGGTGGTGGCGGGGACTGGGGTGAGTGGTCAGTCTCTTATCAGTGGTCCTGCTCTCTGTGGTCTCTGAGGCCCCACACTGGTCATAATAAGTATTACATTTCCATCTCTTTACTGGCAATAGATACACTTATAAATAAAAAGGTACCTCACTGAAACATTGAAATGTGTCCAATATTTTGAAACATTGAAATGTGTCCAATATTTTGAAACATTGAAATGTGTCCAATATTTTGAAACATTGAAATGTTTACATATCTATTACATAGATATGTAATAAAGTCCCTCTTTGGTCTGCTAGGCTCAATGCAGTAATTCAGTTACATTTAATGCCCCTGAAAGTGCAGTTCAACAGCCAAGTTACTTTTGGGCAAGGCACTTAACCACTGACCGGAGCCTATAGGTCTATTCCATTTTTCCCTCTACACCAAATCTCTTCGCTGAAAATAGCCGATCGACAAACTCACAACGTGTCATGTTGTGGTGCGTTGTGAGCTTGTAGATCTACCATTTTAGCCAAACGTTTGCCTATAATAGCCGAGTGTTCGCCTTACGATATGCCCAGAATAGGGATGCTAGGGTTAAATAAATCCCAACTGCTCCAGTGGAGTTTCTCAGTGGCTGATGGTAGACTTCGAGACGACTGTACTCAGAGACTTTGAAGTGTTAATGTGTTCAGCCGTTTGAAAGTAAGCCAGGCTGTAAAAAAAAAAAAAAGTATGCATGCTCAGCAAATCCTCTCTCCCCAAAAATGAAGGTTTAAAGAAACTCATTACTATCTGGTTATAGTGATAAAAGTAAGACCTTTGTGAAAAACTATGATGTGGGAGGATGGCCTCATTGAGTGTGAGTGAGTGAGTGAGTGAGTGAGTGAGTGCATTAATGCATTAATGTGGACAGTGTCTGTATTTAATTAATAGATGGCTCTGGTCCTGTGGACTTCCTCCACATTTTAGATACTATCTGGCTCTTTGCATTTAGCCTGTGGATGGCTAGCTACTTACTCTATAGGTGTCTGCACCTACTTTTTATTTTTCTAATGTATGCTGCCCCTGTATTGCTTTGGCTTGTTAGTGGGTGGTCAGAAATGAAGTGCAATGTTTCTCTTCATAAGCGCAGTGGCTACATCAAGGCTAAACATTCTTAATGCAACTAACCATGCCATCTGCATATTTTAAGTACAGTTTGGAGACACACTGGTAGGTTAGTTAGATAGGTTAGGTTAGGTTAGGCATGGTTATACCATCCATAATTTTGTTTTAATTATTATTTCTTTTAAATCTATTGGTTGTAACAGTTTACTTTAATTACACTGAAGGACAATGTTTTTTGGGGTTATTTTTTCCCCCATTGGTTCTGTAGTTGCATGGTTGTTGATAGAATGATGAGGATGCCTTCAGTATAATTTACAGTACACTTCAATGTAACATGCCACATGCTGTTTTCTTGCATGTTGAAGGTGTGGAGGAAATATTCTGTCACCTTCTCTCACTATCATCTGTCTTCCTTTTTACTCTTCTTTCTCCACGTTTCTTGTCTTGTCTACAGCCTCCTCCATCCTCCCTTTTTATCTTTCTTCACGTACCCACACCCCCCCCATTCCCTTTTTTTATTAGCAGTCTTCATTTAGCGCAGTGATGCTAACTGCCCATTCTCCTTGCTCATGCTCTCCTGGATGAGCAGTTAGCCTGCAGCACTAGCAGCACTTTACATAGGGAGGAACGCACACTAACAACACGCCAGCTTCTTCTCCCTCCATCCCCCATGCACTTCTTTCTTCTTCTCTTGACGTTCACAACATGGGTTCCTGTTCCAGTGCCCAGAAAGGCTCTCTTGCGACCCAAGCCAGATTTATACTTTATACTAAAGTTGCACCAAAAATAGCCGATCTACAAACTTACATCACGACACGTTGTGATCTTGTAGATTGGCTATTTTCGGTGCGCGACATGGTGCACATCCAAGTATACATTAGGCATCAGTGGGTCTGTGGTCCTTCCCCTATCCCTCATATACTGTAGGTTGGTCTGGGGCTAGTCATGGCATATCAGATGACATTATAGTGGTGAGCCCTACATACAGTATAGTACGGTGCTTCTATAGATAGATGCTAGCAGCACAGTGTTCTACTTATATTATGTGTGTAGTATTTGCCACAAACAGTATAAAGTTGTAATGCTACAAATACATGGTCACACTTGCACATTTCTGCCACAGGTGTCTGCCAACAGTGAGCAAAGTGTGATCAAGTACCTGTCCCCTCTCTCTCTCTCTCTCTCTCTCTCTCTCTCTCTCTAGATGTGTGTGTACCATATGTATACGTGTGTATGTACAGTATATATATGCATGTATACACACACACACACACACACACACACACACACACACACACACACACACACACACACACACACACACACACACACACACACACACACACATATACGTATATCCTTATCTCTCCCAGTCTCTCTATGTTCCAGTCTCTCTTCCTCTCTCTCTCTCTCACACACTTACACACACACACACACACACACACACACACACACACACACACACACACACACACACACACACACACACACACACACTCAAACTCGGGGGAAGTAGGCCAACACACATGGAGGAGCGTTTCATAGAATCATTCCAGCTGACCTGGCCTGCCTTGTGAGGCTTTAGAAGAACAAGACAAAGGTTGATGGAAGGAACTGGGCTCAACCAATCACAGTCCCAGATACACACATGGACCCACACACCACAGCAAGGCGGCCGGCCGGCCGAGCCCTGAGCGCCGTATCACTGTCCCTGCTCGCCTGTTGATTAGCCCATTCAATCCGGGAACGCATCTGTGTCATTTCAGATTTTAGCTATAACCATTATTTTATACTTTGGCAATTTTTTGGGGGGAAAATCAACATTTTATATATATATATTTAAAGCAAACATTTTTAACTCAAATCCTTGCTTCTGGGGGGGGGGGGGGGGGGTGGGTCCCTGGAACTAAATATTTTCAGATGGGCGGCCGGCGGCCAAATACATATCATTTTGGGTGGTCCTTGACATGAAAAAAGTTTGAGCACCACTGATATTATAGCAACATATGTTTTGTCAGAAACCTGTTTTAGAGGACATTTGTAGATGCGTTCTCGGATTGAATGGGTTAGTTATGCCTGGCTGCTGTCATGTGCAGGAGCCCAGGGAAGCCCCTAATTGGCCAGCCAGTGAGAGAGAGAGAGACAGGGACCGAGTGAGGAAAACACAGAGGCAGAGACACTGAGTGGGCAGCGGTGCAGAAGAGAGAGAGAGAGAGAAAATGAGAGAGAGAGAGAGAGAGAGAGAGAGGAGTGTGCCTGCAGATGTGGCCTGATAACAGAAGCTGAATAAAGGAGAAGAAAAAAGAAATCTAAACATTTGGAGCCACTGTTACTCTGCTCATCTGGTTAGTTGGAACAGAGATAGAGAGAGAGGCAGAGGAGGAGAGTTCATCTATACAGCCTCATGGGTGTCCAGTGCCTGTGATACTCTGACTGATCATTGAAGAAGAGAGACGGGGGAGAGATAGAGAGAACGGTGCAAACTTTTATCTCTCTCCCACCATTTCTATCTCTCGCTCTTATCTTCTCCGCCTCCTCAGACCCAGCCTGCCTCTCTCTCTCTAGTTCATCTCGCCCTAAGGGGAGATGGGAGCTGAAGACGGCGGAGATGAAGTTTGTTAACGACGGCGCTGTAAGAGAACATTCACTTTTTAGCTTTTAGTTCGATGCATGTGGCCCGAGAGACTTAAGATATAGAGGAAGAAAAGCAAGACTGCCAGTGTGGAACTTTTTATCTGCATCTTCTTGAATGGTGAATCTACAGTGTATGATATGTTGTCTGCTAGAGGCCAACCTACTGGAGATGCTCTGGCTGCGCTTCATCTCATGGACAGAAGAAGATACATTCCAGAGGAACTGTAAAAGGACCTAATCCATTTTTCCAGCTCTGTTCCACCAGAGAAGAAGAGACAAAGTGACAAGAGGAGGCGAGGAAGATACTAACTTGTGTAAGGAGAAAAAAGATAGTGAGACAAGAGTCTTTCTCTCTATATACTATATGTATACGTACTTGTACCGTATATATACAGTTGATATATCCACATACTAAGCCATGACCACTTATTTCCACAACCATGAGTTCTGCTGCAGTCCTAAGAAGCCCAACGGTGGCTCCATCAAGAACAAGGCCTGCAAAGGGAAGGCCAAGACAGGCAAGCACCATCATTCTCACTCAAAGCCAAACCAGAACCTCCTGCTGACACCAACAAAACACCAAATGCAACTTTCTCCATTACATTCACCAACACACAGACCTCATTCACCGGCACATGGGAGTCTTTCGCCGACACACCTGCTTGCTTCACCCTCACCCAGCTACTACCACATCGCACCGGCCTCTCCAAATCGCCAGCTGGCGCTACCTTCACCCAATTGCCAGGTGGCACCCCAATCGCCAAGTCATCGAGCGCACTCGCCGAGTCGCCACCACCAGATGCAGCTATCTCCGAGCCATCATCAGCTGCATCTTCATTCACATAGCCAGCATCAGCTACAGAGTCCACTTTCACCCGTTCACATGCTGGCATCGCCCAATAATCATATCTATCAACAGCAGCTCCAGATGCTCTCACCTAGCCACCACGTCTCCAATCGCCACTCCGTGTTGCTCCCACAGTACCATCACTACCCTCCTCTTCCTCACGCTTCCCAGTCGCTGTCCATACAGCCGTTTCTCTCGCCGCAGCTCCCCCTGTCTGCCGGCCCCGTGAACTACGGCTGGAGCACACTGCCCGCCCACCTGACCAACAGGGGCAAAAAGGGGAAGTTCCCCAACCTGAAGGACAGCGTCAAGAAGAGTCCCACCAAGAGTAAAGCCAAGGGGAAGGCTGTGGGCAGACCGTGGCCCAATGATAACTGTATGTGTAGCACACATTCCTCTGGGGAGGCACCAACACACCCGCCATTCACACACCACACATCACAGATACAAGCCCGCTTACAGGTAGGTGGAGAAGGAATGGAGAATAAACAAAACTAAAAAAGAGACGTAAAGAAAGAGACGAGAGAAGAGGGTGCTGTAGGGGCACTTAGTGGAATTAGAATCAATGGATATGATATATTAGCTAGTGGGTGGGTGTTGTCTGTCTGGGGATCTCATTAAAGCTGCAGTCCGGAACGTATCTGAATTAATAAAACACTATATTAACCAATCCATGTTGTGTTGTATTGAGTATATGTCAATACAATACAATACAATGACTGGTACATCTGCAGTGGTTGGAGGTGGTCTTCCTACTCCTCCACTGAGATATGTAGACCCCAGTGCCGGGTAGAACACCTAAAGTAGTACTACCTGAAGCTCATAAGTGCAATATCCCCTGGCCAAGCAGGGACTGCCTCTTGGATGGGTAGACATTTGGTCTCATGCCTAAACAACGGCCCTTACCTGTCCTAAAATCACTGTAAAGCATGGCGTCTTGGGGCGTATCGCTTTATGTTATGATACCTTTGTACCTTGTTGCTCGCTGTGTCATTGCATTGATTAGATCACTTCATAAACAAGCCCTGAAATAAATCACAACTGTATCATCATTGTGATGCACAAAGTTTAAAATGTTAAACTTTGACAACTTAATTTTGTATTTAGACATGTGGATTAGATAATCGCTAATGCTGCTCCTGCAGAGCTTCAAGTGGAGACTATAATGTCCCTAAACGAGGCTCTGCCTTTGGACAATATGCTTTTTATTCTAAAGCCAATAAAGAAAGGAATAAGCTCCCTGTCTGTACAGATTTCCATAATTTCTCCCGTAAAGATAAAAAAAACGGACTTTAAAAAACCTAACCAGCATTAATGTGACACTTTGATCACATGTTTTTATAACTTTGAATACATGTCATATTTTGTATGCGTGCGCGGGGGGGGGGGGGGGGGTCGTGCGTGCATGTCTGTGTTCCTGCATCATGGATGTCAGTAGGTTATTGGTCCATTAACAGTGGAGATGATAGGTTTGGCACTGTATTTTCATGTTTTTCTACACCTTCTCAGGGACTACAGATGAAAATTAGCTGGTAGTTAAATCTGGTGCAGATCATCTTTTTTCTCTCCTTGAGATGGAAGGATTTTGTAGCATATATGGTCCCTGATACAAATAAACTAATAGATGAAAGGAACATGAAATTGACCAAACTAGTGACGTAGAATGTAGCGTCCACTCTCACTATTAGCAGTCTAAGGCGTATGTGATGTTAAGCATCAAACTGTTATCAGCTTGCCCGGCGTTGGTGGGGTTGTTATGCTGACAATGCGTTGGCTTGCAAGGCGTCAATCAGCGTACAGTTTCTGGTCCCCAGTAGTTATTCGTTATTGCGCGGGTGAAATAGGCTCTCACTCTCCCTCCCTCTCTCATTCTCTCCCTCCCCCTTTCCATTTTTCTTACCCTCTCTCCCTCGCTCTCTCGTTAATCACGCTCTCCCTCTCCGCCCCTCGCCCTCTCAAGTCTCTCTATCTCTCTATCTTGCTATTCCCATATTTGGGCATGATCAATTTGCACTGCCGTCAGGGATCATATATAGTTGTGTGACGTCAGACACGCCAGTAAAAAAAAAGGGGAGGGGGGGGGGGTCGGGTGGTGAAGTGGTAAGGTTCCACCGCGGAGGTTGTGGGTTCGAATCCATGGTAGTGCTTCCGGCTTTGTTGAACGTCTATGTGAACACAAGTGGCCCGTGTTCGTGGGAGGGAAGTCGGGCGGGGAGGGGGATAATTGTCCACCCAATTCTACGAGCTGGGGATGGCACCTGTCAGCTGGGAGTGGTGGGCGGGAGGAGTAGGACGAAGGCTCCCGGTGGGGGCTCCTCACTGGTAGGGTGAGTGAGTAGGATACAACAGCAGTGACAGAAATGTGTGTGGGGAGGAATCAATTGGCATAATGACTAAATTAGGGAGAAAAAAAAGGGGTAAAATGTATTGGCTACATTATCCATATTTAGGCATATCTGCGCACCGACAGGCTGAACGCAACTCGTATATATTTGTATTTTACATCGGCAATGCCTAGCAATAGAATGATATGATTAGCATGATTACCATGGCCACTCACATTAGATTATGCTACATCTGATTATATTAGCTCATTAGTGAGTAGGACTATCACTACATATTAGAGAGACGGAAAGTGGGTTGTAGAAATGTTGACTTGTATCTCTCTTTTCTGTGTGTGTGTGTGTGTGTGTGTGTGTGTGTGTGTGTGTGTGTGTGTGTGTGTGTGTGTGTGTGTGTGTGTGTGTGTGTGTGTGTGTGTGTGTGTGTGTGTGTGTGTGTGTGTGTGTGTGTGTCCAGCCAATGTTGGGTTGGGCAAATTGACCCTTGGTGTGTCCTTCTGTGAAAAATGTGGAACATTGTTTTTGAATGTTGTAGTGTAGACCATTTGGGAAACAAACATGGCTTTTATGGCTTTACGCTGCTGTGCTGTCATTATAAAACTCATTCATTCAAATGAGTTTTTGTCAATGCCTGGCTCCTATTCAGCTAATTGCTGCTGTATGTCATGAGATTTTGGGGGATTTCCTAATTACCAGTTATTTAGATTCTGATTGTGGTGATTAATGATATAATTATGATGATGTTGTAGAATCTGATCTCACGCCGCCCTTCTGTTGACAAATATAAGCCTAACGACATAATTTCCTGCCATGGAGTTGGATGCCCTATTGTGTGCATAAAGCCACACATGCAGGTGTGTACACACACACACACACACACACACACACACACACACACACACACACACACACACACACACACACACAGACACACAGACACAGACACACACACACAAACAACAACCATGGGCATGTCAATTGAACACAGCCTGCCTACAGACTGTGTGAGTGTGTGTGTGTGTGTGTGTGTGTGTGTGTTACTGATAGGGACACACACTGATCCATGTTATATAAGTGTGCAGTGTAGCGTGTCAATGAATTCCCTAGCTGACGGACTGATGGGATTTATGTACTTGTCAATGACGCACAGACGCACACACACACACACACACGCACACACACGCACAGTGGCATGTGTGTGCCACTGGACACACCTCCAACGCAGTTTGCACCTTGCGTTCTGTGCCATACACTATAGCTCTAAATTGGGCTCCCAGAGTTCAATTTACACTCACGATTTAGGCTGTGTACTGTACATGCCACACTGTTACATTTCAATAAATCACAGACTGTATAATATGTTAGTATGTGGATACTAAGAGGCTTGATGCATTCTGGCCTTGGTAAAGTAAAGTAGTAAAACTCTACAAATACATACTAGTCTGTGAGTCAGTAGAAACGTGATGTGGGGAGCGTGCCTATACTGTATGTGTTGCTCTCCAGTGTAGCAGGATTAGAATCAGATAAGTACAGTATTATGCATATCACATATACAGTATTTGTGATTAGCCTTACGTGTGACAACTCTAAGAGATTATTGAAATACAGTACAATAATTGGGACAATGACATATAATCAGTAACATTTATCTGCAGCACACGGGCATGCACGCACACACACACACACACACACACACACACACACACACACACACACACACACACACACACACACACACACACACACACACACACACACACACACACACACACACACACACACAGGCTGATAACAGCTGCAAATGTCAGCCAGTCCTCACTGTCACATTGACATTTTGTTTACAATACAGTAGCTGCACAATTTGTTTTCTCTCTCCTCCTCTCCACTCCTCTCCTCTTCTCTTTTTGTCTTTTCTCTCTCTCTCTCTCTCTCTCTCTCTCTCTCTCTCTCTCTCTCTCTCTCTCTCTCTCTCTCTCTCTCTCTCTCTCTCTCTCTCTCTCTCACCCTGCCTCCTTCGTTCCATTGTCATGACACTATTACACCATTAATTGTTTATGCTTCTGTGTGTGTGTGTGTGTGTGTGTGTGTGTGTGTGTGTGTGTGTGTGTGTGTGTGTGTGTGTGTGTGTGTGTGTGTGTGTGTGTGTGTGTGAGAGAGAGAGAGAGAGAGACATGTGTGTACTGTGTGCATCTGTGTATGACCTCTCTCCCTCATTATTGTTGTTCAGTAGGCAAAAAGGACTCCTCCCACAATACCCATAATCCCTATGACCCTCTCTCCTCTATATCTCCTTTCTCTCCTCCTGTTCTCTCCCTCTCTCTTGTCTTCCCTCCATCCATCCTAGTCTTCTTACTGCCCCCCCACCTTCTCCCCTATCTATCTATGTAGTATTAAGCATCTATTCAGCTTCACTGACAGAGTGACGGACAGCTGGGGAGAGAGGGCATATATACGTGTGTTTGACACAGAGGGGGGTGAGCAGTCGGGCTATGAGAGAGCTGAGCAGATAAAGGGATAGAAAGAGAGAGAGAGAGAGAGAGTGTGGGATGGAGAGAGGTAGATAAATAGAGGGAGGGGGGGATTAGTGTAGAGGGATAGTATACTGCTGTCCCCGCTCTGCTTTCTGATGCTGTGAACCTTTGTAGACTGTCAATTTGGTGTGCTGCGTTGCTTGGTTGCTTGGTTGGCTTTTTGGTTCTGAGGAGGAGACTGGCACTTCTGAATTCTTGGCACTGACCGGCCTGGTCACCAGGCTGGGAGGTTGGAGAAGACCGGAGGTTCACAGGGTGGGCTGGCTGGCGAGGAGGAGATAGGGGAGGGGTGTGGAGGTTTGATAGAGGAGACAGCACGGCAGGCACATGGCTATTTGGTCATCTCTGTGGATGTGAGGAGAAGATTGGACCTTGAGACAGTGGACTGCCTAAAGATATACCCTGACTGACTGACTGACTTCATCTCTGTTGTGTGGAAGGATCTGTCACCCTCTTCCATTACCCTGGGGGAAAATAAATCAAACATTATCTAGATGGAAAGAGAGACAGAGAGTTTGTGGGGTCTTTGGCTGTATCTGACCTGTCCAGAGGCTCTAGAAGGAGAACAGAAAGCTGGCACAGGCTGGTGACAGAACAGAAGAGGGGGGGGGAAAGGACACTATAGACTGGAGAGGGAAAAGGGTTGTGTGCTGCAAACTGAGGGTACATCAAATTGACAAATGAGCAGTTTACAGCCTTCAGGATGTCTGTTCCCTGAAGTTTCATAGCTAGCTTTTCACAGCAACAGTGAATAGATGAATGAGCTAATCAGACAGGACATGTAGCCTCGTACTGCAGTTCAGGACAGCGTTGTGAATTACAGTAGAGCACACCGGCCAACAAGTGTAGTAGTAAAGTATGTGTAGACATTGTCCATTGCAGTGAAGTACCTTCTAATACTATCCACTATTAGGACAGTGCAGTATGTCATGCAGTGTATGTAGTCGCTCTATGGTGGTCATTTGTAGCAGATGTAATCAACATGCTGTACCAAAACACCACGACTGTGACGAGACGAGTAAGTCATTGTCATATCGGTGTGTGTGTGTGTGTGTGTGTGTGTGTGTGGGGGTGTGTGTGTGTGTGTGTGTGTGTGTGTGTGTGTGTGTGTGTGTGCGTGTGCGTGTTTGCACATACATTGTTTTGCATCAAATCTCAACTCAGAGGCTCCTTGAGATATACATTTAAAGCCTTAATGTGATTTGTTTTTGTATTTTGGCTGTGTGTGTGTGTGTGTGTGTGCGTGCGCGCGTCTGTGTGTCAGCGCATGTGTGTTCTAATTCTCGCTACCTGACACAGCTGTTTTGTGTTTCCATCATGCTATTCTCAGTCGCCTTTCTGTTCTTTCTGTCTTCCTGCAGGCCAACCCCCCTGCGGTGGTGGTCAACACCGACAGCGTCGACACCCCCCCATATGTAAGTATGACCGTACGCTAGATGGTCTGGAGAAGGAGACTGGCACATTCTATAGAGCAGGGCCTTCATGTCTTGAATAGTAGCAGTAGCAGTAATAGCTTATAGTTATCTACACTTCGATAATAAATTAGCTGTGGTTCTTTAAAAAAAAAAAGGCGATCAGACATGGCACGCTTTGTTAAAAACTCTATAGTAATGTTTCACTACTCTTGTTGTGACACTAAAGTAAGCATGCTACCACGTCAAGACATCTTTTTCTTCTATAACTTTTCCATTTCATGCCAACAGTCCTATCCTGAGAGCACCAGATGTCATCATTTTGCCACCCTATATTATTGATCTCCTCTCATCAGAACGATGGGATTTTAGGTTGAAAATCGGCAAAGTTTCCCTTTAATGCTTGCGGTGTCTTTCATGGCTCAGAATAATTGGATTGTAAAACCATTCAACTGGTAGCCAACTGTCAGAGAGAATCAGTGTATGTTGTCAGATAAGTTTATTATGTAATTACTGTGGAATCCCTGCTTCTCTTCCTGGAATACCACTCTGCAAAATAAACAGCATAGAGAGAGACACCACCAGGGACACATGATTTATTCCTGTTGTTCTCAGTCAGTGAAATGTTGTTGGCACAAACAGCACAAATGAAATATAGTGCAATGTTGTTCACATTAGAGTAATTTAGCATAATGACTGTCTGGTATGACAACCAGAAATCAGCTGGAGAAGAGATGACAGTAGATACACTCTAGTATGGATATTCGTTTTTAGTGACCCAAATAGACAAGTTTAATTAATACTATCAGCCACTATAAATTTAGCAAAATGTGGCCCTGGGGGAAGTACTGTAGTAAGTAAGTTACTGCTATGTTCCACTTCCACCATTTGACCTAGACAGCAGGGAATAGAGATGTTAACTCTCTTGTAAATCTGCTATTTTCAAAAAAATCTCGAAAAACATTTCAACAACACAATTCTTGTATCCGAGGTCCGTGGCCAATTACATTAATTTGGAGGTCCTTGACATGAAAAAGTTGGGAAACCACTGTGGTACTGTAGGTAACAGTACATGACATTGTTACACGGTGGCTGAGATTTGTGCTTGCTATTTGAATGGGCAGGAATACAAATTATATACTAATCTGACTGCAGAGAGAGACAGATTACAGCCAATGGGATTACATGACCCACTGGGATGTAACTTGGTGTGTGTGTGTGTGTGTGTGTGTGTGTGTGTGTGTGTGTGTGTGTGTGTGTGTGTGTGTGTGTGTGTGTGTGTGTGTGTGTGTGTGTGTGTGTGTGTGTGTGTGTGTGTGTGTGTGTGTGTGTGTGTGTGTGTGTGTGTGTGTGTGCCTACAGTAGTTATAACATGGGGGTTGTGCAGAGGCAGGGAGAGGACGCTCATCCCTCAGTATAAGCCTAGTAGACAACAAAACATAATGCTCTATTCAGATCAGATTTAATGCTATCCTCTGTGTGTTCTGCCATTTGATGTACACACCATATTCTATGCTACATTCGTTCTGGTTAGGCAATATGACTCTCTTAGAGGGATTCTGCCAGTAATGTGTATGTTTTTCTTTTCTTTTTCAAAATTGCTGATTTATTTGAGCATTCTAATATTTAATACATTCACCATTAATTCTCTAACAAATGACTAATTTCATTATTTAATGGAACCATACATTTTGTATCTTACTGTAAGTGAATATCACATTGGAACTGTATTGAAATACAATTTGTTTTAGTTATTTATTCAGGCTTATTGACAGTCCACAGTGTAGAGAGTCAGGAATTGACATGCAGCAAAGGTCAAAGCGAGGTCAAAAATGTGGCGTGCGCCTTAACCACTCGGCTATTGGCAACCAGCCTATTTTATGTGGTTAAGTGGTTAAACAGTTCATACCAAAGCTACCCTCTAACCCACTATCAACTGTCCCATATCTATCATGAGTAATTAATTTGTCTCTCTCTCCCATTTGGTCTCTCTATCTCTGTGTGTCTCTCTATCTGTGTGTGTGTGTGTGTGTGTGTGTGTGTGTGTGTGTGTGTGCGTGTGCGTGTGTCTCTCGCTGTCTCACTATCTCTGTCTCTCTATCTCTCATTATGTTAGGTCAATGGTACAGAAGCAGACTATGAATATGAGGAGATCACACTGGAGAGGGTAAGATCCTTACCCATCGTATACTTGACATCACTGCTGATCATTTTCCAAACCACACAGTACTGTGGTTGGTTTGATTTTCAAGGAAGCCATTAGATTCCTTTCATTTCAACACTTACTTACTTACTCCTCTTCGTCCCCTATGGGACATAAGGCTTCAATCAGGGCTCTTCATTTCAACACAGAATACAGATAAACTTGCGGAGCCTTGCTTGAGTTGGGTAATCCAATGCAAACAATTGTATTAAATTATAAATACAATAAACTCAACTTATATTGATTAGAAAATTCTAGCTGAAAATGTTGGAGCAAACGTAAAACATAATTTGGATTTTACGGCCTAGAGTTAAAGAGTTATAGGCCAAAACGTGAAGTGGCCTGTTATAACACCACCATTAGGCCGATTTGAAAAAATGTAGGCAGAGGTTCTTCCTTGGCCTACTTGGGAGTGTGTGTGCAAAGTTTCATGCCGATCAGTCCAACGGTGCCGGAGATTAGCTGCTCACAGACAGACGGACGGACAGGGGCTAAAACATAGTCTCCGGCCTTCGGCCGTCCGGCCTGGTGGAGACAATAAACTCACCAAGTCCCTCACCTATCCGTTTGTTCAGCTCATTTTAATATGAGTGTTGCTCACCGAAAATAACAGAGTGACACCGCCGTACGGCAAAGTATAAACCAGGCTCTATTCAGTCCAAACCTCTCTCGATCTTTCCACTCCATTCATCCTCACCCATCTCTCACTTCTTAGTTATTTTGTGTTCCTTTTCTTACTCCCTTTGCTTCTTGTTCCCTTTCCTACCATCTTCTCCCTTAACTCTCTTTTGCCTTTTTCGCTCTCTCCCTGAGGCTTTCTTTATGTCTCACTTCCTCTCTCTCTCTCTCTCTCTCTCTCTCTCTCTCTCTCTCTCTCTCTCTCTCTCTCTCTCTCTCTCTCTCTCTGTATTCTCTTGTGACCTGGTTCTGTCTATTTAAGTAGCTCTGCTTCAAGGATAATATGGACACATGCACACACACTACAGCCTCATACAAAGTGAGAAGGCAGGAGATGAAGACACAGGGAGCTACAGCTGCAATAGACCTTTGTTCACAGCAGCCATATTGACATGAATTGTTGTGTAAAGGGTATGGCCACACATGTGCGGCTGAAAGGGATTAGATCAGCCAACGCATGGCAAGGTATCAAACTGTGGAGTTTGTTGAACTCCGCAACCAGAATCTCCATCCCATAGCTAATGGAAGTGGACGGGACACAACTGTTTAGGTCAAGCATGTGTGACTGTACACTAGTGTCACTTTCTACACAGGTATTACCATGATACTAATTAACCCATTCAATCCGGGAACGCATCTGTGTCATTTTAGATTTCTTTGGCTTTTAAAAAATAGCAGATATACAAGCTCATAGCGTGGCACCGAGTGCCGCACTATGAGCTTGTAGATTTGCTATTTTTGAAAAATCGTGCAAATTTGTGCAAATCTTTGAATATATATATATATATATACATTTTTAACTCAAATCTTTGCTTCTGGGCGTCCCTGGAACAAAGTATTTTGAGATAACAGGTGTCTGTGGACAAGTACATATAATTTTCACCTTGACATGAAAAAAGTTTGAGAATCAAATATATTATATTTTTTATATCCCCAGAGGCAAAGATTTGAGTTAAAAATGTTTGCTTTAAAAAAACATATAATCTATGTTTTTTATATTATATATTTATTTTATATTATATTCAAAAAAGAAATCATGATTTTTCAACAACAAAAAAAGCAGATCTACAAGCTCGTAGCATGGCACTCGGTGCCACGCCATGAGCTTGTATATCTGCTATTTTTGTATAAAATAATGGTTATAGCAAAAAAAATCTAAAATGACACAGCATGCGTTCCCTGATTGAATGGCTCACTGGCAAGGCTCTGCTATCAGAGCCTTATTAGTATCATCGGCACAACTGTGAAGGAAGTAACATTACAGTACTTAACTATTTATGTCAATATGGCTGCTATGGAAAAGGTCCATTGAAGAGCATGTGTGATTTACAGTAGACAGGTGATACATACAGAAAGATATCAATTGTTGATATGGAAGTTTAATTTGAACAAAGGGTGAATTGGATCAAAGAGGGTAGTATCTGCTTTGTAAGGATGGTTGCACATTAATGAAGATATTTTGGTATGGCCAGACAGGGCCGCAGGAAGGGTGGTGCGAGCGGTGCGGCCGCACCGGGCCCCGCACTTGGGGGGGCCCCGGGAAAAAAAAAAAAAGATATATATTTTTTTTTTAATGAACAGAATCACATTTATTAAGAGTTATAAAAAGAAATAACCGCTAATAACCACCAGAAACTCGGAAATATCCGCCCAAAACCGCGCGCACGCGAGGATGGGGGCGCGCACGCGCGACTTCGCACCGGGCCCCGCATTTCTCCCAGACGGCTCTGTGGCCAGAGTCTAGTGATGAGCTTCGGACGCAATTATTGTGGGTGTGGGTCGTATAGCTCAACCCCAGCCACAGTAAACGGAATCGAAAGGTTCGGATCATATGCAAAGGCACAGCAAATAACATCTGTAAACCCCCAAAATATTCGCATAAAGGTCCTTACACACCGGGGCGATTTTTTCGTGCGAATAATACGCTTTTTTTAAAAACCTTATAAAGTCAATGCAAGCGTACATGGCGCGAAAAAGCGGAAAAGCGTCCGAATTTTGCGTATATTCGCCACATTCGCCGGTGTGTAAGGACCTTAAGAATTCCCTCAAAGTGTGTGTGTGTGTGTGTGTGTGGGGGTGTGTGTGTGTGGGTGTGTGTGTGTGTGTGTGTGTGTGTGTGTGTGTGTGTGTGTGTGTGTGTGTGTGTGTGTGTGTGTGTGACTGTGTATAGGGTAACTCTGGCCTGGGTTTCAGTATTGCGGGGGGCACTGATAACCCCCACATTGGAGAGGACCCCTCTATCTTCATTACCAAGATTATACCTGGAGGGGCTGCAGCCCAGGATGGACGACTCAGGTATGCACGCACGCACACACGCACAAGAGTTGTCCTAACTGAATAGAAAATGTTAAGTATTATTTAGTAAATAATACTAAGTAATTTGCCCATAACGTAATCAAACAGCATTCATGAAATGTAACAGATTAATAACGTGACCACAGAACTTGACTTGGACTGAATTCGTTATAGATTAGAGGAATCTAAACCTTTATTCCATTAGCATGGACCTTTTAAGTGACAAATGTAATATTTACAACCTGTCACTACTACGGAAGCAATAGATAATAGCTGCTTACTTACAGTATATGCTATGCAATATAATGTAGTCACAGACTTGGTACATTCAAATCAAACAATATTAATAATATATTACTAAATATTTAGCAAAAATGTTGCATCCATTTTAAACCTTATATAATTTGTTGACTGGGGTTTCTCCTTGTCCACCTCCTTTTTCCGTCAACACCAAATCTCTTTGGCAAAAATGTGATCTACAAGCTCACAACGTGTCACAACATGATGCGCTGTGAACTTGCAGATTCAATCCTTTCATGAATGTTCGCCTTAGAATAGGCTTAGAAGTTGACAAATACTGTTTTGGAGTTTATATTATGCTTTTATATAGTTTTGCATTGATCTCCTACCACAGTGGACACCACAAATATTGAATTAGTGGCTGAGGAATGCACCAAAACAAGAAAAATCAAAACATTTGAGTGAATTATTTCTTTGACACGGCTGCTGTGGTCAGAATGTTTGGGCCACGAACACTTTTGATATTTTCAAGTGGGCCCTGATCCAGGAAAGGTTGAGAACCACCTATATGTCTCTGAATGAAGCTGATGGTGCATGGTGTGTGTCATTCTCAGGGTAAATGACTGTATAGTTCGTGTGAACGAGGCAGACGTCAGGGAGGTCACCCACAGTGGCGCCGTGGAGGCGCTGAAGGAGGCAGGAGGTCTGGTCAGGTTGTACATACGACGCAGGAGGAGCCTCTCCGAGAGAATCATAGACATTAAACTGGTCAAAGGTCCCAAAGGTGAGACCGTGCTAGAGCAAATTGATTCATATGTTCACATTGATATTGTTATTGACAGATTGACCATTTTCAACCTGTTTTTGGGCATACCATTTTTCCAAAATAGCGAAAATGGCAGATCTGGACCTCGTAGTTTCTCTACTTTTGCTCGACACTGTCATAGGACGAAGTAGGGCATTCATTTATGAAGAAAGAAAAACATAACGTGTGTGTGTGTGTGTGTGTGTGTGTGTGTGTGTGGGGCCACATTTGCACATAAAGTGGAATTTGTCCTCTGCATTTACCCATCCTATCTATTAAGAGCAGTGGGTGCCATTGTCTGTCTAGCCCTATTATATTATAACCTATTATGTTGTCAATGGATTGTACAGTCGGCTGTTACAGTGCAGTCATATTATCGTCATAGTGTAATAGTCACACATGACATCATGTTCCAGGTAAATCAAACATTTCACAATGCATGCATACTGATGTTATTGTCTGTTTCTTTCTGTCTCCCAGGCTTAGGGTTCAGTATAGCAGGTGGTGTAGGCAATCAACATGTCCCCGGTGACAACAGCATCTATGTGACAAAAATCATCGAGGGCGGGGCTGCTCACAAAGATGGACGGCTACAGATAGGGGACAAGCTAATGGGCGTAAGAAAAATAACATCTTATTTCTCCATCCTTCTTCCACCCCACACCTCTTCAACTCGTACATATACTGTACACATCTGCCCGTTTTAGTGTGCAGTCTTCCTTACTGCAATCAATCAAATTGTGAGTTCAAAATGTCACATGAATTATTTAAATGTAGGGCACCTGATAAGGGACAACTTCTGATATTTACATCTTGATAACTATCAGTTTCTTTATATATATTGGAAATGACTTAAAATTGGAAGTCTGAAAAAGGTGACTGTACAGAATGCTGTGCAGAATCAGAATGCTAAACTATAACACAAGTCATGTTTTTTCACATTAGAATTTCCAGCATTTAAAATGATCTGTCGCCCTGGCTTTTAATGAGAAAAGCTATTTTTTTAAGCATGGAGCGCCAAAAGAAAAAAGAAACACTGCAATGATTCAGTACAATATTATACTTAATTGATAAATAAGTACACAGACAGACATAAAAACAAATAAACAAAGAAGAAATGAATCTCCCTTAATAGCATCAAATATCTTGTTCTCTCCTGGGCTTGCTCTGCTCCAGTCATTGAAATTCAACTCATTGCCCACGGGGCAAGACACTATCTATACTGAGCGTGTTGTGGAATGTAACTGTAACATTTTCTCTTTATGACATAATCAGAGCGACTAAATGTACAGTATCTGATGTCTGCCCTCATGCACCACTACACTGCATTTTAAATGTCTGCCCTCATGCACCACTACACTGCATTTTAAAAGTGGTGAGCAATGAAGTGACAGTAATGCTACAGCATATACTGTACTAATTAAGAACGACAGGCCTGTGAAAAAGAAACTAATAAGAGATACCACACCCTTTAACTTTAAGCTTAGATTATAGACTACAAAAATATCCCAGCCATGTAGGCACAAACCATACAATGTCCATGTGTGTCTTTATAGTATGTGACTGTTAAACATGAAGCCTGTTTTATACTTCTTCATACGACGGTGTCCCACACTGGAAATGGCAGATCTACAAGCTGGCAATGTGTTGTGCTACGCCATGTTGTGAGCTTATAGAGCGACTATTTTCAGTGTGCGACACCGTCGTGTGTGTAAATTAGGCATTACTTTAACAGTCATCCTCACAGATCTACTTAAGTACACCTGAAGACTAAATACATTTTGGATTAATGCTTTTCTTGTAATCAAATCTCTCTGGGTGCTCTTAAGTGAAATTAGTGACACGTTTAAGTATTAAGAACATCAAACATCCCCTTGCTTATTAATTATACTATGTCTTTTTTAATAAGCATTGATGTATTAATGTTTGTTGGGTGCCTTTGTGAGTGAGTGTGCTTGGATTTACTGTTAGTGAATATATGCATACTGGCTATGTATTTATGCATCAATGTATTGTACATACTGTACTGTACTGTATGTCTATGTGTGTTTCTTCAGGTGAACAACTCCTGCCTTGAGGACGTTACTCACGAGGACGCGGTGTCCGCTCTGAAGTCAACTCCTGACGTGGTGTACCTCCGTGTGGCCAAACACACCTCCGTCTTCATAAATGACAATTTCCCCCCACCTGATGTCACCAACTGTGAGTATACAGCCACAAGAAAGTGCATGCATGTGCACAAGCGTGAGTGCGCGCACACACGCACGCACGCACACGCACGCGCACACACACACACACACACACACACTCACACACACACACACACACACACACACACACACACACACACACACACACACACACACACACACACACACACACACACACACACACCCCCACACACACACACACACTTAAAATGCAGAACATTGTTAGACTGATATTCAAATGTGACTTTTCAGTAATAAATAAATGCCATACCATATGACCCAGTCATTGTTCAGTTGGTTATGTAACCAGCTGATAACCAGAATGGTCTGCTGGATCTCCTGACACCTCTCACACTTACTGTAACTAAACTACAGTGCATTCACAATCACCTACTGTACCATAACATAATAATGAACCGTAATACAGAAACCTTTAGTAAAACCCTAAAGGCCAGTCCACACTAATTCAACTCCTTGCAACTGCCATTGGGGATAATGGTTCCAAGTAGTTGTAAGTAGTTGCATGTTGCAAGGAGTTGCAGTGATTGGTGTGGAGTCGTGGACTGGCCTTAAAAGATCAAAATGAATTCAAACAATACTCAAACGTAAAAATGTCAAGGACCCCCATAACTCTGAGAGTATACAAATGGAACCAAATTGACCTGTAAGGGTCCATTTGGTTTCATTTGTACACTCTCAGAGTTACGGAGATGTCATTTCACTTTGATATTCACAGTTTAATACAAAAGTAAAGTGAGAATGTCTGTGTTGTTCTTCTAGCCTACTCCCCTCACCAAGACAACCATATAAGTCCTTCCTACATGGGCGGCAGCCAGTCTGTAAGCCCCGCCCCCTTGACCACACCCAGATACTCACCACTGCCCAGGGGCATGATGGGAGACGATGACATCACCAGGTAAGATATGAAACACTGCTGCAAAAAAACACACACACACACGCACACACACACACACACACACACACACACACACACACACACACACACACACACACACACACACACACACACACACACACACACACACACACACACACACACACACACACACACTGTCATACCTTATTATAGGAAGTGACACGAATGAAAACAGGACGTGCTTTTGCTGAAAAGTATTGGTGCATATTTGGTATGGAATATGATGTGGTTTCATTGTCTTCTAGCTATTAAAAAAGACAAGATAGATATACTGTATTTGGAAAGGTGTTTCTGAAATGTGTCCACAGCCGTGTCCTCACTGTGCCAAATCGTATATGACACAGTAAAACATTCAATCTTGTGCAGAGGTAGAACAAATGACATAAAATAAAAATAGAGTCCACACGCTGGGTCCTACTCCAGATGACATAAAGACAGACACGTTTATAGAAGCTGTCAGCACTTTAAGGCACCTTAATATCCCGGGACATGAGTCAGTTTACTTGCGATGCCTGGTGGCAGAAAAGAGAACTGCCTAGTTTATATTTCATGAGGCAGTCTACTCGTTACTACAGTGTGATCCAAAGTGTGGGAAAGTCTGACATTTTCAAGAGTCACCACAGTAGTTGCTCTGCAGTACAGTGGTTTTCAAACTTGTTGTGCACCAATGTATGGTTCCCAACACCTGGACTTGTCTCACAGCACACCAGTGTGTGTCATCATTACAGCGTTTCGAGAACCACTGCCCTAGAACAGTGGTTCTCAACCTGTGGGTCGGGACCCACATGATTTTGGGGGGGGTCCCCATCAGCGGACGGTGAAGTGACAATTTAAGGAGTTTTAAGACATTTTTAATACCTCAAAAAAGAAAGAAAGAAAATAAATAAAACCATGACTGAATCAAAAGTAATCAACAAACTATTCTATAAAAAACGGTCAAACTTTGGTCAAAATTGTCAAATAATATAAGAAAGAGTCAACATATTTGAAAATAGCCGATCTACAAGCTCGCGTTGTGAGCTTGTAGATCTGCTATTTTCACAATATTTATCTGTGGAACTGAGTCAAACAAAATGTAATGCCTCAACTCCTACAATTCCAAATGCTTATCAGGGCGGGGGGTCCCCAGTTCAAATGTGATTATTTTGGGGGGTCCCCAGTTCAAATGTGATTATTTTGGGGGGTCGCGGCCTGAAAAGGTTGAGAACCACTGGCCTAGAATGGGAAATAAAATGCAGAGAACCCCACACATACTGTAGTCTCTGACCTCTGTACTACTGTGTGCATTAGTGTGTTTGGCTGTAGGCAGCAGATGGCAACGAGGCTATCGTCTGGGACAGGTTTGCACGCACATACACTCTACTCTCTCTGTCTCTCACACACATAGTACATAGTACATATACATACACATACACATACACATACACATAGTACACTGTACATATCGTTGCTGTCGGGCAGATCTCCATTATAACAGTTTTTCCGTTTTTTTTTTACTTTCTTTATTGAGATTGTCAAGTGATAGTGAGTATTGTGTAATATAATCTCTGACACGAAAACCAAATGGGACATAGTGATAATAAAAAAAATAAACAACAAAAAATACAAATAAAAAAAAAACACCAGGAAAAAAGAACACAAAAGAAAAAAAAGTAATGATAATTGCAGAGCACGATACTAATTGTACATAGCTAAGTCTAACCTTCATTTTTATGGGACAACAGGGAATTGTCTCTGGTTTCAAGGTCTCTGTGGGAGCCCCTTTGAGATGTTGGTCTGCGGCCAAATACATATCATTTTGGGTGGTTCTTGACATGAAAAATGTTTGAGAACCACTGATATTATAGCAACATAAGTAAAAAAAACTAATTAAAAAAAATGATTTAGAGGACATTTGTAGAATCCCCAGAAGCAAAGATTTGAGTTAAAAATTTTCGCTTTAAACATGTTTATATTCAAAGATTTGCACAAATGTTCATGATTTTTCAAAGAAAACTGCAGACCTACAAGCTCATAGCGCTATGAGCTTGTATATCTGCTATTTTTGAATAGCCCAAAGTATAAAATAATGGTTATAGCTACAAATCTAAAATGACACAGTATGCGTTCCCGGATTGAATGGGTTAACACAGGACCAGAATGGTCATGTGGGCCTGAGTTGTGGTCCAATGAGCTGCAGCAATTATACACAAAGGACTAATTCCCCCCAAAAATCCCGTAAATTAATGCTTTTTTGATCACGTGTCACACAAAAGTAGCAAAAATAGCCGATCTACAAGCTGACGCGTTTGCTTTCTGACTTTCTTTTTAAGTGAAAGTGGTTAAGTGTGTCTGTGGATTTTATAAATATTTAACCAATGAAAAGTATTAACAAGAGCTTGTGATTAAATAAGAACTACAAAACGTAACCTGTGTTACATTGGAACACAGGTTCCGTTTTTTTCCGTTTCCTGAAAAGTAATGGTTTTGGACATACAAGGTTTCACTTCCTCTCCGTCCCTCCGTCCCTCCCTCTCCCATTCTCTGTCCCTCTCTTTTTCTCTGACGCACACACACTCAAAATGACGCACATACATATAAAAGTACGAATGCACTGTATACACATTGTACACTGAGAGCTGTACTACTGTTTAATCTGTTTTAATGGATGGATGGATTACACCATACCAACCCTCGTCACTCATCTGGCGTCACCATGGTTACTTACGTTACGTGTGACTTGTTTCGTCGTAACCCCGGCAGCCAATCAGAGGCTTCGATTGTGATAAATCTGATAAGCCTCAGCTGTGACTGTGAGAATGGTCATTCTGATATCTGTCCTTCTTTACTTGTAACCAATTCATTCTTACTCTCATGCATGATTCTCTTTCATCCCTTTTCTCATCCCTCCTTTTCATCTCTCACATTTTTCTCTATCTCTGTCCACACTCTCTGAAGTAATTATGGTTTATTAGGATGATGGTTTTTCCAAAACGCACACTGAGTATGTGTACAGTATGTGTGTATATCAAGAATGCTGCTCTTTCAATTAACCCATTCAATCCGGGAACACATCTCTGTCATTTTAGATTTCTTTGGCTATTCAAAAATAGCAGATATACAAGCTCATAGCGCTGCATCGAGTGCCGCGCTATGAGCTTCTAGATCTGCTATTTTTGAAAATCGTGAAAATGTGTGCAAATCTTTGAATATATATTTTTTAAATCTAACTTTTGTAAAATATATAAAGATTTGCACAAATGTTCAAGAATTTTCAAAAATAGCAGATCTACAAGCTCATATGAGCCTGTATATCTGCTATTTTTGAATAGCCCAAAGTATATAATAATGGTTATAGCTCAAATCTAAAATGACACAGATGCGTTCCCGGTCTTAACTGATTCACTGCCAATCACGTAGATCTACGCGAACCTATTTAAAGCCGCCACGTGCCAATCGCATAGATCTACGTGAACTAAAAACTAAAAAAAATTATATATATTTTTTCCAATTTGACCCAAAGACCAAGGAGATATGATTTTTCGAAGATCTAGACTCTTATCCACTTCCTTGTTAACACATTGAATGCCAAAAACGGTCCGGACCGTTTTTGAGGGTCCAAACGAGAAGTGCCGAAAACGGTCCGGACCGTTTTTGACCCAATTCTATTTTTATACATGTGGGCCACGTGGGGCGCTAAAACGAAACTTTGACATCACCCAAGGAGTTTCTGAGAAGAAGAGGCTGGATCTGGCTCCATGTAAAAAATCCTTCCGGTCGGCGTTTTCAATGTTATCTCCTTGATTAAAAGCTCAATATCTCCATTTCTTTTTAATGTGGTGGAAACGAGCCGTTTTCGATCGGCGATCACGCTGCAATGGAGGGTCGCGTTGGAAATATTATTGTTCCAGGCGTTAGTCGGGACCCTCCGCCGTCTCGCACGCTTTGTTTACATGCACTTCCTCGTCGGGGCTTCTCACAGCACGAAATGTATAACGCAAGTGAATGGAAGAAATGCTGGCACTCAACGTATAATATTTTAATAAACCTCTGGCACCCAATGTGTTAAAGGGATATTTCACTTTCAAAAAAAAAAAAGGTCATTTTATCATCTACTCAGGCCTTTGTGAACCCCCCAGACAATTTTTAAGTTGCTTGATTAATTATTTAGATATTTGATATTCATTTTATCAGACACGCCCCCTTCCTATACAAACCCATTGTAACTTCAAACTCCATTTTAACCATGTTAGATGGACATGAACATGTCATCAAAAACACCCGTCCTTGGTTCTGGTGACTCACCCTGCCCTCCTAATGCGTGAGGGGGCCGTGTTTTTCCGATTTTTTTTTTTTTTTTTTTTTCCAAAAAAAATATAAAAAATCACACCCAGTGTGAAGTGGGCGGTGTGGTCACAGTGGTCATCACAGTGATGGAAGTTCACTTAAAGAAAAGTAATATTGTGGACCAACACCCCTAACTTAAAAAAAAACTTAAATGTGTTTTTTTTAAGTGCATAGTCCTATTTATAGGGCTATGCACAATTGTCATGTTTCCCTAGCCAATCACAGTCCTGAATAGACTGTGATTGGCCAATCACGGTGCAGGGTTAGGGGGGTACACTGGTGGCCAATCACAGCGCAGGATTTGGTGTGCAAATATCCTAACCTCACATATAGGGGCGGTTTCACCGCCCAAAAATAAATGAAAAAAGTAATTGAAAAAACACGGCCCCCTCACGCATTAGGAGGGCAGGATGAGTCACCAGAACCAAGGACGGGTGTTTTTCATTAATCTAACATGGTTAAAATGAAGTTTGAAGTTACAATGGGTTTGTATAGGAAGGGGGCGTGTCTGATAAAATGAATATCAAATATCTAAATAATGAATTAATCAACTTAAAAACTGTCTGGGGGGTTCACAAAGGCCTGAGTAGATGATAAAATGACACAAAGTTTTTTTGAAAGTGAAATAACCCTTTAACTTAAAACTTAAAAATTCTGTATCTCGGCTCCTGAGTACTTTTTTTTTTCAATGAAAAACATATGAAAATACCTCTGGCAGTTAATGGGTTAATGGGTTAAATACACTGGCTGTGGTGAATCCAGATCAAAACAACAACTTCTTGGTTTCATCTCAAGTGAAAAGTCGTGACGTTGGCATGCAGGAAAAAGAGATACCACAGCACTGCTGGTTAAGAGTTGTTGTTATTTTTGCATTTGGTTCCACCTACTCAATGTATTGCTGGCAACATTGTCCTTAGTGTACTGTAGGTCAGGTGACACCGACAGTGTTAAAACTTTGCTTATCTGGATTGTGTTCATTGTGGCAACATCAATATTCATCAATATTGGAAAAAACTTATGGAGGAAATTAGGTTAAAATGTGTAACATTGATCAGTGGTGACACACAGTAAAATCATCAGTGTTCATTTATAACTCAGAGAGTGTACTGGTGTAACCAAATGGACCTGTACATATGTACGCTATCAAATTTAAATGGACCCTTTTACACTTTAGTTTCTTCAGGCCCTCTACTGGAAAATCCTCCAGTCCATGTGAATAAATATCATCACATTATAGCAGTGGTGTAAAGTAACTAAGTACATTTACTCAAGTACTGTACTTAAGTACAGTTTTGAAGTAGTTTTACTTTACTGGAATATTTCCAATTTTCTGTACTTCTGCCATTTCAAAATAGCAGATCTGCAAGCTCACAATGCAACGTAAATCGTCTATTTTCAAAAGGTTCTTATACATTTTGAACTTGTGAAATGGGACATTCTGCACAATACTTTGTATTACAAGTACTTTTACTTTTAGTACTTTAAGTATATTTTGATGCCGATACTTTTGTACTTTTACTCACTCTATGGTTGTACCGTCCTCTACTTGTTCCTCTTCCCAGCAGATCATTTAACCACTTTACTTTGTAAACTGGACCTGAGTTGGCTCTGTACTTGGACCGCTTTCCACCCGCACGTCTACACCAAATCTCCTGCCAAAAATAACTGATTGTCACGTTACGTTGCGACACGTTGTGAGCTTGTAGATCTGCTCTTTTTGGCAATCATTTCCTCCGGAATAGGGAAGCTGAGGTTCAAGTGGATGAAATAGCAGAAAGATACTGTGAGAGCTCACAAACAGTGTCATAGTGACATCTGCTGGTCTACGTGGTGAAATGTGCTTTCATTCCTAGTGAGCTGAGCCTTAATGATAGTGTTTTACCAGCATTATTTAAATGAAACTACATGTATTTAAATTAATTGCAATTAAATTAATTAAACAAATAAAAATATTTGTCCCATTCTTTAATTAAAATGAATTATATAATAAAGGCTATAATAAATATATAATTTGTGTGGTACAAGTACGGTATGATGAATTTGCATCCCCTTGATCCTAGATAGAAACAACATATTACTCTATATATTACTTTATAAAGTGCTACTTGCTAAACTCCCTTTGTATCTTCTGTATCTGAGCATATCAGATTCTCAGTGTACCAGAAGTCAGTGTACCAGATCACAGGATTGGGTCATGTTGGAGTTTCCTCAAACCAGAACAAAGCAGGTTAATATTGTCGTAAGCGCGTGTGGACCGTATGGAACAAATGTCGAGGGTAGTTTGAATCTAGATGACATTGATACTTGAATTTGGTCGTAGATTTGATGATGGAAGTTACCAAATGCACCTGCCTGTAGTAAAAATGGGCTTGTCTCCTCCCAAATTATTGTATTTTTATCGATTTATTTATTTTTCTGTATTATGAATTATGTGAACCTCATCTTCGTCTCAAATCGTATTACTGTACATTTTGTATCGCCTTTTGTATACAGGGGTCCATTGCAAAAAATGACCTTGGTCTCAGTGGCCTTACCAGAAATAAAGGTTTCAAGCAATCAATCTGTCAATCGAAAAGCAACGCAACACGCCAATAACACAACCTTCTTACATTCCTCCTCCTGACCTCACAACCTGCTCCGAGTATCTCATTACTGAAATTAGAGACTGTGGTTAAGAGGATTATTTGCTTTTCCTCCGCTCCTCCCTCATGTGGAAGGAGAGGACACCCAGGAAAGAGCAGAGTTTGCTGGCGGTGTCAGTGCTGAATGGCCGTTTCCACAGAGGGGATGTTGCTGATTTGTCCTTGATCGTATTTATGCCTACATCCTTCCTACAATCTGCAGTTTACGATGTAATGGTTTACTCCCGCAAAGTGGATGCTGTCAAATTTTGCCTTGATTGATGCTTGCCAGCGATTCACCAAGATATCGCTACCATGCATGCAGACATATCTTGGTCACTTGCTCTCATTTTGTTGTTACTTAGGTTTGGTTTGTTTTCTTGACCACAATGTTAAGAATGTAATTTAGAAAGCATGTTCTTTAAACGGATGCTATCGGTTCATTGTTTACCCTGTATCCTATAGTTTCAATGTACTGTACAGATTGTTATGTTTGATAGTATATTGTTTGACTTATGCTAGGTTCTTGGTTTACCTGGGATGCTAGTTTTTTGAGGCGCTACGCTGTCTTTCCGCATTCTATGTATGTGCTTACCTTGCTTATTGTACAGTAAGTCGCTCTGGATAAGAGCGTCTGCTAAATGGTAACTGTACATTTATTCATTTTTCTTAAGATTTATTTTGGGGCTTTTATGCCTTTATGGATAGGACAGTAGGCTGACAGGAAATGGGGAGAGAGATGGGGAGTGGCATGCAGCAAAGGTCGTCGGGATCGGGACTCGAACCCGCAACGTGCTGTCAGGCTACATTGAGTCTAGGTGCCTGGACCGCTACGCCAGCGGTCCAGGCCATAACTGTTCATTTTAATGTTGTGTGTTTGTATATCCACCCCTTTGACTGTGTGTGTGTGTGTGTGTGTGTGTGTGTGTGTGTGTGTGTGTGTGTGTGTGTGTGTGTGTGTGTGTGTGTGTGTGTGTGTGTGTGTGTGTGTGTGTGTGTGTGTGTGTGTGTGTGTGTGTGTGTGTGTGTGTGTGTGTGTGTGTGTGTGTGTGTGTATGTCCGCTGCAGGGAGCCCAGGCGGGTGGTGCTACAGCGGGGCTCCACAGGTCTGGGTTTTAACATTGTCGGGGGAGAAGATGGAGAAGGAATCTTCATCTCCTTCATCCTGGCCGGAGGACCAGCAGACCTCTGTGGGGAGCTTCGCAAAGGAGACCGCATCCTGTCGGTACGAACTGAACAACCAACTTGAATGCCAGCATCCATTATTCTAGGGGGGAACATTGGTGAGAAATAGCTGATCTACAAGCTCGCAATGTGTCGTGACGCATTGTGAGCTTGTAGATCAGCTATTTTCACACAGAGGGTACGAAATTAAACGGAAAACGTACTGTATTGTCAAGCGTTCAAATGATCGATTGATTGATTGTATATTACATACAATATACTGTATAACTCATACTGAGAATAACACAAAGTTACACTTATTCCCAATGTGGCCCTCTAACTACATTTTTACATACAGTGTATGCATAAAACAGGCATTTGCAAGGCATAAACCCCCACAAATGTACAGTACACACACACACACACACACACACACACACACACACACACACACACACACACACACACACACACACACACACACACACACCACAGGTGACCTATCGATCCAGATCCACTGTGTTCTTTACAGCCTTCTCATGTCACACTATACATTTATTACTATTGATTCAAGACATAGGATCTAACTGTGTGCGTGTGCGTGTGTGTGTGTGTGTGTGTGTGTGTGTGTGTGTGTGTGTGTGTGTGTGTGTGTGTGTGTGTGTGTGTGTGTGTGTGTGTGTGTGTGCGCGTGTGCGTGCGCGCACACATAGGTAAATGGAGTGGACCTGTGCAGTGCAACACACGAGCAGGCAGCTGCAGCTCTGAAGAACGCGGGGCAGAATGTCACCATAGTTGCACAGTACAGACCAGAGGGTGAGTACAACACACACACACACACACACACACGCGCACGCACACCTGGCACACCCATGGAAACTAACACCACAGTGGTGGGTGTTACAGCAGGTGGTGTGCAGGCTAACAGCACCAGTGCTGAGGTGTAAATGAAAGATTGTTGCTGTTTGTTCTACCGTGTGTTCAGTTGATCATGTTCATATTCATAGTCAGCCATTTTGCTCCTACACCACACACTCACTGAGTATAACATAAGAGCACAATGGCTGCTGGAGGGTTCCTAACGCTGTTGTGGAAGTTTTATGCTAAGTAGCATTTGTCCTGTGATTGGGTCATTTTGATAGATAGCTGCTGTTGTATTATGTTGGATGAAGGATAGCTCCTTGCTGTTGTATGTCGTCTGTGTCGATTGGAAACCTTGAATGTCCAAAACGGTTACTTTTCAGGAAATGGAAAAGAAATTGCCTGTGTTCAATGAATCCACTGTAGTTATTATTAGTCGTTAATACTTTTCATTTATTCAATATTTATAAAACCCACAGACACTTAAATACTTACACTTAAAAAATATATCTAAAATAGCCTACAACAGCTCACAACGCGAGCTTGTAGATCGTCTATTCTCGCTTATTTTGTGCAACACTCTTGTATGATGAGGTAGGCATTCATTTGCGCAAAAACATAAAAAGTTGGAAAATATGGAGATACAAGGTTTCTGCCCGACAGCGACGATATGTTGGATGAAAGAAAGAAAGAAAAGTCATAGCATGTGGACTGAGGAAGCTGGAATAGTGAGAGAGAGAGAGAGAGAGAGAGAGAGAGAGAGAGAGAGAGAGAGAGAGAGAGAGAGAGAGAGAGAGAGAGAGAGAGAGAGAGAGAGAGAGAGAGAGAGAGAGAGAGAGAGAGAGAGAGAGAGAGAGAGAGAGAGAGAGAGAACTACAATAGATGGTGCTTAGTAGGCCCCTCGTTTTATTTCAGCTGGACACACACTACTAGTACTGTACACACTCTCACACACACACACACACACACACACACACACACACACACACACACACACACACACACACACACACACACACACACACATAGACACACAAACATGCACTCATGGGTGCATGCTCGCTCACCCACACTCATAGAGAGACAGTAGCTGTGTCATAGGAGGTATGTATTATTCAGAGAGAGGCCTATTGTAGACCAGGATAATATGTTTATGTGTGGGTTCATTTTATATAGGCCAGCTGCTGACAGGACTGCAGGAAACAAAAAAAAACACTGGAAGTATATTCCAAGATGCTGCTATACACTGTGTGACTGGCCTATGCGCAGGCTAGAGGCACAGAGATACTGTAGGGAGAGGTTGTGTACTGTATGTGTGAACGCATGTATGTGTGTATAGCTGCTTTCTCATTTGAAAAGTGGAAAATGTCTGGGGAATCAGGTCAGGACATTGTCCTGTGTCGTCCTTTTCACACATGTAGCATGCAACAGGAGAATGTCCGTTTCAGATGCGTCACACATACATTTGATAAGGTGAGGGCCGGGGTCTGGGTAGTAGACGCACACATTAGCTACTTCCACTTAAATATAACAGCATGAGGGAGATGCAAGGATCAAAGGCAATTATTGTTTTACTTCCTTCCACAGAACATGACAGATACATTGAATTGGTCTCTATGTACAGACGCACACTGCGCAGGGAAGCGCAGGTGTAGCTCATCCTATTTTTAAACTGGCTCAAGGGAGGGCCGGCCGGCAGGAAGGTGGGCGGACCTCTGACCATGACTCAGCCATAACCATATAAGGAGTGTGTAGAATTACTTCAATGCAGCACAAACTTTAAGCTATCACAGTCAAAAGTTTGCAATAATACAGCGCAAAGAATGTACACAGCTGTAAAGTGCCTACAAGTAACAAAACAAAATAATAGTCCTGCAAAGCTTTCCAAACATGCTCAAAGGAAGCTCTTACATTTAACAGTACCTACAGTAGTAACTTTGTTGCCTCCGTGAAATAGAGGATAGAATCTGCTACGCACCTACAAATATTCCACAAAGAATTAAATGCCAGAATGTTGTGCTTTACTTCCTTTACAGGGATGGAAGCAGCCCAGTCATTGCTAGAACTACTTATATTAGCAGGCTATCACGAAGCATTTCAGAGGTGTGAAAATAACAAAACTACAACCTCCAACAAAGCTACTACAAACAAACTAACGCTAACTAACAACTAATTGTACTAGCTGCATCTGGGTTGCTTACAAAATCGGCCTCTGGTTTCATACCCGTTTAAATTGACCTGGCTTGGTATTACTTGGATTCTGTGTTATATTGGAATGTTGACAATGAGTGTACAGTATGTATCCAAATGGCATTGGTCAGAACAGAGTGAATGTTGCTTGGTTTCAGTTGGTTTTACTTTGGATTGGCCTTGGAAATGATGTGTTGTATGTTTCTTAAGTACTACTTTTCATTCATAGAAACATCATGGTTGTTTTTTTCCTGGTTGACATAAATGCTAGTGCTACAGCAGCTATTGTAGCAAGAGAGAGTGTCTACCCTGGATATGGTTGTGTGTGTGCATGCAACCATGCTTGTGTGTGTGTGTGTGTGTGTGTGTGTGTGTGTGTGTGTGTGTGTGTGTGTGTGTGTGTGTGTGTGTGTGTGTGTGTGTGTGTGTGTGTGTGTGTGTGTGTGTGTGTGTGTGTGTGTGTGCGTGTGCTATGATGTGTCGTGACTCTCCTACAGACCACATTAGTGACTGGAGATTGAGCTCTATATAGGACCGTCTGTCCACGCTGGGGTGTGTGTTTGTGTGTTTGAGGTTTGTGTTTGTCATGTTCCTGTGGTGATAGCAGGCATTGCCCAGCAGTACTTCCTGTGTTTCATCATCACTTCCAGCCAAGTGGACCGTGGTTTATGAAGGTGCGTGTGTGCGTGCGAGCGCGTGTGTGCGTGTGTGGCTCGATCCCCTCGTCTTATTTATATCAACCCTCTGACACAGCATGGCACAGAGCAGCATTGCGTATGGCACGTGTGCACGTTTTGTTTGATTACATTTTCTAGACTGTATTATCATATAAATTAAAATTGTAGTGATCATGCACATGCATCAAATACTTGCAACACTGAAACATACAGTTAACATTGTGACTGAAACATAGGCATTGTAAAAAATATATGGCTGACTCATGCTCCTATAATATCAGTATCAGTATATTTCACCTTGAAGAATGATTCAGGTACTACTGTATGCCCTGGAAGGCTTGGATTGAGTGGTATTGCCCTATAAGAGCGATCTCCTCCAATGCCATATAGTAAGGGCCCAGTCACACTTCATACGCAAGCTGACACTTAAGACATTTCCCATGTGGGCAGTGCCGGTAGGAGTGCCGGTTTTCCCTGTGTGTAGTTTGTTTGACTTACGTTGTAATGTTGGCTCAGAAAACTACAATGGCTGCCTAGTGTGATCAATGCACTGCGCTTCTGTCCTCCTATTGGTTGCCGTCTTGTAAAGGTTCAACAATGTTGAACACGACGCTTCATGCGCTTCAGCGCCGTCAATGCACCGCATCGAGACGCTCCTCCCTTTTGCTCCCATAGAATGGAAGTAAACGGGGTAGCAACCACGTCTGAAGTACACGGGACTGGGCCCTAACGGCCCCATTCTGTGGCGAAAAATTCCCCGTTAAATCGGGATAATGGACCTGCGCCGCCCCAATAGGTTATTCTAGCACCTGCTCTACCCGTCACCATTATGCCGACGCCGTTATTTGCGCGTGGAGGTGTGCCCGTGGGCGTGTTGCTGCTATATCCCCCACATTGAAATTCTCAACCCACACATGGGTACGGCTTGGGGAGGGGGGATAGTGGATTCTAAAAGCACCCGCTGGTTTATAAAATCACCCGTCAAGTGCACACAGACACTACAATGGCTTTGTGCGTTGGACCATGAGCCATGTTGCCAGCCTTGGAGAGAAATAAGCAACCGCAGTCCGCAGGTCTATGAAAACAAAAAGAAGCAACTAGCCACATGAGCACTTCAAACTACTAACTAGAGCTTTCATATCCCCTAAATATTTCAGCCTGGCTCGACTAATAATTGACAAATTAGACCCAGCCCAGCCCGTCAGTAATTTTTCTAAAGAAGCCTTATTTCTCATTAAATCTTGGTAATTCGTTAAGAACAGGAGTCATTCTACCCTAACAGTCTATATTTTATTTAAAAAACAGCTTGGAGCAAATAGGGCTATATAAATATATACACTTCCCCATAACCATTTAAAAAATGATTATGGTTATTCTATGAAATATATGTTTCATAGAATAACCGTAATCATTTTTGCAATGGAGAAATCACAATGTTACCTTCTGGCCGCTGCCTGTGCTTTCATTTGAAGAAGTAATCCAACATTTACTTTGAGGTGAAAAAGACATGAAGAAAGTTCTGAAGATCCATTATTTATGTCATGTTATGGTTTAAACTTTAAAGGGAGCTCTCTACTGCTGCGTCATGACAAGACAGTGATTGATTTGACCTAGGCTACTTTAGCGTTGCGCTGCCCTGTTGATTAATTATTTGGCATCAGCTGTGTAGGAATATATAACTATTTTAAATGGCTTTCATATACTCTTGGGGATCTGACTAATATGACAAGTTGCTTATTGTGAACACAATAGCCTACGCTACAAATTAATTAATATGTGAATTTATTTGGATGTAAAAAAAACGTAGACCCAGCTCAGCCGGTGCCGACGGGCCGGGTCGGGTCCCGTTGGGTTTGGGCTAAAATCTTAAGCACTTACATTTTTTATAAGATGATCGGATCATAGTGTGATTTTCATTTTGGCTGCTGTCTCATTAAACCCATGCTGCGGGACGTGCGGGTGAATATTATATTATAGCCTATATTATATATATTAGCCTGCTATATTATTATTATATTCCCCGCGTAAACGCTACGTTCATGACCCCCCAAAATAACCATATTTGAACTGGGGACCCCCCCATTTTGTTTGACTCGGTTCCACAGATAAATATTGTGAAAATAGCAGATCTACAAGCTCGCCAGGCGTTGGGTGCTCCATTGTGGTCTCGACCCACAGGTTGAGAACCACTGCATTAAAAGCTCCAAGCAAGTTACATGTCTAGTAGGCTATGTTGTTGACCACGTAATGTAATGTTTTTGGTTTAGTGATAGGCTACTCCGTGGCGCGCGCGCGCCTCATTGTATGCTGTCCAAAATAACAGATCTGTAAGCTGTCGACACGACATGATGCAGCGCCGTTGATAGCTTGTATGTCTGTTATTTTGGGTAGGTAGGCGACGCACATACGCATCGCAGCAATGTGTCTGGGTTTGAGAGGCTTTGATTGATGTAAACTTAAAATTTAGCTCTGTTCGGGATTACTGAACAAAGGTGGATGATGAAAGATAACGGGGACAATATGGATGTAAGTTAACTTTAACTGCGTCACTTCAGAGGAAACTATGGAGCAACTTCAGAGATGTTTACACACCCCTGGAATCCATTAGAACGGTGGAAATAGAACGATAACAGCCAACGTGAGTACATAGGCTATAGACCTTTCCTAAAACTGTCCAATTTATTATACCCATGTGCTACTGTTTGTCTGTGTACCACGTAGGAGCGTTGTCGCAACATGATGTAATTAATTATTTGGGAGCAGCCAGTGTGTACCAATAGCATACATATTTTAAATGGCTTTCATATACTATTCCGGATCTGACTAATATGACAAGCTTATTGTGAACACAATAGGCTACAAATTAATATAAAAATGTATTTGGATAAAATATGGCCCAATGTGGCTTATAATAATCAGACCAGGCAACAGTGCAGACAGGTAGATAGGCTAGAGCATATATTGGATCGGGATGACGGCTAGCGCAGTCTTCTCTTAAAGGCAATGGCTTCTGGCACGGTGATTGGTTTTATCATTGTAACGCCCAAACCACACCTATGCATAATGTAACGGGTAGCTCAGGTGTTTGGCGGGTCACGGGGGTGCCATAGAATACCGAATTTTGCGGGGAAACGCCTCTTGCCTAGTCCGAAATCCCTAATTAGTGGTTTGTTCAAATGTCCCTGGGAATAGGGCCCTAAGTCTCCTGATATGACTGGTCATGCCAACATGACGACAGTGGCGTTAGTCACCATGATTACACACTCAGACTGTCACTCCGACACATACACCAACACACACACACACACACACACACACACACACACACAAATTACACCAAGCCAGTGTGTTTAAGGCTGTCAGCAATAATAATTATGTGATGTTGAGAGGATTAATTTAATTTCTGTTAGTCTGCTTAGTAGAGATCTCTGCTTAGTGTGCGTGCGTGCGTGCGTGCGTGTTTGTTCCTCAGCAGTTGTCAAGTAGCAGTTTAACTAACTGTTATTTCTGCAGAGACACAGTTTGGCAACTGGACTGAAATATTCTGTTCATCACTTCTTTCTTTCTTTCTTTCTTTCCTTCTTTCCTTCTTTCTTCCTTTCTTTTGCTCTCATCTCCTCTCTCCTTTTGTCTCCTCTCCTGGAACCAGATAATTTGATCAATAACAGTATCGATTAGCATGCTGTATGATTTCAATTATGGATGAGGAGAGCTGGGAGCTATTTTTAGACCAGTGACTTACATGGACTGAGTTGTATCACTGCACTCGTAGGCATGTTTTTTCTTCTGTTGCCTGGTAACTGATGATGTTTCCAGGAAGTGGGAAGTTGTATCCCAAAAGGATTTCATCAGAATTACAACTCCTACTCCTCTTTTGACATGAAATGGGCTTCCATAGTGTCAATTAAAGGACTTTACTCTACTGGTCTACTCACAGTTTTGGCCATAATAGCGTACAGTACACAAACATTTAGCCACTTTTGCCTTTTTAGAGGTAGTAGTTATCGTATGTTTTTTGAAAATTGTCATTATAATTCTTCTGAATTTACCTTAATTTATCTTAACAAAACAGGGACAATTTTTGTCTAGACTTTTCAAATCAATCTGCACTTTAAAGTTTTAAACAATAACGCATCATTGACCAAAAATAATGCTGCAGTAAGATTGCAGAAGAACTGCAGTCTGTTGTGAAATGGACAAAAAGTTACCGATGTACGGATGGGTTATAGGACGTTATACAGGTGTGACGTAACCGCTTAAAACCATCGCGCTGTGTTCTCCTGTTCGTCTGATTGTTGGTTTTCTCTTTAGCTTTCAATTGTCAATTGGTATTTTCTTGTGAGATTAGCCTTGTGATTCAAAGGATTACAATTGACTTTATCTCAGAGAGATCTTAGTCTTTAATTACTACTTCACGGCTAATAATCTTATCTTTTCTTCCGGGAATCCTCCTTACGGGCTCCATCCGAGTCTTCCACCCGAGTTCATTCTACATTCTACAACAGGGACCACTTGCCTGTCGTGATCTCTAACAACAGGAGAATTATAATAATGGTAATTCCAGCAATTATAATAGGTTTCCCCATTTTGCAGTGCTAATAACTACTAGTGCCAAGATGAAGGCTGACTGCCTCTTGTGGTTTCCTACTTTTCTACAGCTCGACAATGCTGTGAGCTTCCTACTTACTGCTGGAGGAACAGCTTCCTCTAGGGAGGAGAGGGAGAGAGAGAGAGAGAGAGGAGGGGAGATCGGTCACAAAGGGGAAGTGTAGGAATGGGATGAAAGGATTAGAGATAAAAGGAGACAAGTGGACAAGATAGGAAAGGTCCGGAAAGCGGAAGGAGAGATTGAAGAAGGGAGGCCGCGAGAGAAGAGTATGGAAGTAGAGGAGAAGGATATATGAGCCTCAGAGCCATTTTATCTCCATCATCACCCCTCCCCCTTTGCTCTGCCTGTATTCTCTCTCTTTCTTTCTGTTTCTCTCACCTCTTTCTGTCCTTCTCTTCTCCTTCTATCTACTATCATCGTTCTTCCTTACTCCTCTCTCCTTCCCCTCCTCTGTGATCTCTTTTCTCCTGACATTAACGTGTTCTGGTTGACTGGATTGTAATAGAGTTGAAAACGTGTGGCCCAGGTGTAAATGCACCCAACCCCAGATCTGATCATCACCCAAACACCACCAAAGGTAGACAGAGAAGCATTTGCCCGTGGCCCTAAGCATAATAACAAAGCATAAGTGCATTGCATCCCTAATCAACATTATAATACCCACAGTATGTGAAAGGGAAATACATGTGTGTGTGTGTGTGTGTGTGTGTGTGTGTGTGTGTGTGTGTGTGTGTGTGTGTGTGTGTGTGTGTGTGTGTGTGTGTGTGTGTGTGTGTGTGTGTGTGTGTGTGTGTGTGTGTGTGTGTGGATCCAACTAAGAAGTGCACTCAGAAAGTAAGAAAAAGTAGGCAGCTCACAATGCAAATTAAACCTAGCAAGGATAATTGGAAATACTTAAAATCAATTTGTTCAAAATAAGACAAAGTACTGGAAAAAGCAGTGCAAATGTTTATAATGCAATTTTAGAATTGTGATTTCAAAGTGTATACTGTAGACACACAATGCCAGGTGTATGCGCAGGTTTCGATATGTTATTGTATAAAAAAGACATTATAAATAAG